>NC_091170.1:30325840-30330840 GCF_040958095.1 Procambarus clarkii
TCTGTCGATGAGTGGAGTGATTCTTCGATACTATTTTAGGTGAATGTTCTCGCCAATTGCCGAGTAAATAAGAGAGAGAGAGTGAGAGAGAGAGAGAGAGAGAGAGAGAGAGAGAGAGAGAGAGAGAGAGAGAGAGAGAGAGAGAGAGTGAGAGAGAGAGAGAGAGAGAGAGAGAGAGAGAGAGAGAGAGAGAGAGAGAGAGAGAGAGAGAGAGAGAATTAACCAATAAACGATATTTTGGCCTGTGGCTTCTGGCTATTTGCATACGAATAGGTTAAGGAGCAAACACGCCCAAGGTGGGAAAAATTAAATGGGGTTGCAGGTGTGGCCAATGACGAGGAGTGCAGGAACGAAGAGGAGGAGGAGGAGAAGGAGGAAGAGAAACAGGAAGATGCAGAAGAATAGAAGACAAAGGGAGCAGTAAAACAAGTCATTTGGCACGGACCAAATTTCTCCCCGGTAACTTGAAGCAAGCAGTAGGAAAACTGCAAAAGCCACTCTCAAGGAAATACAACAACGCCTTAGACAGAGAGCGTCTAGAAAATTGGCAAACAGAAAACGTGACACCAATTTTGGAGCGAGAGAGAGAGAGAGAGAGAGAGAGAGAGAGAGAGAGAGAGAGAGAGAGAGAGAGAGAGAGAGAGAGAGAGAGAGAGAGCGAGAGAGAGAGAGAGAGAGACAGACAGACAGACAGACAGAGGCAGGAGGCATTAAATTAGTCAGGTGGCTCTGACAACTGTCGCCTCCAACACACTCGATAAAAAGTCATCCATACATAAGAAAACATCTGAAGAAAAGCTCAGTAGCTCATTTTCGAGAAACAACATGGGGCTCAGAGAAAGCAAATCATATTTAAAAAAAACATTTTGGTGTTGTATTTGATTGAGCTACTTGGAACAAAAAGTTCCTAGTAGCACGGGCTATGGTGATCCCGTAGTGGGACTTACCTGAAACATGAATGAATTTTATGATAAGGGTAACGAATATCGACGGGAGAGTGGAGAGGGATGGGTGGACTGCAATTTCCTCGACTTGCAGAAGGGTGTTGATACCGTCCTATACAACTCAAAATGTTGCGTTAAAATGTGGAGCAAAAAGTTAGCATTCAAATAAAGGAACTGGAATGGACGCGGCGCTGATGAACACCATAACAGTACCAAAGGACTTCAAAAACTATGCGAGAGAACTTAAAAAAAGAGACAAAAAAGGAAAATGGCTATTCAACTTCATCCCCGATAAATGCAAAGTTATGAGAATAAGGAAGCTACCAAGTTCTGAAGAACAGAACAAAATGAAAATATATGAAATTTGAAGCTTCAACACTTTAAAAAAAATACTGTATTAGAATACATGTGACGAGTCTCACACCACAACTACACATAAACAGAATAACATCAGCAGTGTTTGCATAATTAACAGACCTAAGAATGAACCTTTCCGAACCTAAACAAAGAAATGAATGGGAATAAATGAGAATGGATAAAATATTGAATGAGAATATAATAAGTGAATGCTCGAACCCGCGTTCCTCTGGACTCTCCACAGGCACACGCATTACCCACTGAGCCACAACGGGCTCAAGGTTACATTACGTTCCTTTGAATGGTATTGTAGAATCCTCTACAATACCATATATGCTGTAGTGGATCACTTTGGTAGTATATGGCAGTTCAACGTGAACACAGTTTACAGGAAGCAAATTTTTTTTCTCAAAAAACGTTTCTAACAATTCGCGCTACGTTTTTCAGATGCGGGAAACCAGGACGAAATGAGCCAGTTGGGCACTGGGGTAGTTACCGGGATAGTCACTAGAAACATGAATGTCTCTCAGAAACACAGGGAAATGTCTTCAGTGCGGGCGATAAACGCGCGGAACACACTTGCTAAAGACGTTAGGGGGGGGGGACATGATCACCACATACAAGATTCTCAAGGGAATTAGTTGGGTAGACAAAGATAGTATATTTAACACAAGGGGCACATACACACTAGGGGACAGAGGTGAAAATTGAGTGCCCAAATGAGCCATAAATTTGAAATAAATTTTTTAGTGTCAGAGTAGTTAATAAATAGAATGCATTAGACAGTGATGTGGTGGAGGCTGACTTCATACACAGTTTCAAATGCAGATATGATAGAGCCCAATAGGCTCAGGAACCTGTACACCAGTTGACTGACAGATGAGAGGCGGGAACAAAGAGCCAAAGCTCAACCCCCCGCAAGCACAACTAGTTGAGTACACACACACACACACACACACACACACACACACACACACACACACACACACACACACACACACACACACACACACACACACACGCACGCACCAACGAGAGGCAGAGAAGTATGTAAAGGTGGGGGATACCAGATGCTATTTTATATGTTCGCTGCCAATTTCCTGGCTGTCTGAATCGCTTGGAAATGTTTGACTTGACAGAGAGTGAAACACGCCAACATTTTGGGGGAGATTTAATTAAAACATCACGTTTTTTGGCAGTAATTTTACCGGCTTTTACAGAATTTCTAACACGGCTTGATTATAGGTATATAATATTTGTTTTTGTGTGATTATACTGAGGTGACGTTCGTGATGGCTAGCTGACGTCAGGTGACGTTCGTGATGGCTACCTGACGTCAGGTGACGTTCGTGATGGCTACCTGACGTCAGGTGACGTTCCTGACTGAACAACCAGGTCTCTCAATATGCCACGCCGTTAAAAACTCGGCTGTTCCCCCCCCCCCCCTTCACCTAAAGCATATACAAACCCTAGTACCCCTACCTAACTTGACGAGGACAATGCAAAGAAAACGGGCTTCAACTGACACTAACAACCCCCCCCCCCCCACGTTTTTACCAGTGAGGTCAAGTGCGTTAAAAAGATGGCGCATGAGGTGCGATATATTGACCAATAACTATCCAAAAATTACGAAATACAACCTTGCAATAACTAACGCAACTGAAGCAACTAAGAAAAATATTAAAAATGCACGAATGATGTTGAAAAAGAAGGAAAAAATGTGAAATTTATCATGTATAAGACCTGAGTGCTTCAAATGTTGATATTAAAGCAAGATGTGAGATATTTCCAGTGGTTCAAATACCTTGTATCACATAACCTAATAGTTGAGCTTTTATGCCACTGGCTGGATGGTCGAGTTTAGCATGTAGAGCCATGTGGACCCGACCGTGTGGCAGTGTGGGTCTAGGACTTTCTTCCCCCCAGAAGCAGACTTATGAGTTCTGTTCCTGCGACCGTAGTGGCCTAGGGGGAGTGTGAGGGAGAGAGAGAGAGAGAGAGAGAGAGAGAGAGAGAGAGAGAGAGAGAGAGAGAGAGAGAGAGAGAGAGAGAGAGAGAGAGAGAGAGAGAGAGAGAGACAGAGAGAGAGAGTCGGTTTAAAAAAAATGAGATGAGAATAAAAGCAACATTGAGGGAAATAGAAATAGATAATTGTGTCTATTAAATAGATTTAAATATATGAATTTGGCTCAATCTAATAGGTCGATTCGTCCACTGGGACTCTTACATGTGGCATTCACTTTCGTACATATGTCGGCTACAATGTCTTATAGGTTTTCTTTTGATAATTATTTTCTTATATATTTAAGTGTATATAATGTGAAGTTATACTCTCAAACTTTGATTATATAAAACAAAACACACAGTGACTCACCCACCTGTGTACAAAAATAAAACTCATTGCTAGATTTGTCATGTGGAATGGGTTAAATTTACAAATTGGTTGAAGCTAATTCAATGCTCAATTTTAAATGAAAATGGGGTGCGGGAGAATAGTCATTGGGGAGCCGGTCGGCTGAGCGGACAGCACACTGGACTTGTGATCCTGTGGTCCCCGGTTCGATCCCGGGCGCCGGCGAGAAACAATGGGCAGAGCTTCTTTCACCCTATGCCCCTGTTACCTAGCAGTAAAATAGGTACCTGGGTGTTAGTCAGCTGTCACGGGATGCTTCCTGGGGGTGGAGGCCTGGTCGAGGACCGGGCCGCAGGGACACTAAAGCCCCGAAATCATCTCAAGATAACCTTAAGATGGGTGAGGCTCAACAATGTGTTGTTCGAAATGCGGGGGATTGGGAGCTAAGGCTGGAGCCTGCAAGCATACCTAGGTGAGTACACACACACACATACATACACAGAGTCCTCGCGGCTGAGTGGACAGCACTCGGGGTTCGTAGACCTTGGGCCGCTATTCAATTCCAGTCCGAGGCAGAAACAGAAATGGGCAGAGTTTCTCTCACCCTGATGCACCTGTTCACCTAGCAGTAAATAGGTACCTGGGAGTTAGACAGCTGTTACGGGCTGCTTCCTGTGTGTGTGGGGGGGGGGGAGAATAAGTTAGTAGTTGGTTACAGTTGATTGACAGTTGAGAGGCGGGCCAAAAGAGCAGAGCTTAGCCTCATGCAAGAACAAATAGGTGAATACACACAAAATACACATACACATAGTCACACACATTTCCAAACACCTAGTATGTGTCAACAAACAGACGGACGAGATGAGTATAAGGGATCACCTTATACTCATCTCATGCGTGATCACCTGCGTCGAACTTTCTGCCATATAGATAACCTTCCATTGCTGGAAATTTCCTCGTATAATTATACTCATCCCAGTATATGGGATGAGTATAAGGGATCACCTTATACTCATCCCATATACTTTCGACACCATCAGTCGTAAGATGGAAGGTAATAAAGGAAATAAAGAATCGAGGAGGGGGCGTGAAGAGCATCAGCTGAGAGGAACACAACTTCTCGAATTATTTACCTAGATAAGAAGGGTTTCGAACACTGTGTGGTACAGCTTCTTAAGGAAATCAGGAGAGGCGGGGAAGGTGTTGGGACACTAATTCCCACCTTAACAAGCAGTAGTTTAAACTACTGTACAAATTGGAGGTTTGTGTAAACGAGGTTATTTCCTGATAAAGGGCTTACTTTTGAGGAAATTTTCAGGGTGTTTAACTGCATCACACAGAGGAGA
>NC_091170.1:30335840-30370840 GCF_040958095.1 Procambarus clarkii
GACGGACCGAAACGTCGTCGTCCCTTGACCTTCTAGTGTGTGGTCTGGTCAACATGTAAAAGATATTTCTAGTCTCCGCAGCTACTGTAATTTTTCACAAGACAACCAGTAAAATAGGTACCTGGGTGTTAGTCAGCTGTCACGGGCTGCTTACTGGGGGTGGAGGCCTGGTCGAGGACCGGGCCGCGGGGACACTAAAAAGCCTCGAAATCATCTCAAGATAACCTATAACCTCAAGATAACCTCCTCTACCCTTGCGTACTTCCATCAAATGGCTGGTAAGACAATCTCCCTCTATACCCCTCATTCTCCATCTGTTTCAGGGACCTTTCTTGCATCATTGCTCTTGACCTTCTCTCTCTAGTAAGAGACTTTAGGCTCCCAGCTGCAGACTCTCTCTCTCTCTCTCTCTCTCTCTCTCTCTCTCTCTCTCTCTCTCTCTCTCTCTCTCTCTCTCTCTGACCATTGCTTCCATGACTCCTGCTCTCTGGGTGTAAAATTTACACAATACCCATAAAACACTGTCTTCTTCCCTCAGATCTCATGTATCTAGCCGCTGATCCTAAAATGGACCGCTCTGCCCCCCCCCCCCCCCGGCAGTCATCTTGTAAAACAGATTACCGCACTATATTTTAGTTGGCCTTTTGAGGGGGGGATATTACCCCCCCCCCCCCTCCTCAAATTATGTTCCTGTTGGTATCTTTGATCCTCAATTCTTCAAGTGGAGGAGGAAGGAAATATCGACGTATTGACTATTGTTGCTATGTTTTCTGTCTCATTTATCCGGTATTTGTTGAGGGGTAATGTATTGTGTAAGTCCGGTTATCTTAAGGTTATCTTGAGATGATTTCTTAGCGTCCCCGCGGCCCGGTCCTCGACCAGGCCTCCTTTTTGTTACACACCCGTCAGGAAGCAGCCCGTAGCAGCTGTCTAACTCCCCGGTATCTATTTACTGCTAGGTAACAGGGGGCATCAGGGTGAAATAAACATTTTGCCCATTTGTTTCCGCCTTCACCGGGGATCGAACCTGGAACCTCAGGACTACGAATCCGAAGAGCTGCCCACCCAGCTGTTAGGTGGGACTATAGTTATACATATACTCCTTTACATATATTATATTTATAACTATAGTTATACATATATATATCCTTTCTGAAGATGTATTAATATACGAAAGTACTTAAGGAAACTCCTGTTTCAATTCTTCCTCCGTGGTCTGACACTGTCATGTACTCCTTTATTTCTTCTGCAATGGAGTCCTTGCGATGAGTCCGGGGCTCAATGTCTCCGCGGCCCGGTCCCCGACCAGGCCTCCTGGTTTGCTGGAGTGGTCAACCAGGCTGTTGGACGCGGCTGCTCGCAGCCCGTGCAGGTTGCATTATCGTTTCGCCCCTTCTGACATTTTATAGACTACACTCAAGGTATATTTTTGAGAATGATTTTATTCAAGTTTTCTAAATGCAAAAATGATAGTAAATTAAGTTTCATATCTTTTTTTTTTCTTATACCATCACAAGTTTCCATAATTTATTCTTCACTATCTCTACGTTGAACAATTTTCCAGAGAATAATGTTCGTTTCTGATTCAGTATAGAAGAATACGAGAGAGAGAGAGAGAGAGAGAGAGAGAGAGAGAGAGAGAGAGAGAGAGAGAGAGAGAGAGAGAGAGAGAGAGAGAGAGAGAGAGAATTCACAAGAATAATTTTGCCCCTTTAATTCTTTTGCTCATAATAGTATCGCTCGACAATCCAAGATTTGAGGAGCAAATCGTAAAATATTATTAAATTCTATAACTCAAATTTAATATTCAATAAACGAATTTCGAAATTTCGAACCCCATTTCGAAAAGGGTTCATTTTACGTGTTTTACGAATGGATATGTTTTGGATGTGGGTGAGGATAGTGACTATTACTAGTAGTAGTAGTAATAGTAGTAGTAGTAGTAGTAGTAGTAGTAGTAGTAGTAGTAGTAGTAGTAGTAGTAGTAGTAGTAGCAGGATTAATAAGAATAGTAATAGTAATGACAATAAAGAGAAGAGGAAGATAAAGAGAAGGAAAAATGATAACTGTTTCATTGTATTCCCTAAGTCAACCTTTGACTTAGATATATGCTCTTAATTAAGTATTCTAAGGTTAAGTTACTTATAATATATCGTCGTGGTCGAGTGAGTTAAAAGGCGCGGGCAATGACCCAGAACGTTGGTTCGTATCCCCCGGAGTGCTTCAATAATTTATGCATAATGATATTAATGCCATTTACTGTTTCCTACTGTTTAATAACAGTAATGATAAAAGTAATATTACTAATAGTAATTGAAAATGTTTATAATAAAAATAATTATTAAAATAATTCAGAGACCTAGAAATAATGCTATTGGCAATAATTTTAATTGCAAAAGCAATAACAATAATTAACTCGGCTGAATAACTTTTTTTTTTGGTTAAATTGCAACATTTGTAAAGTCCGTTAATCTACTTGTTAATTTATCTCTCAGAGTCTGTGCATTGTTGATGACCCGAGCCACATTAACTGGCGTGATCCCTGAGTTAACGTTAATGTGGACTACTGCGTGTCTTGCTCTGTTTCACGTTAATTTATTCTTTCTATCTGTGTTTCAATCTCCCTTTCTCCCTAATTCACTTTCTCTCTCTTCCTCCCTCTATGCGTCCCTCTCTCTCTTCCTCCCTTTCTTCCTTCCTTCCTCTGTCTCTGTCTCTGTCTGTCTCTGTCTGTCTGTCTGTCTGTCTGTCTGTCTGTCTGTCTGTCTGTCTGTCTCTCTGTCTCTCTCTCTCTCTCTCTCTCTCTCTCTCTCTCTCTCTCTCTCTCTCTCTCTCTCTCTCTCTCTCTCTCTCTCTCTCTCTCTCTCTCTCTCTCTCTCTCTCTCTCTCTCATACTCTTTTAAAACTATTATTAAGTAGTGTTCACTAGGAACGATATATAGGATCCTAACGAACTTGAGCTGTTATTTTTACATTAGCTCATCTCAAGCTTGTCCCAATAGACTCATCTACTTGCCAAGCATGTTATTAGTTGTTGGACCCGTGAGCCAGAGTCTTCATGTGGCCGCTTCACTTGATTTTATGTACACCAAAATATATTAAGCGAATATTTTCGAAATGCTAGTCAGCTTAAGAATGAATATACGCTGATAGCGTGATATTTTTCTTGCGAATGACACAGCCAGCTGAGGCTGAGCGCCTTATGTTGTGAGTGCCACCTGCTGCTTGTCCCCCAGAAGTTCAGCCTGGTGAGGAACTTTGACATTATTGACATTGTACATAACAGTGAAGTGGCTAACAACTCTCCGGTGTTGTTGACGCTGATGTATTGACCAGTGCCACCAGAATGGGTGGCACTGGTCACTATATCATCGTCTATGCCACCAGACTTGGCACGAGTATTCTCGCACGGTTCAGGGCCAGGCTGTTGATGAGAGCGGTGCATACCCCACGATGGGATCGAACTTGTTCTTCAAACAAGGTTTTTGTAACATCTTTTGATAAGAAGGTACGAGGTATGCCTTAGGCTCTAAGTTGCTGTCCGATTGAGGAATGTACGTGTGGTGGAAATCCAGTGTGGGAAGGAATTTACCTGGCTGTTAGCATGCAGGCGAGGAGTCACAATAACGTGGCTAAAGTATGTTGACCAGACCACACACTAGAAGGTGAAGGGACGACGACGTTTCGGTCCGTCCTGGACCATTCTCAAGTCGTACAATCGACTTGAGAATGGTCCAGGACGGACCGAAACGTCGTCGTCCCTTCACCTTCTAGTGTGTGGTCTGGTCAACTGTTAGCATCACCCTAAAGCATGGCATGTCATTCAATTGTCTCAAGCTGTGAGTGGATGGTTAGTGTACCTATCCTTTCCATTCTATTCCCCGCCCCCCCCCCACCCTCCAGCTCTTTCTTTCACCTATTCCATCTCTATTCACTTATCTTCTCCATCTATCTGCTTCTATCACTTCGCAATGAGGAAATATGTTTATAAATTCCCTTTATTGTTTTTTCTCCTCTCGTCTCTACCTCTTCTTTCCATGTTCTCTACTCTGGCCTCCTGCTGCCTCTTACCCTCTCCCTTGCCCTCTCTACTGCCTCTTACCCTCTCCCTTGCCCTCTCCGCTGCCTCTTACCCTCTCCCTTGCCCTCTCCACTGCCTCTTACCCTCTCCATTGCCCTCTCCACTGCCTCTTACCCTCTCCCTTGCCCTCTCCACTGCCTCTTACCCTCTCCCTTGCCCTCTCCACTGCCTCTTACCCTCTCCCTTGCCCTCTCCACTGCCTCTTACCCTCTCCCTTGCCCTCTCCACTGTCTCTTACCCTCTCCCTTGCCCTCTCCGCTGCCTCTTACCCTCTCCCTTGCCCTCTCCACTGCCTCTTACCCTCTCCCTTGCCCTCTCCACTGCCTCTTACCCTCTCCCTTGCCCTCTCCACTGCCTCTTACCCTCTCCCTTGCCCTCTCTACTGCCTCTTACCCTCTCCCTTGCCCTCTCCACTGCCTCTTACCCTCTCCCTTGCCCTCTCCACTGCCTCTTACCCTCTCCCTTGCCCTCTCCGCTGCCTCTTACCCTCTCCCTTGCCCTCTCCACTGCCTCTTACCCTCTCCCTTGCCCTCTCCGCTGCCTCTTACCCTCTCCCTTGCCCTCTCCACTGCCTCTTACCCTCTCCCTTGCCCTCTCCACTGCCTCTTACCCTCTCCCTTGCCCTCTCCGCTGCCTCTTACCCTCTCCCTTGCCCTCTCCGCTGCCTCTTACCCTCGCCCTTGCCCTTCGCGTCCACAGCTGAAGGCTCTCAGGAGCAGCGTTACCTCGGAGTTAATGAAGAACGAAAAGTGTGCGAAGTTGCTGTCTCATTCTTTTCCCTCTCCTCCTCTTCCTCTTCCTCTTCCTCCTCCTGCTCCTCCCCCCGCTCCTCCCCCTGCTCCTCCTCTTTCTCCTTCTCCTTGCTCCTCACCCCACTCGAGGGATAATCTCCAAGAACAACCTCCTTGGTCTGAGATAACACAACCAGGTGTTAAGGGAGAGTGTTGGCGTACAGCCCTGGCCAGGGGGGCGTGCCCCCGGAGTGCTCTGCCCCTGGAGTGCTCTGCCCCTGGAGTGCTCTGCCCTCGGTGTGCTCTGTCCCCCGGAGTGCTCTGCCCTTGGAGTGCTCTACCTTGCTACAGAGGCCACAGCAATAACCACCTCCGCTCTACACCACTGGCAATGATGAGGGAAAGACTACAGAATAGTTATTTGTAGAGAAAACAGATGAAAGGAGAGAGAGAGAGAGAGAGAGAGAGAGAGAGAGAGAGAGAGAGAGAGAGAGAGAGAGAGAGACAGAGAGAGAGAGAGAGAGAGAGAGAGAGAGAGGTAAAAACTCTGCAGATTATGTGTCAAATGTCAGTCAGGCGTCAGTCGTGGTGTCTGTCAGCCGGATGCTGGAATGTTTTGGGAAATTTTCCTTCTGTCTTCTAATAAAGAGACTTGGAAAGTGAGATTAAGGTGTGGGAGAGAAGAGGAGAGGTGAGAGAAGAGAATCGAGGGAGCAAGAGGAGTTGGTGTGGATAGGGTGGAAGGGAAGGGAAGGGAAGAGGGAGAAGGGAGAATTTAGGATAAGGATGGGTGCTACGAGGGAGGGAGGCGAATGTAAATTTATCCTGATAAATTAAATCCTGACTCGAGTAGGAGTTGTTCTAGTAACCTGCAGGTGGGGGGGGAGGGGGGGGAGGGGGGATGCGTGTTATTGGTCGGTAGTTCAGTGGTTGTTCCTCTTCCAACTACCTCGTTCACTGGGACCGCGAGAGCTTTCTCCAACGGTCTGGGAGTGAACAGTTGCACAACCTTAGCAAGGTTGTTGCAGCTGCTGCCGCTTTGATCAACCAAATTGTTTACTCACCTAGAAAGTACGTCTGTTGGACCGAGCTGTAGCTCTTGGGGCTCTCCTGTGCAGCTGGTGTTTTAGCTCAGGACCAACTATAGATTTCTGACATATTTACATTTAAAACTACATATGAAATTCGCGTCGAATACATACAGACTCCTCTAATTTGTTTTCTTGTCTCAGTACTCTCAGACTAACGAAATGTTCCCTTAAATCTCTCTTTCATCTACGTCTTGTCTCCTCAGCCTCTCGCTATGCGGGTAGACATGATAAACCTTTCGATCTTATCTAATATGTCAATGAACTTGAGCTTTGTCAACATCTTACCTCCTCTCTTTTCCCCATAAATTATCTACTGTGATAAGATCCAGCGCCCTCTCTGTTTCTTTTTCCAATATTCTCAGTTGTGGGAATAATCTTAAGATAAATGACGTTTCGTTTCGTGTTTTTTAGGAAGATCGGCATTCACGTGAGGGTGATGCTTCGCTACAGGATTTGTATAGGTAGTATAGTGTACCATGAAGACCTTCTGTGTCAATTTCCTGGCAGCAAACCCGGACATTTGCTGGCTTTGTTTATATATCCTTTATGTGTTTGTACCAATGAGTACCTCAGGATCCAGGCTTGGCGTTACATCTGCTCTTAGATCCAGTTCTTTCGACTCTAGTAGCCGCCTTGGCATGATTGTACAATGGCCTCGTGATCTCATCGCTTTCTCCACCTATTTCATCATCCTACATTTAGTTGGGTTAATGTCTTGCAGCCATTCATCATTCAAACCTCTGTTATCAAGCCCGGAAGGTGTTGTAGTCTTCTTCCTCGGTCGCGTCATTGACGAAGGCACGGGATAAATCCTGGTAGTGATCCTCTGCTGACAGTCTGATATCGCAGCATATTTGGCTCGGGTCTGACAGGTACTCCTTCGCCCGTATCAGTGTGTGTTCGTGAATCTTAAGGAGCACACTTTCTCACTCTATAACGCTATTGAATGTGTGTGTGTGTGAGTGTGTGTGTGTGTGTGTGTGTGTGTGTGTGTGTGTGTGTGTGTGTGTGTGTGTGTGTGTGTGTGTGTGCGTGTTCCAGTGTGTTGGGTGCACTTTTCGTGATGAGACATTTTATTATTTTTGTGTCTATATCTCTCTATGTCTCTATATATAAACCGTCTATGTGTATATAGACCGGATAACTCTAACTCCCTCTCTGTCTGTATCTGTCCCTTTACGTCCCCCTTCTCTCTCTCTCTCTCTCTCTCTCTCTCTCTCTCTCTCTCTCTCTCTCTCTCTCTCTCTCTCTCTCTCTCTCTCTCTCTCTCTCTCTCTCTCTCTCTCTCTCCTCCACCACTTCCTTCACCAACTGCTTCTCATAATTAAGAGGCTGTGTGAAAGCTTCCGTTGAGGGGATAATGTAAGGTGTAACGACGGGATCTGGCTTGGTCTGTTGTCAGGGGGTCTGGCTTGGTCTGCTGTGATAGCTGGCTTAATCTACTCTGAATGGATTAGGCAGATTTAGTCTGCTGCAAGGGGAATTGGCTTTGTTTGCTACGAGCGGAGCTCGCTCAGTCTGCTGTGTATGTGGCAGGCTTGGTCTGCTGCGAGGGGAAGCAAGCTTGGTCTGCTGCTGCGAGGGGAAGCAGGCTTTGTCTGCTGCTGCGAGGGGAAGCAAGCTTGGTCTGCTGCGAGGGGAAGCAGGCTTGGTCTGCTGCGAGGGGAAGCAGGCTTGGTCTGCTGCTGCGAGGGGAAGCAGGCTTGGTCTGCTGCGAGGGGAAGTAGGCTTGGTCTGCTGCTGCGAGGGGAAGCAGGCTTGGTCTGCTGCTGCGAGGGGAAGCAGGCTTGGTCTGCTGCGAGGGGAAGCAGGCTTGGTCTGCTGCTGCGAGGGGAAGCAGGCTTGGTCTGCTGCTGCGAGGGGAAGCAGGCTTGGTCTGCTGCTGCGAGGGGAAGCAGGCTTGGTCTGCTGCGAGGGGAAGCAGGCTTGGTCTGCTGCGAGGGGAAGCAGGCTTGGTCTGCTGCTGCGAGGGGAAGCAGGCTTGGTCTGCTGCTGCGAGGGGAAGCAGGCTTGGTCTGCTGCTGCGAGGGTTAAACGAGGGAACTGAGAGGAGAGAACAGGTAAAGGAGGAAATTTTCATTAGAGTGAATGTCTTGAGGGAGAAGGATTAGAGGCGAAGAGAAATGGAATGAAGGAGAGAAGAGAGGTAGAAGGGCAAGAATTTTTTCCTTGTCCTCGACTCTGCATTTTCTAGTCCTCGTCTCCTTTCTTAGTCTTCTCTTCCTCCTCCTCCTGCTCCGTCTTAATTGGCAGTTCTCCGCTTGTTATTCTATCATGTTCTTCTCTTTCTCTCCCCCTCTCTTCCTGTTGTTGTCTCTGCTGAGATAATCCTATCTCAGATTCTCAAGGGTCTTATCCCATTTCTTTTTTATCTATCCCCATTCCTTTTATTTATCTATCCCCATTCCTTTTTCATCTTACCTTAGGGTGTGTTAGGTTAGGTTATGTATTTAATCTCTCAATGAGACACTAAATAAAATTGGGAGACATAAATAAATATAAATTTTTGACATAGTAGAAATTACTGATAATAATATTTAATAATACAATAAATAATATTGTATTATTATTATTATCACTATTATTAATATTGTTTAATGGAGTTATTAATCCAATTTTCATTGTAAATGTTATTTATAGTAAAAAATAATGATATTAATGATACAATATCTTGTGTCTGAATTCATTTAGATTCAGGAATGACCTGGGTAAATACTGGTTTGGAAATAAGGTGATTGACTGTTTCCTGGTAACATAATAGACGTGGGATCACTGTATTGTTTCAAGCGGAGGTTAGACATATATATGACTCAATTTTGAGTGGTTACGAATAGGAGCTGCCTTGTTTGGGCTAATATAGACCTTCTGCAGTGTGCTAAAATTCTTATATCCTCTTATGCGTTTATGTAATAATATCTTGTAATGAAATAACATTTTCTTATTGTTGTTCATGTTAGTGTGTTGAGAGTGTTCTATAGGCCTTGTGTTTCATTTATTACAGGTATGTGAATGGTAGACGGGCCTTCCACACCGCCCTCCTCCTCCTCCTCCTCCTTCTCTAAGGCTCATAACTTAGACCTATGGAAAAGCAGTGGACCCGGAGGGGGATCACTCCATCATAGGGATTGTCCATGGGCTTATAGTTATCAGTCTCATCCAGACGTGTCTGAGACAAATGGTTTCATCTTACGGCATCAGACGTGGTGTCAAGACTTTCAGGTTTCGAGTCTTAGGGTGGGACTCGTCTGGAAGGCGTAGAAGAGGGGTAGGTGATAAGACGTTTTGTTCCGTGTATCGTAACTTGAAGAGCCATGGTGGCCATGGATCTCGTTTCTATGTACAGGTGGCGCGGATAACCCATCATCTGTCCCTACCTGTCCTCGCCTATCCTCACCTGTCCTCACCTGTCCCCATCTGTCCCCACCTTTAAACACTTGTCACCATCTGTTCTTACTTCCATGAATGTTGAATCTCGTATTCTTCCTGTGTTGTTGTTGTTGTTGTTTTAGATTTACCTACTCAGAACGAAATGTCTATGTAGCACGGGCTATGGTGAGCCCGTAAAGAGGTTCTTGTGTTGTACTGCTGTGTTGGTAACGTTTAGCCAACAGTATTTCTGAGACGAGTTAAGGCAGGCGAAGGCGAACACTCAAACAGAGCTCTGAAAAACTGGCCAATAGACTTTAACCTTGACAAATGCAATGTTTGAGAATTGAAACAGGACTAAAAGAGGATTCCAGAATCGGTACGAAACGAAGGCGAGAGAATCTCCCGCATCATAGGATAAACACCGGGAAGTGGACTCGGACCCAGACCCGAGGGCCAGAAGCGCCCATTCTCAGAAGAACATCAGAAGCCGGCACCACACTGGCAACCTTCCAAGCAACCGCGAGGAAGATTTAACCTTGCAAAACGCTACGAGGCTGAGGAGATGAACCGCACCAAACAAGGAACAGATGAGATGTTTCAAGTTTCAAAAAGGGTTTCCAAAGAAACAAAGAAGCAAGGTTCAAAGGAACAGTAGGACGAGAGAGGGAAAGAGAGGGACGAGCCATAGGGATATCAGAAAAAAATTCAACGCAAACGTGACACATCAGTGAACTAATTACCGGGTAATATAGCAGTTAAAGGATCACCGGATTGTTTCCAGAGAAGGTTAGACACACATGCGAATGAGTTTGAATATATATATATATATATATATATATATATATATATATATATATATATATATATATATATATATATATATATATATATATATATATATATATATATATATATTATCCTTGTGGGTCAATAGGCCTTCTGCTCTTTCATTCCTTCTTAGGTTTTTATGCAAGAAAAAGCCGAAATAAAGCTAAGCAACACAAGGCATGTCTCACGGCATTCATATAATAATACCCCAGGCAGGTCTTGGCAGCTGGCGCTCGACCTTCCCTTCCCGCACGTCCAGGTCAGTACACATGATCACATACGACCTCTAGGCCTCCCCTCCCCCCCCTCCCTCCCCCCCACACACACACCACACACACGTCCACGATGATTCCCTGAGATACACAAACACACCAACTACTCAAATATGCAACATGTGAATTGAAATACTTCACTGGCAGGGTGTGAATCTTCAGCTCTCTCTCTCTCTCTCTCTCTCTCTCTCTCTCTCTCTCTCTCTCTCTCTCTCTCTCTCTCTCTCTCTCTCTCTCTCTCTCTCTCTCCCCCTCCCCCGCTGTAAAGTTGACTCAGACTGTAGATTATGGCACGGCTTGTGTGCCTGGCATTAATTACTGTTTACCGAACTGTTTGTGCTGTATCTTAACTACCCCCCAGCTTCGTTTCTTCCGTTGTTTGCTGTTTGAGTCAAAGGTAATGAGTAGGAGAGGAGGAGGGGGGTGGGGAGGGGATGATAGAGGATGGGGGAGAAGGGGAGGGGGGAAAAGGGAGAAAGGAAGGGGGGAGGGGAGATATAATATAATATACCAGACACGATTGACAAATTTCCGCTAGGTAATAACCCTGCAACACAAAGGTAGCGGGGAGGAAGAGACAGACAGACAGACAGACAGACAGACAGACAGACAGACAGACAGACAGACAGACAGACAGACAGACAGTCTTCAGTGACCCCCTTACTCTTCATTCCTGAAGCTTGGGCCTCTGTTGATAACTGTTCTCTTATCTTTACATAAGGAAGAAAAAGAAATGCTAACTGCTACCAGGGTCATTAGCGACCAGCGCTCAGCAAAATCTTCCCGCGGAAGGCTATGGTGGCAGCTCACAGTTGCAGCTGAGAAAACAATGGCGATGATGATAACAATATTGCAAATATTGATATTGCAAAGCAAACCGGCATACAAATGAGTGCCAGAAACCTATGGCTTAGTGATGAAGTTGCCATATTGGGAATGACGATTACCTCTTCAGTGACCATGAAAAGCCAGGTGCTCAACCTAACCCACAAGGCAGTCAGGAAACGTACAGCTCTATGCTGCATTTGACACCTTCTTGACAGGCTATTAAAACCTTATATGAAGCACAGGTTCGATCCCATCTTGAGTATGCACCACTCTCTTGGATTGCTTGCCCCTTCTCCCTATTATTCATTAAAACTTTGGATGAGTTTCACTCATCAAGAATCTCATGCTGGAACTGCCTATTTTTCGAGAACATGACTCCATCAGTGGTTATCCATCCCTAGGCTGCTGGACGCGTTTGGAACGTGTCTGGGGTTAGTGATCCCAAGCCTGAGTAAAATTAAAAAATGAGAAGAGGCGAGATAAAAAGGATAAACAGAGACACAGAAAGAGAAAACCAGTAAGAGTTTCTTCTCCAGAACTTCTTCTTCTAGAGTTCTATGCTAAGATAACGAAAATAAGGTGGCGCAGAAAAGGCTGAACAGATTCTTATTTCTGGGCTGCCAAGAAGCCTTTGATACAGGTCCTCACAAGACATTACCACACAAACTTGAGAGATAGGCAAGAGCACTAACGGAAAAACACTAACATGTGCAACGAAGCTCGTTCTAGACTTGCGAGGAACAGGGTATGAAGAGAGACTGAAGGAACTAATCCTAACAACGCTAGAATAGCGAAGAGTGAGGGGAGCCATGATAGAGACATATAAAATACTTAGAGGGCTTCACAGAGTGGAGAAATAGGAAACATTCGCAATGAATACCTATAGAAAAGTAGAGCACGGGCGGAGGCGTGATTCTCGAATGAGTTAGATGTTAGAAACTTTTCATTTAGCGTAAAAGTAATGTGAAAATGGAACGAATGAAAGGAGCAGGTTTTAGAGGCGAACTCCATTTACAATTAAACAAAAAAAAAGTAAACATGAGAGGGAAAAATAAGTCAGGAGTCATGGCTAGACAAGCGGGGTCCAAGAGCTAGTGCCCGCCCGTGCAGGCAGCAGTAGGTGAGTGTAGAGGGAGAGTGTGTGAGAGCCGAGACGCCAAGAGCCGGGCACGCTTCTCTTGTTATTATATTGACTTCATCGTTCTTCTCTTGACACTCTTGACTCTTAAGCACCAGAGTCCACGCTGGCGGTCTGTACACTCACAATGACCTTCCAGGCTGAGTGTATGCGTGAGTGCACTCCAGGGCTGTGTGTGTGTGTGTGTACTCACCAGCCTGAGTGCGTGGACGTACTCACATTGATGTACGCTCCTAGATATTCTTGCAGTTAAATTTAAGCGTGAATTCACCTATTTGTGCTTGCGGGGGTTGAGCTTTGGCTCTTTGGTCCCGCCTCTCAACCGTCAATCAACTGATGTACATATTCCTGAGCCTACTGGGCTCTATCATATCTACATTTGAAACTGTGTATGGAGTCAGCCTCCACCACATCACTTCCTAATGCATTCCATACGTTAACTACTCTGATACTGAAAAAGTTCCTTCTAACGTCCCTGTGGCTCATGTGGGTACTCAGTTTCCACCTGTGTCCACCCGTGTGTGTGTGTGTGTGTGTGTGTGTGTGTGTGTGTGTGTGTGTGTGTGTGTGTGTGTGTGTGTGTGTACTCACCTGTTTGTACTCACCTATTTGTGCTTGCGGAGGTTGAGCTTTGTCTCTTTGGTCCCGCCTCTCAACTGTCAATCAACTGGTGTACAGATTCCTGAGCCTACTGGGCTCTATCATATCTACATTTGAAACTGTGTATGGAGTCAGCCTCCAGCCTGTGTGTGTGTGTCTGGGTGTGTTTGATGTGTACTTTTTAATCATATTAGGGGCATGTTTTTCCACCTCCCGTTTCACCCCTCCACCTTAATCCCATTTAAACACAAACGTGCCCAGCATTCCACTTATATCAAGCCCACGCTTTAGGGAATGTTAGAAACATCGGCAATGCAGTAGGAAGCTACGGCTGAACTGAAGGAAAATAGTCCCTCCAAGCAACTAATATAAGACCGAAGTTCCCTTCTCCTTCCTTTCTCGATTTACTGCGCCTCTGGTTTCGGAGGAGGAACGACAGGAGGAAGAGGAGCTGGGATAAGGAAGGGAAGGGCCAGAAGCTTTTGTGCCCTCCCGGCCCCTCGTCTATTAGGCCGATTTCACCAGAAAGCTGCTGGGCTGTTGGGGAGGATTTTCCAGCCGGCGAGTTAAGAGGGTTAATCGCAGAGAGCAGAGACTCTGTCAGGAAGCATTTGAATGTTAACTAGCTAGGCACCCAACACACACACACACACCACACACACACACACACACACACGCGCGCGCTCACACACTCACCACACACACACACACACACACACACACACACACACACACACACACACACACACACACACACACACACACACACACACACACACACACACACGTACGTACCTCACAAACAAGTATTTATTTTGCATGTTGACAGTGAGTGGATTGAACTTGAAGAAAAAAAAACCGGAAACTGAACCTAAGGGACAAAATATTCGGAGGATAATGGATTAGACAGACGGAAAGGCGGTAACCAAGAACTGCAGCTCGGTGATGCATGCCGTTAGGTAAGACCATCTTTATATATCCTTATATATCCCCTTGCGAGTGAGCATAAGTCGACTCAAGAATTCAGTTTCAACCCCCCGCAAGCACAGCAATTTAAGGGTAAATATGCGAGTGCAACCCCGCGAGGGAAACTATCAGGGGGAAAGCGCCAAGCCATTACGACTATATGTCCAACTACTCAGACGGTCGGGGATTGAACACCGACCTGCATGAAGCGAGACCGTCGCTCTGTGACATTCATTAACAGAATATAACATCTGTGTGACATGTGTCCCAAAATGAAATGGTGTTTATGGGTAAAAGAACGCATTTTCACTAATTGGTAAGGATCCTCGTTAGTAGGTAACAGGGCGTTTTTGTGGTTGGAACCAGGTCAAACGAGGCCGTAAGGAGGCAATAACGAACACCACCTGAAAGGGGGTCGAGAATGATGGTTTGCTTGTTAGGAGAGCCAGACATATGGCGGTAAGGGGGATTGACAAGACAGAGGATTGGAAGTGCAGAAACAATAGCCCCGTGGATTGGAATGTAGCCAGAAGTACGACGGCTCTGGCAAACATAACTGTAATGCTTAGTGGATTGGTTAGTGAAGGAAGTGTTGGAATGATGAGATTGGTTAGTGAAAGAAGTGTTGGAATGATGAGATTGGTTAGTGAAGGAAGTTTTGGAATGATGAGATTGGTTAGTGAAGGAAGTTTTGGAATGATGAGATTGGTTAGTGAAGGAAGTTTTGGAATGATGAGATTGGTTAGTGAAAGAAGTGTTGGAATGAATGATTCAACGACACTTCCTGCCCGGCTCTGTGCCTGTCTGTTTATCTGTCTGTTTGTCTCTCTCTCTGCCTGTCTTTCTCTGTCTGTCTCTCTCTGTCTGTCTCTCTCTCTCTCTTTCTCTCTCTATGCATGAATATGGATTCATGAAAAATTATCATTTTGATTTAATTAAATTGCTGACAACTGGGTAATAACTGCATTTTTATATGCATTTTAATTAGTACTGAGCCTGGCAGCATTGATGTCAATTTAAGGTTATAACTAACCTTAATTCATAACTGTCTGTCTGTCTGTCTCTCTCTCTCTCTCTCTCTCTCTCTCTCTCTCTCTCTCTCTCTCTCTCTCTCTCTCTCTCTCTCTCTCTCTCTCTCTCTCTCTCTCTCTCTCTCTCTCTCTCTCTCTCTCTCTCTCTCTCTCTCTCTCTCTCTCTCTCTCTCTCAAAACACAGATCCCTGAATCAGCAGCCTGTAGCTCTACCTACTGAACCACCATCACACACAATAAGCAAGAGTCTTAGAGACACTTATCTGTTCTCCAACTGAAACTTTAGCCCGCCTCTGGAACGCCCCTTTGGTACCCGGCTTCTTATTTATGCTTGACGTAGATATAGATATCTAAAAAAATTAAAAAATTAAATAAAAAAATTGCGTACCAAAGATACTGCAATAAAAATAAAAAGTACCGTCCCCTCCCAAAAAAAAATTTGGGTCTCGCAAAAGTTTTTACAAATGAATTTCGCGGGACAAATACAATCATACGTGAAGCCGTATTAAAGCTGCGTGGAACTGTGAGTGGGGCTTCGTGTACATCTCTCGCTGGGTATATGGGTAGCTCTCTGTTTTATTTTGTGAGTGAGTGTGTGTACTTAGAAATATAAATGGTTTAAGTTTGTGTGTGTGTGTATGTGTATGTGTGTTAGCTCATGTTTTGTTTGTGTTTGTGTGTGTGTGTGTGTGTGTGTGTGTGTGTGTGTGTGTGTGTGTGTGTGTGTGTGTGTGAGTGTGTGTGTGTGTGTGTGTGTGTGTGTGTGTGTGTGTGTGTGTGTGTGTGTGTTTAAGTCTGGTTGTATATTTTGTTCTGTCTTTTGTTTGTAGACGTGTTCGTCTGTCTATCTGTCTGTCACACACACACACACACACACACACACACACACACACTTACATCACCATCATGGCTGAGTCGGTTAGGGGCTGGTGTCTGGGGTTCACCAGAACCCGTGTTCGAGTCACTCACTGCTTCAACATGACTTTCACTGAGCACTTTTCCTTCCCATAGTTCATGGTAAGCCTTGGCCACTAGCCTCCCTGGAACACGGGTACAACAACCAGGTACCCAATTACTGCTGGCTGAACAGGGGCCAAGAGCTAACGATTGACGCCAAACCAGTCCTCCCTGGCCAGGACTCGAACCTGAGAAACCGCTCGCGAGCCGCCGGGCGTATGTGTTACCACTGTGCCAGCAGGATCTTGAGCTTCGGCTCTTTGGTCCCGCCTCTCAACCGTCAGTTAACTGGTATAAAGGTTCCTAAGCCTACTGGGCTTTATATAATATCTGCACTTGAAACTGTGTATGGAGATTTCTAAATTTTTATCAAGCACAAGACGAAGCTGGAAAAAGTTCAGAGGTATGCCACTAGACTAGTCCTAGAACTAAGAGGCATGAGTTACGAGGAAAGGCTGCGTGAAATGCACCTCACGACATTGGAAGACACAGGAGTAAGAGGAGACATGATCACTACCTACAAAATTCTCAGAGGAATTGACGGGGTAGATAAGGATAAACTTTTTAACACGGTTGGAACGCGAACAAGGGGACACAGGTGGAGACTGAGTACCTAAATGAGCCACAGAGACGTTAGAAAGAACTTTTTCAGTGTTAGAGTAGTTATCAAGTGGAATGCATTAGGCAGTGATGTCGTGGAGGCTGACTCCATACACAGTTTCAAAAGGAGATATGATAGAGCCCAGTAGGCTCAGGAATCTGTACATCAGTGGATTGTCGGTTGAGAGGCGGGACCAAAGAGCCAGAGCTCAACCCCCGCAAGCACAACTAGGTGAGTACACACTCACTCTCACTGTCTATCTCATATTCTTTTTCCGTTTACCAATTTTCACTTATTTTCCAACCTAAATGTGAAGCTGACCGTCCACGAACGTTCACATAAAGATTATAACAGGACCCTCGTTCAAAATTATGTCTGTTCCGAACATTTACAACATCGCTTACAAAGTTACGACGTCGCTAACATTAGATACGACGTCGCTCACATTAGATACGACGTCGCTCACATAGCTACGACATGGCTCATGGTATTCATCACGCATTATCATTGTGTCCGTATTGGCATACTTTTTTTATTTAAATTTAGAAAATTTATGGTTTTATTGATGACAGTCTGGAGTATTAATTGATGACAATCTGGGGTATTAATTGATGACAATCTGGGGTATTAATTGATGACAATCTGGGGTATTAATTGATGACAATCTGGGGTATTAATTGATGACAATCTGGGGAATTAATTGATGACAATCTGGGGAATTAATTGATGACAATCTGGGGTATTAATTGATGACAATCTGGGGTATTAATTGATGACAATCTGGGGTATTAATTGATGACAATCTGGGGTATTAATTGATGACAATCTGGGGAATTAATTGATGACAATCTGGGGAATTAATTGATGACAATCTGGGGTATTAATTGATGACAATCTGGGGTATTAATTGATGACAATCTGGGGTATTAATTGATGACAATCTGGGGTATTAATTTATGACAATCTGGGGTATTAATTGATGACAATCTGGGGTATTAATTGATGACAATCTGGGGAATTAATTGATGACAATCTGGGGAATTAATTGATGACAATCTGGGGTATTAATTGATGACAATCTGGGGTATTAATTGATGACAATCTGGGGTATTAATTGATGACAATCTGGGGTATTAATTGATGACAATCTGGGGTATTAATTGATGACAATCTGGGGTATTAATTGATGACAATCTGGGGTATTAATTGATGACAATCTGGGGAATTAATTGATGACAATCTGGGGAATCAATTGATGACAATCTGGGGTATTAATTGATGACAATCTGGGGTATTAATTGATGACAATCTGGGGTATTAATTGATGACAATCTGGGGTATTAATTGATGACAATCTGGGGTATTAATTGATGACAGTCTGGGATATTAATTGATGACAATCTGACAATCAAGTTTTGCACAATAAGCCCTTTCCTTATGTTTTTTTCCTCACAATATTGCATACATTCATTGACGATTCAGAGCATTCCAAGTCACGAAGACTACCGGGAACTGAGCACCAACTGGTGTTCCAAGTCTCGGGGGTTACCGGGAGCTTGAGCATCAACTGGGTTGACCCCAGCAAGCAAACATGGGTCACCCCGACCTTGTAAGAAGGTGTAGCACTCAACCACGGAGTCAACACCTCTCTCCAGCATCAAATATTGATTACTGTCACTTTTCTTTGATTTCTTTTCTGTGGACGAGAGAGTGAGTCTCAACCCCCCCCCCCACCCCCCCCACGGTGCTTGAGATCGGTTCCTGAGTACCAGGTCATTGTATTCTTGTACCTAGTGTCAAAGGGCGCAAGGTCGGTTCTTGGCGGTCTTTATGGTAATGGGATTGTTCCGATGGGATGGGTGGTGTGTGTGTGTGTGTGTGTGTGTGTGTGTGTGTGTGTGTGTGTGTGTGTGTGTGTGTGTGTGTTTGTGTGTGTGTGTGTGTGTGTGTGTGTATGTGTGTGTGTGTGTGTGTGTGTGTGTGTGTATGTGTGTGTGTGTGTGTATGTGTGTGTGTGTGTGTGTGTGTGTGTGTGGTGTGTGTGTGTGTGTGTGTGTGTGTGTGTGTGTGTGTGTGATGTGTGTGTGTGTGTGTGTGTGTGTGTGTGTGTGCTTATCGAGTTGTTTCCTTCTGGGAGAGAGATTCAGCTCTTGAGTCCCGGCCTCATTGCTATTGCAACTTGCATTTTCATGCCTCCTGGTTTTCCAGTACTCTTACCCATCCTCTCGAAGATGTGGATAGGGAGCTTAACCCACCAGATTTGTCTCGGGATATATATATATCCTGAGACACATCTGAGACAAATATATATTTTTCAAGCTTCCACTTTTTTATCCTCTGTTGTTCATCACTTGGAGAAAATTGTCTCTATCCATTTTGTATATTCTCCTGAGTAACTTGTACGTTGTGATCATATCACCTCTCGTCCTTTTATCTTCAATGTCGGTAATATTAGCTCGGTTAACCAATCCTCATAGTTCATTTCTGTTATCTTTAGACCTTGATTCTTGTGATTTACCACATGTGGGGTCCATACTGGAGCTGCATACTCAAGCACTGGTCTAATATACGTTGTGTATAAGAAATTAGGCATAGGAAAGAGAAGAGGAACACTATGAAGTCTTTAATCACTGTTCGAGTCAATAAGACGTGTAACGAGACTGAGAGGAGGTAGTGAAGACCTAAATACAGCTGTATTTAGATATGGGGATACATGAGGCAATGACAGGAGGCGGAGCCCAGCAGCTGAAGCTCTCTCCTCAGCGTATCTCTAACAGTGATCATTAATTATTCAACTACAAATGGGAAAATTCCCTCAGCTGCTGGAAGAAGGCAAATGTGATACTAATTTACAAGAAAGAAGAGAAGAGGCACTTAATTACGGACTTGTATCGTTCACAAGCTTCCCCTGAATAGTACTCCTTGAGGTGCTTCCGGGGCTTAGCGTCACCGCGGCCCGGTCGTCGACCAGGCCTCCTGGTTGCTAGACTGGTCAACCAGGTTGCTGGACGTGGCTGCTCTCAGCCTGACGTACGAATCGCAGCCTGGTTGATCAGGTATCCTTTGGAGGTGCTTATCCAGTTCTCTCTTGAACACTGTGAGGGTTCGGCCAGTTATGTCCTTTATGTGTAGTGGAAGCGTGTTGAACAGTCTCGAGCCTCTGATGGAATGCACTAGGCAGTGATGTGATGGAGGCTGACTCCATACACAGTTTCAAATATAGATATGACAGAGCCCAGTAGGCTCAGGAATCTGTACACCAGTTGATTGACGGCAGAGAGGCGGGACCAAAGAGTCTAAACTCCACCTCCGGCACGCACAACTAGGTGAGTATACACACGCACTCTCCAGGCATGCAAACCACTGGACAGGAAAGAGAGCATGACGGGTGAGGCGAGAATTGCCAAACTGATTGAAAATTGTTGACGTTGTGCCAATATACAAGGTGCTAGACAGGCGTCCGTGGACCATTTCAATTTCTTTTATTATGCACCCCATACCCATCCCGTGGGTGTAAAGGGTTACAGAGGCACATAATTGGTTCAGGAACTAAACCGTCTAGTTCGTTTAGCTGAGGAAACTTACAATCTTTTGAGGCTAGTTACACAATTACCATGGACAACGAACAAGTATATCCTTGAAAAAACAGGAGATGATAACACGAAAGAGGCTTGTGGAACACCACAACTCTACTTAGTAGAGAGACCTACAACCGGGCTAGACAAGATGCGGAGGTCACGACCTTCATGACTGGTCCCAGCGTTGATGGGGTTGAGCTCTGAGGCAAGGCTGAGATAACTAGGGGCCCCCTCTCGCCTGGGAAGGTGAAGGGTAAGGGGTGACGTGCCCTAGACGTACTCGGTGACGTGTCCTAGACGTTCACAGTAACGTGCCCTAGACGTACACGGTGACGTGCCCTAGACGTACACGGTTACGTGCCCTAGACGTACACTGTGACGTGCCCTAGACGTACACAGTGACGTGCCCTAGACGTACACAGTGACGTGCCCTAGACGTACACGGTTACGTGCCCTAGACGTACACTGTGACGTGCCCTAGACGTACACAGTGACGTGCCCTAGACGTACACAGTGACGTGCCCTAGACGTACACGGTTACGTGCCCTAGACGTACACGGTGACGTGCCCTAGACGTACACGGTTACGTGCCCTAGACGTACACTGTGACGTGCCCTAGACGTACACAGTGACGTGCCCTAGACGTACACGGTGACGTGCCCTAGACGTTCACAGTAACGTGTCCTAGACGTACACGGTGACGTGCCCTAGACGTACACTGTGACGTGCCCTAGACGTACACGGTGACGTGCCCTAGACGTACACTGTGACGTGCCCTAGACGTACACGGTGACGTGCCCTAGACGTACACGGTTACGTGCCCTAGACGTACACGGTTACGTGCCCTAGACGTACACTGTGACGTGCCCTAGACGTACACAGTGACGTGCCCTAGACGTACACAGTGACGTGCCCTAGACGTACACAGTAACGTGCCCTAGACGTACACGGTGAAGAAGTTGAGACGTGTATTGTGATGTGGCCGAGACGCACACTGTACATGAACTCACAAGACCCGAAGCAGCAGACGGTAGAGAAGAGTACTGTCATGCTCCTAAGTGATCACTACAACCATACATACACATACACAGGTATACAACCATACATACACATACACAGGTATACAACCATACATACACATACACAGGTATACAACCATACATACACATACACAGGTATACAACCATACATACACATACACAGGTATATAACCATACATACACATACACAGGTATACAACCATACATACACATACACAGGTATACAACCATACATACACATACACAGGTATACAACCATACATACACATACACAGGTATACAACCATACATACACATACACAGGTATACAACCATACATACACATACACAGGTATATAACCATACATACACATACACAGGTATACAACCATACATACACATACACAGGTATACAACAATACATACACATACACAGGTATACAACCGTACATACACATACACAGGTATACAACCATACATACACATACACAGGTATACAACCATACATACACATACACAGGTATACAACCATACATACACATACACAGGTATACAACCATACATACACATACACAGGTATACAACCATACATACACATACACAGGTATACAACAATACATACACATACACAGGTATACAACCATACATACACATACACAGGTATACAACCATACATACACATACACAGGTATACAACCATACATACACATACACAGGTATACAACCATACATACACATACACAGGTATACAACCGTATGCCCGTCAATTTAGTTTACAACCAAACGGTCAACACTAGCATACAACCTACCATATGACACCAGCCATGACAATCACTTGGCGTCAGACAAGGAGCACACAGAGAGCTTCCTGAAGCCCAAACTAGCTAAGAATATTCTCTAAGACTAGAAGGTGAAGGGACGACGACGACGTTTCGGTGACAATCGACTTCAGAATGGTCCAGGAAGGACCGAAACGTCGTCGTCCCTTCACCTTCTAGTGTGTGGTCTGGTCAACATTCTTCAGCCACGTTATTGTGACTCATCGCCTGCATTCTCTAAGACTATCAGAGAGATACAGTTAGACCTGACGGTTGCGAAGAGAAACCCAAACAAATTATCCCCCACTACGAAGGAATCCACCGTGGATTCTCTATGGATTCATGGATTTTAGCTGGATTCAGCAAAAAAAAGTGACTCTGAATGTCCTTGGTACATAGTCTCAAGATGTTGTTCATATCCCGGTTATTTTGCTGTGGAAAACTTCACTCTTTTATGAAGCTCTTATGTTGCAAACTTGAGAACTAATAGAGCGTCAGTGGTGAAATTATATTCCTTGCAATCTTGCCGGAAATGTTGCAAGGTTTTCTGGACGGATCCTTAGCAGGAGGAGGTGAAGATAACGAGAGGAGTTATAACAATGGGGGAAGTCTTCCTTACTGTGTCTACCCCTCTAACACACCAGAAACGTCCTGTAGAACAGTGCCACACACTAGAAACTTCGTGTAGAACAGTGCCACACACCAGAAACTTCGTGTAAAACAGTGCCACACACCAGAAACTTCGTGTAGAACAGTGCCACACACCAGAAACTTCCTGTAGAACAGTGCCACACACCAGAAACTTCCTGTAAAACAGTGTCACACACCAGAAACTTCCTGTAAAACAGTGTCACACACCAGAAACTTCCTGTAGAACAGTGCCACACACCAGAAACTTCCTGTAAAACAGTGTCACACACCAGAAACTTCCTGTAAAACAGTGCCACACACCAGAAACTTCGTGTAGAACAGTGCCACACACCAGAAACTTCCTGTAGAACAGTGCCACACACCAGAAACTTCCTGTAAAACAGTGTCACACACCAGAAACTTCCTGTAAAACAGTGTCACACACCAGAAACTTCCTGTAGAACAGTGTCACACACCAGAAACTTCCTGTAGAACAGTGCCACACACCAGAAACCTCCTGTAGAACACTACCGCCTGAATTTCATCGTTAATGAGAGCATTCTCAGCTCATTTGCTGCATCTCTCGCTGCTGTTTGATTGGCTCCGGGACCTCTTCCCACTGCATATTCTCCACCAATCAAATTAGAACACGTGGTTGCTGTCTCTTGATTGGCCAAGGACTTGTCTCGATTCGAGATATGGGTCACGTGATTTCTTCCCCGAACCTTGACAAAAGGGCTCTGAGATTCGCTCTTTTGTTTACATATTGACGGAGAAGTAAGAGTCAATTCACTATCTTAACGTACCAATACTAATCTTAAGATGTGAATATAAAGATAATTGTTTTACGTGTTGGTGTAAGTTCGTCGCTATAACTCGGGTATAGGAATATATACGCAGGCACAAGAAACCCTATATCAATACATACATACATATATACATACATACATACGTGCGAACAAGCTTGAATGGTCCCCAATCATATATGCAACTGAAAACTCCCCACCCCAGAAGTGACTCGAACCCGGACTGCCAGGAGCACATTGAGCAACTGGTGTACACGGTGCCTTGAACCACTCGACCATCAGTGACCGTACAAAAGGTGGTGATAGCCGAGGCTATTTGAACCACCACCCCTACATACATACATACATACATACATACATACATACATACATACATACATACATACATACATACATACATACATACATACATACTACATGCATTACATGTTCCACTTAGCTAGCTCTCTCTCTCTCTCTCTCTCTCTCTCTCTCTCTCTCTCTCTCTCTCTCTCTCTCTCTCTCTCTCTCTCTCTCTCTCTCTCTCTCTCTCTGCCATCTTCCTCAAGCCCCCCTTATACCACCTTTCAACACACTATCACACCTTTCCGGCTTACCAAGTCGTTCCGCCTGAAGGCCCCCTCATCCCACGGGGAAACGCATAGTTAAGCATCTGTTGAGCGTGGCAGAGTGACTCCCTCCCGAGTGTGCAGCTGTTAGTGTGAACCTGACCAACCAGGGTGTTGGGAGTGCTCTCTCTCTCTCTCTCTCTCTCTCTCTCTCTCTCTCTCTCTCTCTCTCTCTCTCTCTCTCTCTCTCTCTCTCTCTCTCTCTCTCTCTCTCTCTCTCTCTCTCTCGTGGGCTTGCGTGGGCTGACTTGCCCAAGCCACATAGCAACGAACAATGCAATTATTAAGATAAAGAGCGATATGCCAGTGTAACCATTTATGTCAATTCTAAAGGATATGAGAACAAGCTTAGTCCGGGGTTAGTGTTGTAGGTCCTTGGTTAGTGTTGTAGGTCCGTGGTTAGTGTTGTAGGTCCGTGGTTAGTGTTGCAGGTCCATGGTTAGTGTTGTAGGTCCATGGTTAGTGTTGTAGGTCCTTGGTTAGTGTTGTAGGTCCGTGGTTAGTGTTGTAGGTCCATGGTTAGTGTTGCAGGACCATGGTTAGTGTTGTAGGTCCGTGGTTAGTGTTGTAGGTCCATGGTTAGTGTTGTAGGTCCGTGGTTAGTGTTGTAGGTCCATGGTTAGTGTTGTAGGTCCATGGTTAGTGTTGTAGGTCCGTGGTTAGTGTTGTAGGTCCATGGTTAGTGTTGTAGGTCCATGGTTAGTGTTGTAGGTCCATGGTTAGTGTTGTAGGTCCATGGTTAGTGTTGTAGGTCCGTGGTTAGTGTTGTAGGTCCGTGGTTAGTGTTGTAGGTCCGTGGTTAGTGTTGTAGGTCCATGGTTAGTGTTGTAGGTCCGTGGTTAGTGTTGTAGGTCCATGGTTAGTGTTGTAGGTCCTTGGTTAGTGTTGTAGGTCCATGGTTAGTGTTGTAGGTCCATGGTTAGTGTTGTAGGTCCGTGGTTGTGTTGTAGGTCCGTGGTTAGTGTTGTAGGTCCATGGTTAGTGTTGTAGGTCCGTGGTTGTGTTGTAGGTCCGTGGTTAGTGTTGTAGGTCCATGGTTAGTGTTGTAGGTCCGTGGTTAGTGTTGTAGGTCCGTGGTTAGTGTTGTAGGTCCGTGGTTGTGTTGTAGGTCCGTGGTTAGTGTTGTAGGTCCATGGTTAGTGTTGTAGGTCCATGGTTAGTGTTGTAGGTCCGTGGTTGTGTTGTAGGTCCGTGGTTAGTGTTGTAGGTCCATGGTTAGTGTTGTAGGTCCGTGGTTAGTGTTGTAGGTCCATGGTTAGTGTTGTAGGTCCGTGGTTAGTGTTGTAGGTCCGTGGTTAGTGTTGTAGGTCCATGGTTAGTGTTGTAGGTCCGTGGTTAGTGTTGTAGGTCCATGGTTAGTGTTGTAGGTCCATGGTTAGTGTTGTAGGTCCGTGGTTAGTGTTGCAAGTCCGTGGTTAGTGTTGCAGGTCCGTGGTTAGTGTTGTAGGTCCGTGGTTAGTGTTGCAGATCCGTGGTTAGTGTTGCAGGTCCGTGGTTAGTGTTGTAAACGAGCTGGGGATTTTATAAGCATTTCAGGCTGTTTTAACTGTGTGTGAAGCCTCTAATTTGAACTTGCTGGAGTGTTGGGTTATACTCCGCTTACGGTTGTCGAGCTCTGCTTAAGGGAGTTGAACTCTACTTAAGGGTGTTGAACTCTACTCAAAGTTGTTGAACTCTACTTAAGGAAGGGTGGTGAACTCCTTTACAGGTGTTGAACTCCTCTTAACGAGTGTCGAAGTTCACCTAAGGGTGTTAAACTCTACTTAAGGGAGTTGAAGTCTACTTAAGTATGTTGAACTTTACTTAAGGAACTTAAGGTTGTCGAACACTACTTAAAAGGTAAAGACAGCAATTTTTTTACTACTGTAAAAATGAAGGTTTCTTTATTCTTCGTATTGGCTTCGCGTCTAACGGGACGTCAGACTTGTTTAAAAGGACGTCAGACTTGTTTAAAAGGACGTCAGACTTGTTTAAAAGGACGTCAGACTTGTTTAAAAGGACGTCAGACTTGTTTAAAAGGACGTCAAACTTGTTTAAAAGGACGTCAGACTTGTTTAAAAGGACGTCAGACTTGTTTAAAAGGACGTCAGACTTGTTTAAAAGGGTTTTCAGTTGTAGCCAGTACATGTGGGAGTCAAACACCCTATACTGTATAAACACTAGATGAACTTCATGGGAGTTGCACACAGAGATCCAGTAAGTTCAGTAGAACTTCGGTTTCAACTCTTTTTAACCCTGTCGTAGCTCAGTCGATTAAGGCAATGTCTGGGATGCTCCCGGACGGTGGTTCGAATCCTCGTTACGGCCCTTGTGGATTTGTTCATGGGAGTTGAATTCTGCATATGGGTGCTTAAATAAACTTTGTAAATATTTACTCAAAAGTGTTGTTTTCCTCTGGTGACAAGTTTGTGGAAGATCAGGTTGTACTAAGAGATGGCTATGATGATTGATTGTATGAGAGGGAGGAAGACAGATCTTGTGATGACGAGTGACAAGTACACAATGTTGACCAGACCACACACTAAAAGGTGAAGGGACGACGACGTTTCGGTCCGTCCTAGACCATTCTCAAGTCGATTGTGAGAATGGAGACTCACAATCTCAAGTCGACTCACATTCTCAAGTCGAATTCACAATCGACTTGAGAATGGTCCAGGACGGACCGAAACGTCGTCGTCCCTTCACCTTCTAGTGTGTGGTCTGGTCAACATTCTTCAGCCACGTTATTGTGACTCCTCGCCTGCACAAGTACACAATGAAACGACAATGACGAAATAAATTTATATATGTACGAGAAAATCTTTGGAGGAGCAGGACAGTGGAATCGACGGAACGTCCTAGGTCGCCTCAGACAACTACCATCTTTCCCCAAGTTACTCAAGCTGGGATCCGCCCAGACCCACTGTAGGATGTTGTTTAAGATTTGCTACTTGGAACAAAAAAGTTCCAAGTAGCACGGGCTATGGTGAGCCCGTAGGAGTCTGTAAGCACCCAGCTGATAGTAACCAGTCCAAGTGCTACACGTAACCCCACATGCACTCTGGAATAGGTCAAGGAGTTCTTCACCAAATACTCCCCCCCCCCCTCCCCAAATTCTCAATGAAATCACAATAGCGCGATATATATATATCTATCGGAAAATCTTTGGAGCAGGACGCTGGAGTTCGATTTCGCCATTATACTCAATAAACATTTACTCAATGGCTCATGTTATCAGACAATTGTGGGAAATGAAAGAAGACTGATAAACAAGACTGGCAGACTGTAGTTCTAGTTCATGGGGGGGGGAAATATATATATATATATATATATATATATATATATATATATATATATATATATATATATATATATATATATATATATATATATATATATATATACATTTAATCTACGTCAAGGTTTATACGATAACACTGCACTCGATATTGTATTTTATTCCCAGTATTGACAAGCACTCTGGCTACCTCTCCCTCCCTCCCTCAGGTGCTTGGAGTGAAGGATGGAGAGAAAGAGACTTTCTTTTTTTCTGTCCGATACTGGACGAGTTGTTTACCAGAATTAAACGTAGTAGAAGCGAGGAGAGACGAGTCCGTATATATGTGGACGGGATATATATGTGCCTCCCGACAAGAACAGAAACGGGACAATATATGTGTATCATTGCAAGAACGTTGGCGGAATAACAATTTTTTGTTTTTTTTTTTGCAATCGAGGAAGGGATGAAAACGGAGTAAATTGGAATTTCAAACTAAAATGGAATTAAATTTCTGAATCATGCAGGAACAAAGGGGGAATTATTATTTCATGCAAGCACGAAAACGAGGACACATGTCTGAATCATGCAACAACGGAAGCGTATAAGCATTCATTAATCATGCGAGAGGGGAAAACTAACATTTCTGAATCATGAATTACTATTGGGAATCGAACTGGGTGGATTTGAGATTCCTTTGACTCTCAAAGTAGTGGCACAGTGGGATGCCTCCAAGACCCGACGTCCCTGAACCCCCGGTTCTAATCCCACTGGGACTCTGAGGGGAGACACTTTCCTGAATCAATCAAGTATGTAAACGAATTGTGTTACTTAGTCATGCAGGAACGGAAATGGAGGTGTTCGGTGCTTCTTCAAATCATACAGAAGAGGACGTGGCTGTATCGTCGTGTTGTGCAGACGACGAGAGACCAGCTCTGTCGTATAGTGACATAGTTCTCAACTCATAACAAGAAATAGGGGAACTTCCTGACACTTGGAAATGTGCAAATGTAATGGAAATACAAGCATACAATCTGTATACAAGAAAGAAGGAAGACTGGAGCCACAGATCTATACAGACCAGTATTTCCTGAAATTATTTTTGCTCTAAGATATTAGAGACTCGTTTAAATAAGGCTCATTGCAACATTTAGAACATCCAAATTTGGTTGCGACAGCAACATGGATTCAGCGAAGGGAAATCCTGCTTGAGCACCACGTCAGTTGTTCGGGAACGAGATTACAACTTTGGAAACGTGTAGAGGCTGGGTAGACTGCATTTTCCTGGGCTACCAGGAAGCTTGTGACATTGTTTCTCGCAGCATGCTCTTCCGATGCTGCTAACTAGAAACACATGGATGTGTGTAGCGGGGTGAGTACAGAAGTGGGTGAAGGATTACATTTTAGTCTCTTACTCACCTCTCTCTGCATTTATCTCACAATGCATTCACCTCTCTTTCGCTACATTTACCTCTCTACATTCCCCCTGACATTCACTTCATTCACCTCTTACTGCCTTTACCTCTCACTCACTTCATTCACACCGCTCTGACTCGCAACTTGTTCTTTCCCCTTTACTCTCTCTCTCTCTCTCTCTCTCTCTCTTTCTCTCTCTCTCTCTCTCTCTCTCTCTCTCTCTCTCTCTCTCTCTCTCTCTCTCGCTCTCTCTCTCTCTCTCAGCTTCTCCGTTATCTTTTTCCAATTCCTTCCTCTCTCTCTCATTCATTTTATTCTTCCCAGTTCCCCTCTTCATTCACGTTCTTTCCTACCGTTTTGTTTTTTAAATTTGTTTGCTTCGCCCCTCACATTTTTCCTCTATTTGAATCCATTTTCCTTTCTCTTTCTCTCTGTCTCTCTCCATCTTCCTGTCTCCACCATTCTTTTATTTTCTTCTCGTCCTACTTCCTTCACCAGTGGTGTTTGTGTGTGTGTGTGTGTGTGTGTGTGTGTGTGTGTGTGTGTGTGTGTGTGTGTGTGTGTGTATGTTTTGTATTTACTATTTGTGTCGGCAGAATTGAACTATTAGCTCTTGGACCCCGCCTTGCTAACTAATCTATTTTTCCTCTATTATATCTACTACATATATTTCTCTCTAACACACACACACACACACACACACACACACACACACACACACACACACACACACACACACACACACACACACACACACACACATTCCCAGGAAGCAGCCCGTAGCAGCTGTCTAACTCCCAGGCATCTATTTACTGCTAGGTGAACAGGTGCATCAGGGTTAAAGAAACTCTGACCAATTTATTTCCGCCTCCGACGGGAATCGAACCCGGACATTAGGACTACGGCCTATTGGCTCTGTCCACTCAGCCACGAGGCAGTGTGTGTGTGTGTGTGTGTGTGTGTGTGTGTGTGTGTGTGTGTGTGTGTGTGTGTGTGTGTGTGTGTGTGTGTGTCGATTGACAGTTGATAGGCAGGACCAAAGAGCTGAAGCTCAACCCCCCCCTTTCTCAAGCACAACTAGGTTAGTACGGACACATACACACATGAACACATAGACACACACGAATGGCTTCACAAACACAAACGATCACATGGACACATACGATCGTTTGAGCGTGCACCTAGACGAACCCGTGTCAACATATGGATACATACACACACGAACACACGCCCACACAAACTAGCACTCACACGAAACAATAATACATAGAATCAAGAAGCTACCTGGTGAGTGCATTCGGAAATTCCCTTACTTACGAAAATGAATGAGGGTTCCACACCTTAAAAGTCGTAAACACATATATCTCTCTTCCTGCTTGACTGCTTGTCTGCCTTCCTGCTTGCCTTTCTGACTGCCTGCCTGCCCTAACCCTTCCTTCAGTTCCTGCCTGTCATCCTTTCTCTCGCTAATATGCCTGCCTGATTCCCTCCCTCCCTACTTTCTTCTCTATTTCCCTCCCTCCCTTTCTCTTCATCCATCACTTCCACTCTCTCTCTCTTCCACTTTCCCTCCCTCCCGCCCTCAGTCGACGTCGTCAATCACTCCTCTTTTAGAGCCATGAAATATTGCTGACAATGTCTACCTGTCGACAGTGTGACCCCCTATTGAGTGAGAGAGAGGGAGAGAGGGAGAGAGGGAGAGAGAGAGAGAGGGAGAGAGGGAGAGTAGGAGAGAGGAGGAGGCCTGGCGCTACAGCCTCTCCTCTTACTACAGCACATCAGGTCATCACTCTCCTCAATATGTCTCGAGTTAAGCATAGTTCATCTACTCGAGCTCCTCAGATTTCGAGAAGTATGCCAGATTGGAACTGTCCCCTTTCTCTCTCCCTCTTTCCTCTTTCTCATATTCTCCCTCCCTCCTTCCCTTCTCTCCCTCTTTAACCCTTCCTCCCTCCTTCCCCCAATCGTACAAAACAGTTACCGTGCCACGGACACGTGTGTGGATCAAGACACAGGTGAAGCACTACATTCGACACAGTGTATACTCATGAATCAGCAAATTGAATTAAAATTCCAAGAACAGAGTTGTGAGAGGAGCTGCAGGCAGGCAGAATAATCGTGGTGTTATCGGCACTTCTGGATATTGGTTGAGAGCAGCTCGGAGGAGATTACTCAAGTTCTTTATGTCCAAGACGACATGGAGGGCAAGAGTGGGTGATGAGTGTGTGTGTGTGTGTGTGAGTGGGTGATGAGTGTGTGTGTGTGTGTGTGTGTGAGTGTGTGTGTGTGTGTGTGTGTGTGTGTGTGTGTGTGTGTGTGTGTGTGTGTGTGTGTGTGTGTGTGTGTGTGTGTGTGTGTGTGTGTGTGTGTGCACTCATTTACTTGTACTCACCTAGCCGGTCGGCCGAGCGGACAGCACGCGGGACCTGTTATCCTGTGGTCCTGGGTTCGATCCCAGGCGCCGGCGAGAAACAATGGGCAGAGTTTCTTTTACCCTATGCCCCTGTTACCTAGCAGTAAAATAGGTACCTGGGGTGTTAGTCAGCTGTCACGGGCTGCTTCCTGGGGGTGGAGGCCTGGTCGAGGACCGGGCCGCGGGGACACTAAAAAAAAATATCCCCGAAATCATCTCAAGATAACCTAGTTGTGCTTGTGGGGGGGGGGTTGACCTCTGGCTCTATGGTCCCGCCTCTCAACCGTCAGTTTGGTTTTAGATTGATTTTATTTCGGACTATAAAGTTAATGGGCTGGATAGCAAGGCTATTACCCCCAGCTCCTGGGCCCCGATTCGCAATGTGTAGCCTAGTTATCATCATCGCCTGTGTTCTCTCTCTCTCTCTCTCTCTCTCTCTCTATCTCTCTCTCTCTCTCTCTCTCTCTCTCTCTCTCTCTCTCTCTCTCTCTCTCTCTCTCTCTCTCTCTCTCTCTCTCTCTCACGCACAACTCAGGCTAACCCTCCCCCTCCCCCCCACACACACAGAGCTCCAGGCCTTCTGGGCTGCGACCTGACGCTTATATTCTACTTTATAGATCACAGACAGAAAACAAGCAAGATTGCGCAGGTCGACAGCATTTGTGCTTTTTTTTTTTTTTGGTCCCCTTTACGAGAGCAAGAATTTTTTTTTCTCCCAGCGCTAACAACATCCGGTATCATTGTCCCCCCCCAACACCCCCCCCCCACCCCTTGTGTGGTGGTCCAGACCAGAAGGCCCTCCCCATATTCCTCTCCCTCTCCCTCTCCCTCCCTCCCTCTCCCTCCCTCCCTCCCTCTCCCTCCCTCCCTCTCCCTCCCTCCCGCCAACTAGACGGAAAATTTTAACGAGTCATGAAGGAGATTGTGGGCTGAGGAAAGAGGGAGCGAGAGCTGAGGAGAGAGAGAGAGAGAGAGGGGGGGGGAGGGAAGGCTGAGGAAAGAGAAAGGGAGGGAGGGAAAAGGAAAGAGACAGAGCTGAGAAAGCCCAGATGAAGGGTGGGTTGAGGAATGAGGGAGGGAACTATCAGGAGAAAGCGCCAAGCCAATAATTACGACTATAGAACACTGGGAAGGGGGGGGGGGTCGTCAGGATAAGGATTTGAGATGGGACGGGGGGTAGAAAGGAATGGTGCCCAACCACTTACGGACGGTCGGGGATTGAACTCCGACCTGCATCAAGCGAGACCGTCGCTCTACCGTCCAGCCCAAGTGGTTGGACTCAAAGAAAACAAAGAGAAGGTGAACGAAAAAAAAGACGAATAAAACAGAGCAAAGAGGAGAACAAATCTCTCAAAAGCAGGACAAAAAAAATATGTCGAGTTTACATAATCTATTTTTTTTCCCCCTAAGACCAAATATTTTTCTTTCCTCATTATTCACCACAACATATTCGTTTTTTTTCCCCATAAATGTTCATTTATTCCCGGAAGTCTAGATAGAGTCCAGGGACGTAAGTTCGATCCTACCGCATAACCACCCAACACGGTCTCATCAATTATTACTATTATTATTATTATTGAGAAAATCCACAAGGACAAAGAGTTGGGCTCGAACCTGCGACCTTGACCTCACGTTAATAGGATTTATGTGTAATTATTATTATTATTATTATTATTATTATTATTATTATTATTATTATTATTATTATTATTATTATTATTATTGAAACCATTTTGCCTTTCTACATTTTAAAGGGGATTTTTTCCTAATCAAAAAATGCAATTTATCATTGCATTTTACGCCCTATTCATGTTAATTTTGTTGTTAAGGAATATCCGAATGTTTCTTAACCTGAAGTAATACGTCCCAACCTGACGTAATACGTCCCAACCTGACGTAATACGTCCCAAGCTGACGTAATACGTCCCAACCTGACGTAATACTTCCCAACCTGACGTAATACTTGTAAGCATAGATTGGAACATGACTGGAGGTCCTCGAACCATCACTGCTCACCTGTGGTGTAGGAGGCTTGAGGCTGGCCGTTGGTCACCTCTAGAACGACAGTATTACCTGTGTGGCCTGAGTGCCACCAGGTAAGGTCACCTGGGTTAATTAGTGTGTGCGTGTAGGTACTTACCTGTATGTGCTGAGCGGTCACTGCCTGCTTAAAGGTGCCTGTACCTGATAGTGACTAGAGGGGCAGTTATTGTCTAGCACTTTATGCTTGTTAATATCAAGAATAATGCATGAATTGCTTGTATTCACCTAGGTGTGTGTGTGTGTGTGTGTGTGTGTGTGTGTGTGTGTGTGTGTGTGTGTGTGTGTGTGTGTGTGTTTACTATTTGTATTTTCTGTTTGTGCTTACAGGACCAAGCTGTTAGCTCTTGGACCCCGCCTTTCTAACCGGCGGTTATCTGACTCCCGACCTATTTTCCTCTATCATATATATTTCGCATATTTCTCTCTTTCTTTCTCTCTCTCTCACACACACACATCCACAGGATGCAGTCCTATCAGCCTGTCTAACTCCCAGGTACCTATTTATTACTAGGTGAACAGAGGCAATAAGTGAAAGAAACTCTGGCCATTTATTTCTGCCTTGGCCGCGAATCGAACCCGGGCTCCTTGGATTTTCAAGAGCCGCCTGCTCGTCCAAAAGGACCCGTGTGAGTTGGCGTACCACATCTAAGCCAATTGCTGACCATCCTCAAGATGGAGCACCCCACAACAGCTCCCTAAACCCAAAAGTTTCTATTTACTGCTGGCAGTATATAGAATATTACCAGCCTTGCAATTTACTGCTGGCTGGCTTTGAAGAAGTGCATCAGATGAAAGGAAATAATGCTAAACTTTTATTGTTCAATCGCGGCGACGATTTAGACCCGTGACTCTCACTCTCCTCCTACACGTCCTACTCCTCCTACACGTCCTACTCCTCCTACACGTCCTACTCCTCCTACACGTCCTACTCCTCCTACACGTCCTGTACAGGAGTACAGGACGTCAGGCTCCTGTTAGTATGGTTACAGAGCCGGTCGGCCGAGCGGACAGCACGCGGGACTTGTGATCCTGTGGTCCTGGGTTCGATCCCAGGCGCCGGCGAGAAACAATGGGCAGAGTTTCTTTCACCCTATGCCCCTGTTACCTAGCAGTAAAATAGGTACCTGGGTGTTAGTCAGCTGTCACGGGCTGCTTCCTGGGGGTGAAGGCCTGGTCGAGGACCGGACCGCGGGGACACTAAAGCCCCGAAATCATCTCAAGATAAGCTCAAGATGACCTTCCCTTTCCGCCCCACGTGAATACCCTGACCTTTGCTGATCCGGAATAGCCTGACCTCTTTCCCTGAAATCCGACTCGCCAATAGACTTACGACCAGCTTCCTAATTACTGCTAGGTAATTACTGCTAGGTAATTACTGCTAGGTAATACTGCCCGAAACGCTTTGCGTAATAGTGGCTTTAGGCATTGTATGTACTAGCTCTATCTATAAAGCCAACAAACTTTGTAAAATCTCCTTATGTATGTACCTTTACCTAAATAAAAATTATTATTATTATTATTAAAAGGTAAATACATATGGATCGGTGTCCAGTCGACCCTCCCATCCTCCTCTACTCAGGCCTCGAACCCAGGCGAAATGGTTAGCGAAGCGTTGTGGTGCGGTGATGCATCCTTTTTCCCCTTTTATAGAGCTGGATGACCTGTCTCTTGGGGAACCCGTGTCACAGGCTCCCAGGGTGGACTTTCCCCCATTTCAATAATTTACAGCGATGTCCCTTTCACTGTTTTGTTTAGCGGAGGAAGGTGGGGCTGCTTCTGATGTCCTCGGGATGTCCTCGGGACGTCCTGGTGGCTGGTACAGACTATGCACGTGACGTACATCTTTGATGTCATCTGGTCTGTACTTTGCACACCTTGTTCAGGCACTTCTACATATTCCTATTCTCCTATATTAGGTTT
>NC_091170.1:30375840-30408340 GCF_040958095.1 Procambarus clarkii
AGGTGGCAGGCAGGTGAGAGGCTGGTCAGAATTGACCTTTGACTACTTGCTGCACCTTTTTTATTGTTTGATTCTAATTGCTTACAACCTTTTCACTGACAACGTACCTTTGTACTTCCGTCTAGTTCATCTGACTATTTGTCCATACCTGTTTACCCGCTAAGATACAGCCCCAACCTGAACATTCCGTCTCTCTAGTTTACCGATGCCCCCTAAAGGTATTTTGTATGTCTGGAGCACGTCTCGCTAGTTTTCTTGTCTTCCGACTTGGCTTCCTCGTGTCCGTCGAGGTCTGGTAATTCTGCCCTCCGTCAGGTGAGTCAGACCTGCCAACTGCCAGGCCTGCCAAGTGGTTACAGTTCTCGAACGGGCCAAATGGTGAATCTGCCAGGAGTTCCAGTTTCCATTCAGGCAAGAATTACATCAGCCAGGTCTTTCCTTCTGACGGGGCTGCTTTCCCTGCTTTCACTCTGCTTTCCCTGCTTTCACTCTGCTGTGACTGCCTTCACTCTGCCGGGGTTTTCGGGGGACCCAGTCACTAAACACTCAAGCGAATCTGGAACATCACGTCGACACCATCAAACTCCATCACATCTCTTATCAATTTCAACGGAGATGGGTAGAATGGGGGAGGGGAGGAGATATGAAGAGGGGGTGTAGAAGGGAGGATTGGAGAGAGAGAGAGAGAGAGAGAGAGAGAGAGAGAGAGAGAGAGAGAGAGAGAGAGGGAGAGAGAGAGAGAGAGAGAGAGAGAGAGAGAGAGAGAGAGAGAGAGAGAGAGAGAGAGAGAGAGAGAGAGAGAGAGAGAGAGAGAGGGAGAGAGAGAGAGAGAGCGCTGACGAGAAAGGAGAGCAGTGTAAAGAGTCAGAAGTGGAAGATCTCCTTTAGATATGTCATCATCTGCGACATGTTTGAAAGAGTCATAGTAGTGACAGACATTGCACAACTTGCATCTTACTCCTTTAACGGTACTGTTTCCGTTGCACACGCTCCCTACTGTTTCCGTTGCACACACTCCCTACTGTTTCCGTTGCACACGCTCCCTTCTGTTTCCGTTGCACACGCTCCCTACTGTTTCCGTTGCACACGGTCCCTACTGTTTCCGTTGCACACACTCCCTACTGTTTCCGTTGCACACACTCCCTACTGTTTCCGTTGCACACGCTCCCTACTGTTTCCGTTGCACACGGTCCCTACTGTTTCCGTTGCACACACTCCCTACTGTTTCCGTTGCACACACTCCCTACTGTTTCCGTTGCACACGCTCCCTACTGTTTCCGTTGCACACGCTCCCTACTGTTTCCGTTGCACACGCTCCCTACTGTTTCCGTTGCACACGCTCCCTACTGTTTCCGTTGCACAGGTATTCTGATTAGATACAGGTGATAAGACAGGTACACTGACCAGCTACAGGTGACAGAAGCCCGCTTATCACAACTCTCTGGGCTCCGGAAGTTAACAAAAATAATACAGCTGCCGTTAATGGTAGGAGAATTGGTCTCTGAGTGTGTCTTAGAAGTGCGAGAAGATGGGAGGGAGAGAGGAACGGAAGGGGAAAAGGGAATGGAGGAAAGGAAGGCAGGGAGGGAGGAAGAAACGATTGGAGGTAGGGAGTATGAGAAAGAGAGAGAGAGAGAGAGAGAGAGAGAGAGAGAGAGAGAGAGAGAGAGAGAGAGAGAGAGAGAGAGAGAGAGAGAAAGGGACACTGCCTAGCTTTTTCCATAGATTCTGTCCCCTATTGACATCATAAATACTTATATGTTATTTTAATATATACTAAAAGTCTCGCAATAAGCAGCCTGACTTGTCCTTAAGGTCCGTGCTGGGGGCTTGGAATCTCCTAAATAATTTAATGACCTCGCTGGGAGCCTCTACCAAGACTTCTTTCTTGAAAGAAAACAGATTTAGTCATTCGAGTCTTCCTTCATGAGGCATATTGTCCTCATGATGGCCTGAGAGTGCTCGCATGACTCTTCTTCCTCAAGCTTGTCTATAGCTTTTTCTTGCATTATTTTTTTCAATTGAGAGACTTATGCTGCAGAGACAAATTCCAGGTGTGGGCTGATCATAGGTCGTTTTGTAATCTTGTAGTCTGTTGATCTTTTTTTATTGTAAATATCTATATCGCTGCTGTGTATGTCAAGTGAAACCACAATAACGTGGTTGATCTATGAGATAATCAAGGCAATGTTGCGGGATCGAACTAGCATCCCTGGGCTCTTTGAGGGTGTATTAAGGGGCTTTATTTCGTTATATATATATATATATATATATATATATATATATATATATATATATATATATATATATATATATATATATATATATATATACATATATATATATATATATATATATATATATATATATATATATATATATATATATATATATATATATATATATATATAATGTCTATCCTACTTTGACAGGGTAGGATAGCTGCAATAGAAACTAGTGTGTTATCAAGCACTAAACCACTGAAGGTGATTAAGATGCTTTTACAAGCTCAGGTCATAGATACAACTGATGTATAACAGTTGTAATACAACTGTAATACATCAGTTGTATGTATTACAACTGATGTATTACACAGTCAATCTTGGGTACAAGTCCAATATATCATCAACACTGTTGTGACATATTTACATATTGTCATGTCTCTAGTTCCCAGTCCTTAGACAAGTGGACCTCATCCAGTTGCTTGTGTACTCCAGGCGGAAGACCTGTTAGTCACTTATTAGTAGATTAGGTCTAAGTTCTGTTAGTCACTTATTAGTAGATTAGTTCTAAGTTCTGTTAGTCACTTATTAGTAGATTAGTTCTAAGTTCTGTTAGTCACTTACTAGTAGATTAGTTCTAAGTTCTGTTAGTCACTTATTAGTAGATTAGTTCTAAGTTCTGTTAGTCACTTATTAGTAGATTAGTTCTAAGTTCTGTTAGTCACTTATTAGTAGATTAGTTCTAAGTTCTGTTAGTCACTTATTAGTAGATTAGTTCTAAGTTCTGTTAGTCACTTATTAGTAGATTAGTTCTAAGTTCTGTTAGTCACTTATTAGTAGATTAGTTCTAAGTTCTGTTAGTCACTTATTAGTAGATTAGTTCTAAGTTCTGTTAGTCACTTATTAGTAGATTAGTTCTAAGTTCTGTTAGTCACTTATTAGTAGATTAGTTCTAAGATTTTGATTAGTAGTTCAACCTGTCCTGTTTGTTTACATGTTGCTTCGCTAAACCCATTAGCGTGATGAGACTGCCGATGCGATCGATATATATTGTATTATTTAAAGAGTTTTTTTGTGGTTTGTGAAGGTTTGAAATGTTGACCTTTTGTGAAGACGAAGCTAAAGTGTGACTTGAGTAGAGGGACCATTGCTTTACCATAGCAAGTCCCCTACAGCCCTTGACATTTCCTTGGCTCATGATATATTTAAGAAGTCTTTTTTGGGTAGTTTGAAGGAGTCTTTTGGGGGATATTTTAAAGGTTATTGAAAAGTTTCCGTTCATGTTCTCTCTAACAATGCTTACTATTTCTCGGGCAGTTTCCCGTAGTTCGTAGACTTCACTAGATTATCTCTCAATGTCAGCCGGTTATAACTGTTCCTTTTGTGGTGTGTTAGAAATGAGAGCATATATATATATATATATATATATATATATATATATATATATATATATATATATATATATATATGTGATCACACCTCACGTCTTCTATCCTCCCGTCGTCGTCGAGGAACCAATAGCAGAGCTCAAAACATTTCGTAAGGAATTCGAGCTCGACATCGATTTGGCGGAGACGGCCGTAAAACACCTCGACCGTCCGCGGCTGGCAGCTCGAGTAATGAAACTATCTACACCTGACACGCCTGCAAATGACCCTAACCAACTCTTCAGCACCGAAGAAAGGAAGCAAGACGAAGAGGGAGAAAGAGAGAGGGAGAGAGAGACGAAGGAGACAGACAGGTACAGTCGAAAGTAACTACAAAATGATTGGGTGAAAATTTGGAGTGTGGGAAGCCCCACATTGAGGCTGGTAAAGTGGGCCGGACTGAAGGATTGGAGCATCAAGAGGAGAAAAGCCAAAGTGAAGAGGAAATTGTTCCTTTGCCACTTTGAAAGAAATTCTTATTTCTTCCAAAGACAGAAAAAAGTAGGGGGGGGGGGACATTTCTCTCCTTCCCTCCTATCTCATAAGGTATAGTTCTCCCTCGCTAAAAAAAAAAAGGATATTTTCCCCTCCCTAGAAAAGAGATGACATTTGCCATCTGCCCAAAAAGAGGGAAGTTTTCTCCTCTCCAGGAAAGAGGGGACATTCTTCCCCTTCCCTAGAAAAGAGGGAACATTTACCCTCTCCCTAGAGAAGATGGGATATATCTCTCGTCCCCAGAAAAGAGGTAATTCACGTATTTGGAGTAAAGAGGAATTAATACTTTTGATAAGAAGTTATTAAACCATCTACCCGAAGCCACTGTGCATTATAGGACTCATCTCCAATGCTGTTCATCTGTTCTGCTCCACGTCTATCAACTGTGTTCTACTATTATCTTGTTCTTCACGTAAATTTGAATCGAAAATATGTTATCGATGAATCAAACTGAACGAAAAATAAGAGAAATATGAAAGCTATGATAAAAGCAACTCTATTTTTTTTTACTGTTTTTTTCCCCGATATGAAAAACATTTTCAAATTAGTGTGACCACGATTTAAGTGATTAGTTTTTATATTTTAATAGCGATTATCAGCGTGAACAGTACAGACTGTGTGTCAGGAGACAGAGAGAGAGAGAGAGAGAGAGAGAGAGAGAGAGAGAGAGAGAGAGAGAGAGAGAGAGAGAGAGAGAGAGAGAGAGAAATACACAAATAATTACACAAATAAACTGCCTGACGTGTCTACACAAGGTTGACAAGGCCGATTCACTGATTGATTGATAGGCAAACACCCAGACATTCAGAAACAAAGATAGGTAGACAGCTGTAGATATTAAAGCAGACAGTCAGACTGACAGGCAGGCTGACAGTCATACTGCAAGACAGACAGACAGACAACAGTATATTAAAATAGGTGTAAGTTGAGACATACTGAGATAAAGCAAGACAGTCAGACAGACAGACAGACAGACAGACATACAGACAGACAGACAGACAGACAGACAGACAGACAGCAGACAGATAAATACTGTCTGTCTGTACTCCAGTTTAGTACATGACCTGCAATGTCCCGAATAGTTGAGTACTTGGCCAAAACTATGAGTCATGAAGGATAAACTGACTGCTCCCTCTCCTCTTATAATGGACTCTCTCCAATGTTGTCTCTGTGTGCGTACTGTAATTATTAGAATTAATATTATTATGTTTATTATTTGTATTATATTTTCTTCAAAATTTTCCGTATGAATCTTGATTCAATACAACAATTTTTATCATGGAGACCATCTCCTTGCTGTAATGTATACAGGTATGTAATATACATAGTGCAGCGAGCCTCAAAATACATGCGGAGAGATGCTGCAACGCGGTGAAAGGAGATTGAATTTAATATTCCGTCCCTGGGAAAAAAAAAAGCCACAGCAAGAATAAAATGATGTTAGAGGTCTGATAGGAAATAAAAATGACATAAAGCAAGGATCACAGAGACACTTAAATGGGTTGAAGATTTTTTATCTTAAATTTGTTATATAAAAACTGAATAAAACTAAAATGGAAAGTGTAGCGAAGGTAGGAAGTTCTTGCACACTTTCGTAAACAAACACACATTGTTTGACTTGGGAGAGACACAGACGGATTGGTGAGTGGTGGAGGGAGACTCCAGACACACGTGTTGTGGAGTGGTGGAGGGAGACTCCAGACACACGTGTTGTGGAGTGGTGGAGGGAGACTCCAGACACACGTGTTGTGGAGTGGTGGAGGGAGACTCCAGACACACGTGTTGTGTAGTGGTGGAGGGAGACTCCAGACACACGTGTTGTGGAGTGGTGGAGGGAGACTCCAGACACGTATTGTGTAGTGGTGGAGGAAGACTCCAGACACACGTGTTGTGGAGTGGTGGAGGGAGACTCCAGACACGTATTGTGTAGTGGTGGAGGAAGACTCCAGACACACGTGTTGTGTAGTGGTGGAGGGAGACTCCAGACACACGTGTTGTGGAGTGGTGGAGGGAGACTCCAGACACGTATTGTGTAGTGGTGGAGGAAGACTCCAGACACGTATTGTGTAGTGGTGGAGGGAGACTCCAGACACGTATTGTGTAGTGGTGGAGGAAAACTCCAGACAGGATTGTAAGCACACAGGCATGAGCTCCTTCACTACCAGGCACACATTACAATGACATTTCAACAGCTAAATAAAGACATTTCCAAGACATCAGCCCGTATGAAGCTAATTCTCAAATGCAGTTTCTCCCGATAATTACCTTCAACACAGAACGAGCGCAGGGGATTGCAGAACAAAGTGAACTAAGCTACCAGGACAGATTAAGGAAACTAAATCCCTCATCCTTGAGTAGGAAATGATCACTACATGCAAGATAGTAAGAGTAATATAGCTGATGGACAAGTTGGAAATAAGATGGATAACTGGAAACACAAGTCTCAAATCTAAGAAATCTAAAAGAGATGCTCGCGCCCTGTACGGGTGGTCAACAAGTGAATTGTACTGAAAGAAGTTGAGGAAGCCACCTCCAGCCACAACCTGAATGCCCAATATGAATTCGAACATCACGAAAATTAAATTATATCGTAGCAGGTAGAAGAAGGCTAGAAGCCATGGCATAAGGAGATAGAGTCTACTACACTACCCCTGTAGACCCTCTTAGGCAGGCCCCACAACCACTCCCGAGAGATAGAGTCTACTACACTACCCCTGTAGGCCCTTTTAGCCAGGCCCACACAACTACTCCCAAGAGATAGAGTCTACTACACTACCCCTGTAGGCCTTCTTAGCCAGGCCCACACAACCACTCCCAAGAGATAGAGTCTACTGCACTACCCCTGTAGGCCCTCTTAGCCAGGCCCACACAACCACTCCCAAGAGATAGAGTCTACTACACTACCCCTGTAGACCCTCTTAGCCAGGCCCACACAACCACTCCCAAGATATAGAGTCTACTACACTACCCCTGTAGGCCCTCTTAGGCAGGCCCACACAACCACTCCCGAGAGATAGAGTCTACTGCACTACCCCTGTAGGCCCTCTTAGCCAGGCCCACACAACCACTCCCGAGAGATAGAGTCTACTACACTACCCCTGTAGACCCTCTTAGCCAGGCCCACACAACCACTCCCGAGAGATAGAGTCTACTACACTACCCCTGTAGACCCTCTTAGCCAGGCCCCACAACCACTCCTGCTTCAGGTAACCGGAGCAGCCACACGCCTGATCACTGGGGTTGAGTCCTTGTCTCGTCTGCTCTCTTCCATCCTTTCTCTCCTTCCCTTTGTCCTTCTTCCCTGTTTATCCAATTATCTCCGCTCCATTAAAATATTCTTGTTTTTCTTCTCGTGGAGTTGATGTGATTATTGTTCTTTAGTCCAGCAACCAGGAGGCCTGGTCGACGACCGGGCCGCGGGGACACTGAGCCCCGGAAGCACCTCAAGGTAGCCTCAAGGTAGGTACGCTGTGAATGAAGGAGTGAGAAAGCAATATTCTTGTGCGGCCATGAGGCGGGACTCTCGACGTCTGTGTATTTACCTAACCACGCTGGCAGGGCCGGACTTCAGGTCTTGGGTCCCGGCTGTTGAACTTTCGTTTTTTCTTGCGCAATGAGTCCCGACCGCTTGACTTCATATCATATCTACTTTGTGAACCTGGTGAACAGGGGTATGAGATGAAAGAACGTAGGGAGCTAGTGCCATCCCAAGCTTAACTAGTCACCCGCTTGTACTCTGTCGCAGGTAATGGGGTCTTCATAAACAATCCCTCGAAATACACAAGAAAGTCCCCAGTAATTTCTTAAGGAAAATCATTGACTTTAATCTCCTGGACCTAGACTTTTGGGTTGGCCTTAGCTCAGGGCCTCCAGATTCCTAGGGGTTTCAATAACCTTTACCATGTCGTGGTTGATGGGTTAAGACGTGCGTCTAGGGGTTACCCAGGACGCTGGGGTCGCTCCTCCGTCCTGCGTCAGTCATTTGTCGTAGAGTATGTTTAACTTGGATCACTTCTAGCAGCCTTGTTTCACACTCTTCGTGAAGGGAGGTCGAAATCATTCTAACTCTTTGTTGAGTGTTGACCAGACCACACACTTGAAAGTGAAGGGACGACGACGTTTCGGTCCGTCCTGGACCATTCTCAAGTCGATTGTGACTTGAGAATCACTTGAGAATGGTCCAGGACGGACCGAAACGTCGTCGTCCCTTCACCTTCTAGTGTGTGGTCTGGTCAACATACTTCAGCCACGTTATTGTGACTCGTCGCCTGTCTTTGTTGAGTGATTTCGACAAAGGGGGATGTTTATGTATGAAACAGAGTGGAATATAACATTGACAATCATAATAGAGGAATTAGTCTCCACTATTGCTGTGAAATTTGGGTTAGTGTCCCAACCCCTTTTTTGTTTAGCTTTTATGATTTAATATTCCACCGTTGGTGTAGCAGATCTTCACTATCTTCATTGTTCTTCATGGCGAGGCAGTTCGAAGTCTACTGGTAGTGGTTAGTTTGGGGTTCGGATGCCCTGGTCGGCAGTGTTGTGGGGATGGGGTTAGGGGAGGGGGTTAGGGGAGGGGGTTAGGGGAGGGGGTTAGGGGAGGGGGTTAGGGGAGGGGGGGGATGGGGTTAGGGGAGGGGGGGGGATTAGATGTGGGATAGAGCAAGTGGTGGATGCTCTGTGGGACAGTGAGGTGGAGTGGACGGGTGTAGTAGAGATGGAATAAAAAATGTGTAGAGTCAGAGAGAGGGAGGCGGTGGAATGGAGTGATGGAGTTCTGAGTTGTTTATGGTGATTGATGAGTGGGAGGTTAACGAGTATATGGATGGTTGGCGGTCGATAAGGTGGAGATTGATGGGTCCGGAAGGGGGGGGGAGGGAGTGCATCCGGGGAGTGTGGGGTGAATTTGTGTTTCTGAGATAGAAGGAGGCTGGAATTTCGGACATGTATGATCTGGGGAGGGAAGGTTCTCACGGTAATTCGGTTCTATCACCTGTCTGTCCTGCAGGTTGAATCCATCCGTCTTAAGCTGTATCTGTTATGGCTTTCAACATTTCTATCTCCACAGCTGGGTCTTACATTTACTCGGGTTGAACTTTAGTATCCATTTGTTGGACCATTCCGCCAGTTTGTCTAGGTCATCTTGTAGCCTCCTACTATCTTCCTCTATCTTAATCCTCCTCACAATGTTTGCATCATCAGCAAACAATGAGAGGAACGAGTCTATACCCTCTGGGAGATCATTTACATACATCAGAAACAGTATAGGTCTAAGAACTGATCCCTGTGGGGCCCCACTGGTGACGCCTCGCTACTCCGAGACCTCACCCCTCACAGTGATTCGCTGTCTTCTGTTGCTTAGGTACTCCCTTATCCAATGGAGTACCTTCCCTATCACTCCTGCCTGCATCCCCAGCTTGTGCACTAGTCTCTTATGTGGTACTGTGTCAAAGGCTTTCAGGCAGTCTAAAAATATGCAGTGTGCCCACCCCTCTCTTTCTTGCCAGATTTTTGTTGTTTGCTCATAGAATTCAAGTAGTACTGTGAGGCATGATTTGCCATCCCTGAACCCATGCTGATGTTATGTTCCAAAGTTCCTTCTCTCCAGATGTTCTACTAGCTTTTTCGCACAATCTTCTCCATCATCTTACATGGTATGCAAGTTAGGGACAATTGCCTGTAGTGCCTCCTGTCTATCACCCTTCTTGTATATCGGGACTACATTGGCCGTCTTCCAAATGTTTGGCAGTTCACCTGTTACCAGTGATTTGTTACCTGTGTGTGAGTGTGTATTTGTGTGTGTGTGTGTGTGTGTGTGTGTGTACTCACCTATTTGTACTCACCTATTTGTGCTTGCGGGGGTTGAGCTTTGGCTCTTTGGTCCCGCCTCTCAACTGTCAATCAACTGGTGTACAGATTCCTGAGCCTACTGGGCTCTATCATATCTACATTTAAAACTGTGTATGGAGTCAGCCTCCACCACATCACTGCCTAATGCATTCCATCCGTTAACTACTCTGACACTGAAAAAGTTTCTTCTAACGTCTCTGTGGCTCATGTGGGTACTCAGTTTCCACCTGTGTCCCCTTGTTCGCGTCCCACCAGTGTTGAATAGTTTATCCTTGTTTACCCGGTCGATTCCTCTGAGGATTTTGTAGGTTGTGATCATGTCTCCCCTTACTCTTCTGTCTTCCAGTGTCTTAAGGTGCATTTCCCGCAGCCTTTCCTCGTAACTCATGCCTCTTAGTTCTGGGACTAGTCTAGTGGCATACCTTTGGACTTTTTCCAGCTTCGTCTTGTGCTTGACAAGGTACGGGCTCCATGCTGGGGCCGCATACTCTAGGATTGGTCTTACATATGTGGTGTACAAGATTCTGAATGATTCCTTACACAGGTTCCTGAACGCTGTTCTGATGTTAGCCAGCCTCGCATATGCCGCAGACGTTATTCTTTTTATGTGGGCTTCAGGAGACAGGTTTGGTGTGATGTCAACTCCTAGATCTTTCTCTCTGCTCGTTTCATTAAGTACTTCATCTCCTATTCTGTATCCTGTGTTTGGCCTCCTATTGTGTGTGTGTGTGTGTGTGTGTGTGTGTGTGTGTGTGTGTGTGTGTGTGTGTGTGTGTGTGTGTGTGTGTGTGTGTGTGTGTGTGTGTGTGTGTGTTAAGGTTAACCCACCTAAAAACATGGAGTTAAAGCCGCGTATACATACATTATATATTTATATAATTTTCACACGGCGGACACTAGAGCCAGAGCGTAATGGAATACATAATTTGTATTCTCGTGGTCATTTTGGGCTTTACTGCTAAATTACTGGAGAGGGGGAAAGCGTGCGAGGGTGAGGATGTACACACACACACACACACACACACACACACACACACACACACACACACACACACACACACACACACACACACACACACACACACACACACACATGCGGCCCCAGCATGGAGCCCGTACCTTGTCAAGCACAAGACGAAGCTGGAAAAAGTTCAAAGGTATGCCACTAGACTAGTCCCAGAACTAAGAGGCATGAGTTACGAGGAAAGGCTGCGGGAAATGCACCTTACGACACTGGAAGACAGAAGAGTAAGGGGAGACATGATCACAACCTACAAAATCCTCAGAGGAATCGACCGGGTAAACAAGGATAAACTATTCAACACTGGTGGGACGCGAACAAGGGGTGCCTGTCTGATAGTTTGCCTGTCTAATTTACCTGCTGGCCTGTCTTCCACCACCCCTGCCTTCCCTCCTGTCTGCCTGTCTTCTTTGCATGCCTGCATTCCTGCATGCCTGCTTGCCTGCTTGCCTGCTTGCCTGCTAGCTTTGCAACCTCCTATGTGATTGTGAGTGTTAGCTTGTCTCTGCCCATATGCCTGCATTTGCCTGCATTATTGCACCCAATGGGAAGATTTCTCTTCTGAGCCTCAGATAATGCACAATTTCCTGCAAGATATTGGATTGGAATCAACTTAGCTGCCATGATACCCCCCTCTCTCTCTCTCTCTCTCTCTTTCTCTCTCTCTCTTTCTCTCTCTCTCTCAAGGGGTTGTGGTAGAGCCTTCGTCTATATCATCTTTATCTCTGTCTAAATAAAATAGTAGAGAGAGAGGTTACAAGTGGTGTACCACAAGGTTCGGTTCGAGGAGCCCATCCTGTTTCTAATAAATATCAACGACATGATAGACGAAGTTAGCTCCTTTATATCTGTGTTTGCTGATGACTCAATTCTGCAGATACAAATAGTAAACACACACACACACACACACACACACACACACACACACACACACACACACACACACACACACACACACACACCAAAGAGCCAGAGCTCAACCCCCGCAAGCACAACTAGGTGAGTACACACACACACACACACACACACACACACACACACACACACACACACACACACACACACACACACACACACACACACACACACACACACCAAAGAGCCAGAGCTCAACCCCCGCAAGCACAACTAGGTGAGTACACACACACACACACACACACACACACACACACACACACACACACACACACACACACACACACACACACACACACACCAAAGAGCCAGAGCTCAACCCCCGCAAGCACAACTAGGTGAGTACACACACACACATACACACACACACACACACACACACACACACACACACACACACACACACACACACACACACACACACACACACACACACACACGTTAACATATTTCGAGGTAAATTTCCACAACCGGATATTCCTTGTAAATTAATTTACCTGCGAGAAACATTTGTTGATAAGTGATATATTCACTATCAATAACTTTCACCAATTACATTTTGATCTTACCCTGCCAGATTTTGGACCTGCCTCGCCAGATTTCGAACCTTCATCGACAGATTTTTGAACCTATCTCAACAAATTTACAACCTACATTGACTGATTTTGATAATATTAAAGCGATTCTCGTCTATATAAAAAATATGAAATATCTGAGAGTTTTATCACCAATAAAACCCCGCTTCCCTGTTTTTAAAGCCAACGAAATAGACTAACATTGCATTAGGCTTGTCTGAGCGTTAATTACCTGTGTATAACGATGCTTTCAACAGAGGGAGTATGAGATATTCGTATATTGTGTGAGAAAGAGGAGAGAGAGAGAGAGAGAGAGAGAAAGAGGAGAGAGAGAGAGAGAGATAATGTGAGAGTATGAGTAATAGAGGTATGGAGAGAGGTGAGAGAGAGAGTATGAGATACCTTTAATTTCTAAGTTTTTCTCACTTTTAATACGCGTTTGACTGCCCTAATAGATATCAGAAGGGAAGAAAACTTTCCTTCTGGGATAGTTTTTAACCCCTTCTGTCTTCTTCTGGGAAGAAAAACAGAAGGGAACTTTCTAAGTTAATGGAGAAGACTATATTTTTATATTGGGAATATTTAAGACTTCGAAAGTCTCGGTTTTGTAGGGTGTTGAAGTTTTGCTTATTTTTACAGCTTTTATTTGTCGTAGAGAGCATTAACTTTGGCATAGGAGAGGCATCGGCTGTAAAGTGACGCCATAAGAGGCACCATCTCTGAAGGGAACACCATAAGAGGCCTCATCTCTGAAGGGAATACCATAAGAGGCATCATCTCTGAAGGGAATACCATAAGAGGCATCATCTCTGAAGGGAATACCATAAGAGGCATCATCTCTGAAGGGAACACCATAAGAGGCATCATCTCTGAAGGGGACACCATAAGAGGCATCATCTCTGAAGGGATCACCATAAGAGGCATCATCTCTGAAGGGAATATCATAAGAGGCATCATCTCTGAAGGGAATACCATAAGAGGCATCATCTCTGAAGGGAACACCATAAGAGGCATCATCTCTGAAGGGGACACCATAAGAGGCATCATCCCTGAAGGGAACACCATAAGAGGCATCATCTCTGAAGGGAATACCATAAGAGGCATCATCTCTGAAGGGAACACCATAAGAGGCATCATCTCTGAAGGGGACACCATAAGAGGCATCATCTCTGAAGGGAACACCATAAGAGGCATCATCTCTGAAGGGAACACCATAAGAGGCATCATCTCTGAAGGGAATACCATAAGAGGCATCATCTCTGAAGGGAATACCATAAGAGCCATCATCTCTGAAGGGAATACCATAAGAGGCATCATCTCTGAAGGGGACACCATAAGAGGGATCATCTCTGAAGGGAATACCATAAGAGGCATCATCTCTAAAGGGAACACCATAAGAGGGATCATCTCTGAAGGGAACACCATAGGAGGCATCATCTCTGAAGGCTCACTACAAGGGCATCTAGAGGAGTCCACAACGGGAACACAAACTCGCCTAGACTCACGATAACACTAGAGAGTTTCAGGTTTGCATCTGAAGCGTGCATTTCAAGAAGAAAAATATATAAAACATATTTATGGACTCGTATATGCGTTTAAAATCTTGGATAAAAAATGATAAACTAACCAAGATATATAATTTAAATAATCTTCTCACTTATCCCATCTACCAGACAAAAATATTTCAAGTACCTTTTTTTTAAGATATCAATTGTTTCGTAAGTTGGTATCAGAATCATGTTTTAATATTATGGTAAATATTGACCTCTCACATTAATCGTGTGAATGTTTCTCGCTATTCACATGTTTAATTTTAACACATTTGTTGTGACTTTCTGATCTTGACTCATATTTTTTTTGTTTCTTTGACAGGTGAGTGCAAAGTGGGTTCCAGCTGACTTGTGTTTACATGTGGTCAGCTGATAGGATGGGAGGTAGGTTCCAGCTGACTTGTGTTTACATGTGGTCAGCTGACTGGAAGTGAGGTAGGTTCCAGCTGACTTGTGTTTACATGTGGTCAGCTGACTGGAAGTGAGGTAGGTTCCAGCTGACTTGTGTTTACATGTGGTCAGCTGACTGGATGTGAGGTAGGTTCCAGCTGACTTGTGTTTACATGTGGTCAGCTGACTGAATGCGAAGAGCGTTTTTGCTCTCTTTCTTTTGTTTACATCTCGTCAAATGGTTTATCGTTCTAGGTAAGTATAATTATGTTCTGTCAGTAATGAAAAAAATAGTGTTCCTGCCGGTTTAAAATTATTTTTTTTTTTTTGCCAAGGAAATTTGTTGTCAGGAACAAATACATTCTGAACTAGAAACGTGGCTATAAAATTATGTTGTCAGGCCAAAGCTTGCTCTCCAAAACATGTCAGCCAGCAATATTGCTGTCCAAACATGATGTCAGACAGAAATATTGCATCTAGGCTACAATGACATACGTTAGACGAGAGATATAAACATGGCCGACACATTGAAAAGTCTTTTGACGTTCTAACAAAAATAGAAAATACAAGTAAGGATTTTCCGAGATCAGTTGTAATTCTCACTTTTTTCTACATAACTGTGAATATTAAAAATATATAAAGTATACCAAAACACACAGAATATAATATTAAAGAAACTAAAAGCCTATTAAACAGTTTTGACGACGAAATCTATAAACAAACAATACAAACTCTTAAAGCAAGCAAGCAAACTGGTGACCTTACTTCGACTCAGACAGTCATAGGATGTAACATGCAAACATTTTCAACTTTTATTCTGTTTGAACACACATAATGGATCGGTTGTACCTCTTGGCTGGTGTATGGTGAGGCAGGGAGAGGTGGAACGGTGAAGGGAAAGGATAGGAAGGGAGGCTGGGGAAGAGGAGAGAGATGGGGGATGAGAGATGTAGGAGAGGAAAATGAGAGAAATAAAGGGGGGTATGCCATGTTGTAATGGAAAAGGGGGAAAAATAAAGAGAAGGGCGAGAAAGTGGGGAAGACTGAGAGAGGGAGAAGGAAAGATGAGAGGAATGGGAAAGAAGACAGAGAAGAACTTAAGGCAAGTGGACAAGCAGGAGAAGACTGAATAGGTAACAAGACTGAGAAACTGAATGTTTGACAAATCAGGAGAAAGAGCGGTAAGTGAGGACATTGAGAGGCGGTATAGCTGCTGATCCCACCTGTCCTCGAACCTCTGATGCTGAGTTTACCTTGCTCAGGTAACACCACTCAGCCATGGCTCCTATGTGTGTGTGTGTGTGTGTGTGTGTGTGTGTGTGTGTGTGTGTGTGTGTGTGTGTGTGTGTGTGTGTGTGTGTGTGTGTGTGTGCGTGTGTGTGTGCTTGTTTGAATGTTATTTTGAATTGAATGTGTGTGTGCGTGTGTGTGTGCTTGTTTGTAACTGCTAAACATTAGTTAGCAGTTAGTAACAGTTGATTGATCGACAGTTCAGAAGCGGGCCGAAAGAGCAGAGCTCAACCCCCGCAACCACAGCTAGGTGAATACAACTAGGTGAATACACACACACACACACACACACACACACACACACACACACACACACACACACACACACACACACACACACACACACACACACACACACACACACACACACACATCACTTCACAGCCTCTTTGAATTTCATTTTGACTTGATCCTCTATTTTCTGCACTGTCTTTCCCCCAAAGTTCATCCATTGCACTTTCTTGCTCTTACGTTATGTCCAATTCTGCACTTGACTCTCCATTCCCTGACCACTTGTCTTATGGTCATTGCTTTTAGTTCAGTCATTATAGACCTGGTCATTATAGATCACTGGCTCTTAGTGGAATTTCATGATCCAAGTTTTAGATGTCTTCCACATTCAGGGTGAAGATCTGGTCCAATTTACTTGGATTATTTCCTCGTCTTTCCACTGTGGCAACCTTTACATGTTTTGTTTCGAAGTTTATTTCCATAACTTCCAATTTTTTTATAATTGTATTCCATATCAATTGTGTGTGTGTGTGTGTGTGTGTGTGTGTGTGTGTGTGTGTGTGTGTGTGTGTGTGTGTGTGTGTGTGTGTGTGTGTACTCACCTAATTGCGCTTGCGGGGGTTGAGCTTTGGCTCTTTGGTCCCGCCTCTCAACTGTCAATCAACTGATGTACAGATTCCTGAGCCTACTGGGCTCTATCATATCTACATTTGAAACTGTGTATGAAGTCAGCCTCCACCACATCACTTCCTAGTAGGCAGTAGGCGAACCTACCTCCTCTTGGACGTAGGCTCGAATCTGAGGTTTGGTTAAGGCAGCGTCTGGGATGCTCTCGGACGTAGGTCCGAATCCTCGTCAGAGCCCTTGTGGACATGTTTATATTTTGGACACCTTTTTTCCCTTAATCCTCAGGACGCTCCTGTCTACGTGTTTCTACTGTTGTTAATGAGAGATGAATGCAGTAATGAGTGAGATAAACTGTTGTGAGGCAGGAAGAGAGAGGCTGTGAGATTGGAAGAGATTGGAAGGTTGGAAGACTGGAAGAGCTTGCGGGAGACAGAGGGCCGAGAAGCACAGAGAGCCAGGGACACACAGAGAGACATAGAGACAGAGAGTTGTTGAGAGTCAGATAGCGTCTAAGATGTAGAGAGAGAGAGAGAGGAGGCGGCGAGAAGCAGGTTAGGACTAAGAGCCATAGAGGGATCTGAGAGTCAGAGAGAACAGAAAGGCAGACGAGGGTCGAGAGGAAGAGGGAGATTGAGTGTGCAGAGGGAAGGGGGGGGGGAGAGGGGTAGGGAGGTTGTGAGGAATGAGAGGGAGTGGTGGATTGTGGGACAGAGTGGGTTGAGTGGCAGAAAGGGCTGGGAGGCAACGGGGCTGAACGAGAGAGAGAGAAAGAGAGAGAGAGAGTGAGGGAGAGAGAGGGAGGGAGAGGGAGAGAGTGAGAGTGACACTAACGCCCCCCTGATCCCCTCTCAACTCTCCATCACGTACCCAAATTGACCACTTCACCTGGCTCAACTTTTCTATCGTGTTTTGAGCGGTTGGGAGGCGCAGAGTTCCCAGAAGTGATGGCTGAACGGCGTTACCCAAGCAAAGTAAACTCCGCATCACAGGTTCGAGGATACTGAGGATGCCTGGATATCGGCTCTCCGTATCTGAGACTTTCACATTTGCTCTTCATTTCTTATCGTTTTACTTTAATCTCTCAATTTCTGTGTCTTTCACTTCACCTTTCTGTCTGTCAATTTTACTGTCCGTCTGTCTGCTTGTCTTTGACACCCACTCTGACGTATTTTTCGCTTCAGAAAATACAAAATAAATCCAGGAAAAGATTAGAGAAATACAAAATGGCTGGTTTCAGTGTTGAGGGGCCTGAGTTACAAGGAAAATACCGAGACGTTTTCAAGACTTAATACTTGATGTGAGCGAAGGGAACATTGAAACAACCCAGAGACTGAAATAAGTCACAGAAATACCAGGAAGAACTCCTACAGTGTACGACTCGTAAATAGATTGTGTTTGTTGAATGATTTTAGGCGATAAACATTCCAAAATGAAGATTTGATATGAAAAAGGAACGAATATAGGGTTATATTTTAATGTTCGTATATGTGGGGTTTACGTCAGCTTATCAAAGACGTAATATATATATATATATATATATATATATATATATATATATATATATATATATATATATATATATATATATATATATATATATATATATATATATATATGTAGGTGATAATATATATGTATATATATTATTTACCTAGAATAAAAATAAGGCCCTTGAGTAGCTCTCAAAATTGCTTATCAAATGGGCGCTAGTTTTGAGTGCTAAGTAAAGCAGATTAGTGCTGAGAACATCTAGAACGAGTATACTCGGAAACGATGCTGGACGTTCTTATAATTCCCAGTCTTGGCCAATGGCCAGGCTTGGCTTGTGGTACCTTGGTCCAATAGGCAATTTCTTGGAGCACTTCGTCGGGCATTGACGTCCCAATGAACCTCTCTTGTAGGGTACACGTTAAGGGGGATAATAGCCTTCAAGGGCACCGTTGGTCTCTATAAGGGTTTCCTATAGAAACACTAGCAAAGAATCGTTCAGGATCCTGAATACAACAGGTATCAGAATACTCGTGGAATATGGGGCCCTCGTCTCTGAAATACCAGCGATGCGAATTCCTGTATTTCTTTGACGAGAGTCTGTATCTCGTTAGTGAAATCGAAACCTTAGAAAAGCTTGATGTATGCAGCTAGACCGGTCCCGGAGATGAGAAGCTTGAAGTATGAGGACAAGCTAATGGAAACTCACATCACTGGAAGAGAGAAGGAACAGGGAAGATGTGGCTATGTACACACATACACACACACACACACACACACACACACACACACACACACACACACACACACACACACACACACACACACACACACACACACACATACACACACACACACACACACACACACACACACACACACACACACACACACACACACACACACACACACACACACACTTTTTTCACCTTGATGCCCCTGATACCAAGCAGTAAATAGGTACCTGGGAGTTAGCCAGCTGTTACGGGCTGCTTCCTGGGCGAAGCAAAGGCGGTAAAAAGGTGCAGTGGGGGAAAGAGGGAAGGAGAGACCCTGGAAAGGAGCACATCCGAATACCCCTCCCGTAGTACATAATAATTTCCCCATTCCATTCACCATATGTTCCATCCCAAACCTCTCTCCCCCAATCTTTTTCCTATCATATTGTCCCCTTTCTCCCTATTTAAATGTTCCCAGGTTAAAACTAAGTGTTACCCCCCATGAAGTGAAGACTTCCCCCCCCCCCCATTTTCCATCGCGAGGGGAGCGACGCGCCCGATCTAGTTACACTCTTGATAAGCTTTCATTACCTGTTTTCAAAGGTCAGTGTTGGATGGTAGTGAACAGATTATGCCGTCGTGGGAGATAGCATAAACGAGGAGAGGGAAGAGCCCGGGGAGGAAACAGGGAAGAGAAGAGGAAGCTGAGGAAAAAAGGGAGGCGAGGGAGGAGGAGAAGAAGGAGAAGGAGAAGAAGGAGGAGGAGGAAGGGAGAGGAGGAAATTTGAAGAATGATCATCCGCTCAGTGAAAATAATAATTGGATTATAACGTGAGTTATAAGGTTGTGTGTGTGTGTGTGTGTGTGTGTGTGTGTGTGTGTGTGTGTGTGTGTGTGTGTGTGTGTGTGTGTGTGTGTGTGTGTATGTGTGTGTGTGTGTGTGTGTGTGTGGGTGTGTGTGTGTGTGTGTGTGTGTGTGTGTGTGTGTGTGTGTGTGTGTGTGTGTGTGTGTGTGTGTGTGTGTGTATGTGTGTGTGTGTGTGTGTGTGTGTGTGTGTGGGTGTGTGTGTGTGTGTGTGTGTGTGTGTGTGTGTGTGTGAGTGTGTGTGTGGAGGGGGGGGGGGAATAGTTAGTAGTTAGTAACAGTTGATTGATTGACAGTTGAGAGGCGGGGTGAAAGAGCAGAGCTCATCCCCCAGCAAGCACAACTAGGTGAATTACACACACACACACACACACACACACACACACACACACACACACACACACACACACACACACACACAACCTTATAACTCACGTTTTAATCCAATTATTATTTTCACTGAGCGGATGATCATTCTTCAAATTCCTCCTCTCCCTTCCTCCTCCTCCTTCTTCTCCTTCTCCTTCTTCTCCTCCTCCCTCGCCTCGCCTCTCTTTTCCTCACCTTCCTCTTCTCTTCCCTGTTTCCTCCCTGGGCTCTTCCCTCTCCTCGTTTATGCTATCTCCCACGGCGACATAATCTGTTCACTACCATCCAACACTGACCTTTGAAAACAGGTAATGAAAGCTTATCAAGAGTGTAACTAGATCGGGCGCGTCGCTCCCCTCGCGATGGAAAAAGAGGGGGGAAGTCTTCACTTCATGGGGGGGTTACACTTAGTTTTAACCTGGGAACATTTAAATAGGGAGAAAGGGGACAATATGACAGGAAAAAGATTGGGGGAGAGAGGTTTGGGGTGGAACAGATGGTGAGGGGAATGGGGAAATTATTATGTACTATGTGAGGGGTATTCGGATGTGCTCCCCCCCCCTTCCAGGGGTCTTGATCGCATCTTCCCCATTCTTCTCACTCTCACAATCTCCCCCCCCCCTCTCTCTTTCTTTCCCCTTTCCCCATATCTTTCCGTCTCTCCTCTCTCCTGCCCTTCTTCAACTTTCTCCGATAAGATCTCTCTCTCTCCCACCCTCTCCACTTTCCTCTCCTACTCTGCCCTAACATCCCTCTCTCTCTCCCCCCTCTCTCACGCCTTCCCCCTATCTCCTCTATCTCTTTCACTTGTTTCTCTCACCTCTCCTCCCCTCTTTCCCCCACTGCACCTTTTTACCGCCTTTGCTTCGCCCATCTTCAATCATCCCACCTCCCCTTTCTTCTCCTTCCTTCCTTCTCTTCACCTCTCCTCTTTATCTCTTTGTCTCATGAATTCGCTTTTTTATTAACACATTTAGGTACATGTGCATTTGTGCAGCTACCCTAGACTATATGAAGGGGAGTACAGTGTGTCAAAAAGCTAGCTACGTGATGCTAAAAAATCCCCATCACACAGGATAGTCATACAGAGGCACGTGATAAGTAGGCTTCACTGGCAAACTCCGAGTGAATTATGAGGATATCATCATCAACACAAGAGTGAATAAGGTAGCAGGGATACTAAAAGTCCCCATCTCGCAGGATGGTTAGTCATACAGGGCCATATGTTTAGTAGCCTGCACTGGCAAATTTTGGGTATACTGTGAGGATATCTTCAAGAACACGAGAGTGAATAAAGTAATTGCAACGCTCCAGGTACCTCATGCCAACTGGCCTGAAAGGTCTAGTAACTGGGCATTCGGTGATGTAGTGCGGGAGATCATGCCGCAGTTCCTGCTCACAGAGTTTGCACCTGGAGTGCTCAGGATTGGGAGATCCGTCACCTGTAGCCACCTGCCACAGGTAACGGTAATCCAACCTGATCCTAGAAACCACTGTGTCGCACAGTCTAGTGGGCGTTTTGTGCTGCCCATAAATATAGGTTTCAGATCTGAACAAATCATAGATTTTATACCGGTGCTTTCAGGTCGTTTGGAGTCAGTAATTTCTTTCCTGTCAGACCTGAGTGTTTGGAACAATATAGTTTTGAGAGTAGGGATGGGGATACCTAGATCTAATTCAACTTCATCTTTGTTACACGCTAATTTGGCTGCAATGTCTGTCTCATTATGATGGGTTATATTAATGTGTGAAGGTATCCATACAAAGGAGATTCGAGACCCTTTACTCTGTGTAGCGATTGGCTCATTTATAATTGGTAGCATGAGGTTCTTGCTGTCGATCTTCCAGGAGAAGTTTTCGATTGCTTGAAGAGCAGACTTTGAATCTCAGAATATTATTCCTCCTCCAATGTTTTTTAATGTGCTGGTTGCTAAGTGTAATGCTGCTAGTTCTGCTTGTGAAATCACTTTTCATCATTTTCGAGTGTAGAAGTCTAGGGTCTCTGCCAACCATATTTCACTATTGGCCGCGCTCTTCTCTTATAGGACCAGTAGGACCCACCCCGACCAGCGTCTGGCCTCCATCCTTGGACAGACAGACAGACACACACACACACACACACACACACACACACACACACACGCAGGCAGTTTTTCTAATAGATAAGTAAAGGAGGGGAGAGGGATTGGTTATCAAAATTATCAAGATAAACTGGTGCAGTTGTCAAAATACCACATTCTTTAGTATCTTTCTCACTCCTCTTCACTTTTTGCACTCACTTCTTCTTTATAATCCCCCACCCTCCCTCTCCTCTACCCCTCCCTATCCTCTCTTTCTCTTACTCCTTATACTCTCTCCCACTCACACTCCCTTTCCTCTCTCCCTCCCACTCCATATTCTCTCCCCTCTCCCTCCCCCACTCACCTCTCCCCCTCCTAGCCACAGTGTACCGTCAGCATGTCAGGTCCTCCACCAGGAATCACTCCACTGGAGCGCGCACTCAACGATTCCCACTTCACAATATCCATTCGCTTCCCAGCCTCCATTACAGCTCTCCTGGCATCCTGGACTCCCAGTGAGAGCGAGTGTCCTTAACCGGAGGTTACAGCTGCAGCTTCTAATTACGTGGGGTTGACATGTTTGTATTTGGTTGTATATATCTCTAATGCAGAATTGAAATAAAGAAAAGGTATATTTTGTTTGTAATGTGTGGGGGCAGAATAGATGCGTATTGTTTTTTCCGAATGGGTGTACTCATTTAGTTGTACTTACATAGTTGGGGTTGCATGGGGAGGGGGGTTGTACTCTGGCTCTTTGGTCCCGCCTCTCAACTGTCAATCAACTGGTGAACAGATTCCTGAGCCTACTACGGGATTTGGAAATGGTACTGTTATGCATTGCTGTTCGATTTGCTCAGTATGAAGCTCCCGATCATATTAGGCCCAATTAGGTTTTTAACTGATGGAGTGTTGAGGCTGGTGAGGGCTGAACGCCTTGTGTTGTAATTGCCGTCTTATGGTTGAGCAAGAAGTTGAGTCAGGTGGAGAAACTGAGGAAAATTGGAAACCTCGAAAGTGCAAATCTGTCATCAGATCATTCAATATTATGAACAGCTGAAACACTCTGGAAACAACACCGTTTCAGACTTCATGGGAGGTGGCAATTAGAGCCGACTCTACTTCATGTAGGGTCAATGGGCAACGCTACCTGACTTTGATAATCCCTTACCACCCATCAGTCATCCTGCAAAGTTGGGTGAGGCTTACCCCAAGCGTGTTGTCTAAAACTATCGACAGACACAAAAGCAAACAACACAAAAAGAAATCTCCAAAGACAAAGAAGGAGATTTCTTTATGTTATGTTTCGAGCTCTTCTTCTACAGAAGGTTCTCTCTCTCTCTCTCTCTCTCTCTCTCTCTCTCTCTCTCTCTCTCTCTCTCTCTCTCTCTCTCTCTCTCTCTCTCTCTCTCTCTCTCTCTCTATCTCTATCTCTCTCTCTCTCTCTCTCTCTCTCTCTCTCTCTCTCTCTCTCTCTCTCTCTCTCTCTCTCTCTCTCTCTCTCTCTCTCTCTCTCTCTCTCTCTCTCTCTCTCTCTCTCTATCTCTATCTCTCTCTCTTTCTCTCTCCCTCTCTCTCGGTTTCCATTTCGCTATCTCATTCTTTCTCTGGAAGACTTTTAAATTCTATGACAATAACAAGAGTTCCATTAGTTACGGCGACTGTAGGAGACTCATGTGAAGGATGTTTTCTTCTTCTTAAGAATACTTGACGTTTTCTCTCAGTTATATACCACATTGAAATAGGAAAATCAGAAGATCACAGTCAACCACTTCACATGGCATGACATTTTAACTCTGACAATAGCCATTTAAAGTGGTTCAAAGTGCTCATTGAATCTCCTCATTTAATGAACCATTCATATATATATATATCATATATATATATTGACCTCCATCAACGCATATCAACACCGCGCTATATAACAACCCAATTACCGGCCCACCAACTACCCTACCATCTGACAACACGCCACAATAACCCCCACAACAACCAATCACTGTTCTCTATGAAAAACAAACCTAATGACTTGTCAACAATCCCTTGGCGATCATTTAGCCATGAGCGCCTTGGTCCTGTGGGTCAAAATAAAAGTGTTCAATAATCTCATTCATGGGTATTTTCATTTTTATTATTATTATTATTATTATTATTATTATTATTATTATTATTATTATTATTATTATTATTATATGTAAAGAATTTGCTCCAAGTCTTTCCCACTCTCCTTGGTGCTGTGTCAAGGTCTGAGTGTGTGATTAGGACGAGACTTACATCTCAAAGTCTAATCCTTTTGATTAGACGTTGAAATGTAAGTCTTGTAGTTTGTTCTATGTTGGGGGGGGGGGGGTAGTCCCGTGTTGTTTGTGGGCTGTTATTAATGCGTTATAGGCTCTCTCTCTCTCTCTCTCTCTCTCTCTCTCTCTCTCTCTCTCTCTCTCTCTCTCTCTCTCGCCTAACGCATCCCTAGACCATCATTATTCACACCTCCCAGCAAATTCTCTCGCTGTAGAAGGCAACGCAAATTTTACCAAGAAAGATGGTGTTACAGGAGAGATAATGGCCACATAACGTGAGGGCGAAGGCCTGATGGACGGACAGGCAGATGTGTAGGTGCTCTGGGGGGGGGGAAAGGTCTGTGCTGGGAGGTAGATGACTACAGTCAGGTGCATGGGGCAGGTGCAGGGAAGAAGTGGTAGGTCAACACTTTCCCTCAGGTACGTGGAGGATGTGGTAGGTCAACACTTTCACTCAGGTACGTGGAGGATGTGGTAGGTCAACACTTACACTCAGGTACGTGGAGGATGTAGTAGGTCAACACTTTCACTCAGGTACGTGGAGGATGTGGTAGAGCAACACTTACACTCAGGTACGTGGAGGATGTGGTAGATCAACACTTACACTCAGGTACGTGGAGGATGTGGTAGATCAACACTTACACTCAGGTACGTGGAGGATGTGGTAGGTCAACACTTACACTCAGGTACGTGGGAGGAAGTGGAAGATCAACACAGACGAGGATACAGGAAAAAGGTGTATCATTAGCATAACTCCTCGCGTCCTCGGGAAACTGGTACGATTTTCCTGTTTGTTTTTTAAGTTTGAAAGACGAGGAGAAATGATGTGATTATGAAAGAGAGAGAGAGAGAGAGAGAGAGAGAGAGAGAGAGAGAGAGAGAGAGAGAGAGAGAGAGAGAGAGAGAGAGCGAGACAGACAGACAGACAGACAGACAGAGATCGAGAGTTACCATGCACATAAAATCAATATACCACCCCTCTATCCCCTTCACTACGACCTGACAACGAATGACGAATTACCTGGAAAATGCCGAAAACAAGAGCACTAACCAAATGACGCAGTGGTTTAGCCTGTCCCGGGTTGATTAATGACCATTCAAACAAAACCTTATTTACATATAGATGCAACAACACCGACCAGCTCACTGGATTGCACAATTTGCATACGACATTCAGGTGTTCCAAAAGGTCAATTTTCATCTTTTATTTCGTTCCTTATATGATCAATTTTTTTTTCTTAAGTATGCGGAGGAGCCGCCGGCCTTACCTGGTCAGTGGGAACATAATTTTATATATTTATATATAATACTAAATGTTGTGTTTTCTTCAAATTCAAAATCAATTTCTTTTAGAGAGGAGAGGAGGGGTCAAAAATTGTGCAGTAAGTTGGTAAGTACATTGGATAACGCTATAATAATATAGTTAATATAATATATTTCATGGAGTATCTTCTATAAAGTAATGACTAATAAGGTTATAAGTTGTAAAGTGGCTGAATATATCATTAGTGAGAGGTGTATCACATTAGTAAATATAACTTTACCAACAGGGTTTTATAATCAGAGATTAGCACTCTGTCTATCGTACTGATACGTACGATGTATCTATCGCACACACACAAGTGTGTGTGTGTGTTTGGGCGTGTTTGTGGGCTTGTGTGTTTGGGCGTATTTGTGTTTGGGCATGTGTGAGCGCTTGTGTGTTTGTGTTTGGGCGTGTGTGTATACTTGCGTGTGTGTGTGTGTGTGTGTGTGTACTTGTTCATATGTGTGTGAGTGTGTGTGCGCGCGCTTGTTCATGTGTGTGTGTGTGTGTGTGTGTGTGTGTGTGTGTGTGTGTGTGTGTGTGTGTGTGTGTGTGTGTGTGTGTGTGTGTGTGCGTGTGTGTGTGCTTGTTTGAATGTTATATTCAGCGGAAAATGTTAATTATCTTGTGGTGTTCTGTCAAGTACTTCGGTGGTCAGACTCGGCCGTGCACTCAGCCTCGTGGCCGGTACTTTTCTCTTCCTACGTTGGTGGGGTAATGGAGTCGCCTCGTTCTCACTGGGTCTAAATATTCACGGCAGGTCTTCTTGCGAAATGTGGAGAGAAATTTGTTAATTTATTCTCCAGGTTGGAATAAGAAATGTCTTCGCGTGTCTTTGAGGTGAATGAGTACATGTTTGTTGTATATTTAATAGATGTTTAGTACATGTTTACTTTATATTTTGTACACGCACCTTCCCAGTGCTATATAGTGGTAATGGCTTGGCGCTTTCCCTTGATAATGCCTTCCCTTCGCTCTCTCTCTCTTTCTCTCTCTCTCTCTCTCTCTCTCTCTCTCTCTCTCTCTCTCTCTCTCTCTCTCTCTCTCTCTCTCTCTCTCTCTCTCTCTCTCTCTCTCTCTCTCTCTCTCTCTCTCTCTCTCTCTCTCTCTCTCTCTCTCTCTCTCTCTCTCTCTCTCCTCTCTCTCTCTCTCTCTTAATACATAGTGGATAGATTGATGTATAGTTTGGAGTGGATAGTGGATAGTTTGAAGGTTGATAAATGGAGAAATAGATGGATACATGGTTGAATAGAGGGATAGACTTTTAGGGTATTTCATATGCGTTTTGAAATAATTAATAATTCCAGTATGGTAATACCCTTCCACTGTGACAACAATTTAATTAGTTATGGAAATTTTTTCCAGTCGGCTCCTCGTCTTCCTCTTCCGGCAGGCAATTTTCATGTTAATATGGATTTCTTTTTAGCAGCTCTGAAAATTTCCTGTTTGAGTGTAATGTTTTTTCTCCTTTCATTTTCATTTTTAATTCTCCGTGATCGTTGTCTTGTGACCCTCCTCCTCACTCCTCCTCCTCCTAGCACACTCCCAGCACTTGTATGATAGCCTCCCAGCACGCTCCTAGCGCGTGTCTAGGAGCCACCTAGCACGTATTAAGAGGGGCTCCTAGCATACTTGAATTGCTCGCATGTTTCTCGGTCAAACAGTTAAGCGGGTGTTAGAAACAGGGGAAGAGAAAGGTAACTAGGAGAACAAGGAAGAGAGGTGGAGACTGTATCAAGTTCTTTGATTTGGCTCACTCTATCAAGCTGTGACCTGGTTCACTATATCAAGCTGTGACCTGGTTCACTATATCAAGCTGTGACCTGGTTCACTATATCAAGTTGTGACCTGGTTCACTATATCAAGCTGTGACCTGGTTCACTATATCAAGCTGTGACCTGGTTCACTATATCAAGCTGTGACCTGGTTCACTATATCAAGCTGTGACCCGGTTCACTATATCAAGCTGTGACCTGGTTCACTATATCAAGCTGTGACCTGCTTCACTATATCAAGCTGTGACCCGGTTCACTATATCAAGCTGTGACCTGGTTCACTATATCAAGCTGTGACCTGGTTCACTATATCAAGCTGTGACCTGGTTCACTATATCAAGCTATGACCTGGCTCCCTCTCTCTCAAACTGTGACCTGACACAGTCTCACAAGCTGTAACCTGGCTCTGATATTCCTCACCTGACCCTTCTCCTTTAAATGTAAGTACTTTCTCTCCCTCTCTCCCTCCCTCCCTCCTTCCCTCCCTCCCTACCACTCTCCCTCTCTCCCCCAGAGGGTCTGAGAAAACTCCATACGTGCACACACACGTACACCTGCAAACCCGACGCCCTGGTTCTTAAAGTGGTGGAGCGCACCAGGTGATGGTGCCTTCTGTCTGCAGGAGAATACTGTCTGCAGGAGGATACTGTCTACAGGAGAATACTGTCTGCAGGAGGATACTGTCTACAGGAGAATACTGTCTACAGGAGGACTGCCACTCCGCCAAGAAAGAAATGAAAGACAACTGGGATTAAGGAACCAAGAACCAAATATAAGAGAGGGAAGTGGAGAGGAATTCTTGAAGGAGAGAGAGCAGGAGAGTGAGGGGTGTTGAAGGGAGGAATAAGAAACAAAGCGAGGAAGTAGAACGAGGGGAATGATAAAGAAGGGAAAAGGTGGTAGTGGTAAGGGAAGCTTAGAAAAGGGTCTGTAGGTTAAAAAAAGAATAGATGTGGGAGAATAACTTGGCAGACTAGATTGGATGTGGTCCAGGAATGGGAATACGAGTAAAAAAGAGGAGAGAAATAAAAAGAAGATAGAAAAGGCAGCAGAAGATAGAGGAAAGAGGAGAGGGAAAGACGAAAAAGAGTTAGAACTAAAATGGAGAGAGGAATATATACCATAGCTGTGAAAGAAAGCTAGAGCAAAGAGGAGGAAAAGGAGAGGGAGAGAGAGAGAGAGAGAGAGAGAGAGAGAGAGAGAGAGAGTGAGAGAGAGAGAGGGAGGGAGATTTGCATAGTAGCATAGTAGTGATGGAAGGATTGAGGGTAGGTGATGGAGGCTCCAAAATTGAAGAGACACAGGGTGTAGAGTGAAGGAGAGATATCAGGTGTAGAGTGAATGAGAGACAGGGTGTAGAGTGAATGACAGGGTGTATGGTGAATGAGAGATAGGGTGTAGAGTGAAGGAGAGAAACAGGGTGTAGGGTGAATGAGGGACAGGGTGTAGGTTGGGGCACCAGATCACAGAATGTGTGGAGGACAGAAGGCAATATTCCTGGTCGATATCTCGGGACTTTTCATAGTTTTATTGTGACCCTTTTTCAAATAGGTTCTGTGAGTGTGTGTGTATGTTTACACACCTATTTGTGCCTGCAGGATCGAGCACTAGTTCTTGGACCCCAGTTTCTCTGTGTGTGTGTGTACTCACCTAGTTGTACTCACCTAATCTCCTTACATCTCCTTAAACTCCCCTCACTCTCCGCTCGTGAGCGCACCAACAAGAATGGTCGAACTAAACACCTGTCTTATCTCATTCTATTGCTTCGTCCCCACTTGTTCCCCCATTCCTCACCTCTCCCCCCCTCTCCCTCCTCTCCCTCCTCTCCCCCTCTCCCTCCTCTCCCTCCTCTCCCTCCTCTCCCTCCTCTCCCTCCTCTCCCTCCTCTCCCCCCTCTCCCTCCTCTCCCTCCTCTCCCTCCTCTCCCTCCTCTCCCCCCTCTCCCTTCCTCTCCCTCCTCTCCCTCCTCTCCCCCCTCTCCCTTCCTCTCCCTCCTCTCCCTCCTCTCCCCCCTCTCCCTCCTCTCCCTCCTCTCCCTCCTCTCCCTCCTCTCCCTCCTCTCCCTCCTCTCCCCCCTCTCCCTCCTCTCCCTCCTCTCCCTCCTCTCCCTCCTCTCCCCCCTCTCCCTCCTCTCCCTCCTCTCCCTCCTCTCCCTCCTCTCCCCCCTCTCCCTCCTCTCCCTCCTCTCCCTCCTCTCCCTCCTCTCCCCCCTCTCCCTCCTCTCCCTCCTCTCCCTCCTCTCCCCCCTCTCCCTCCTCTCCCTCCTCTCCCTCCTCTCCCTCCTCTCCCTCCTCTCCCTCCTCTCCCTCCTCTCCCCCCTCTCCCTCCTCTCCCTCCTCTCCCTCCTCTCCCTCCTCTCCCTCCTCTCCCTCCTCTCCCCCCTCTCCCTTCCTCTCCCTCCTCTCCCTCCTCTCCCCCCTCTCCCTCCTCTCCCTCCTCTCCCTCCTCTCCCTCCTCTCCCTCCTCTCCCTCCTCTCCCTCCTCTCCCTCCTCTCGCCTTCGGAAATCAGAGTCCGCAACTTCTTGTATCTAGTTTTTCGCCTTCAACGTTGAGTGATTCTCGAGGTGCTTGAAGGAGCAGCCTATTGGAGTGTCTCGTTCATCGTGAGGAGTGAAGGAGGTGAGACGGTGTTGGGGGATAATAAATAGACGAACAGAAAGAAGGAGGAGGTGGAGATTATGATAAAGACATGGAGAAGATGGTATAGTTTCGGAAAGAAATGGGAAAACGGAAGGAAGAGCGATAAAACAGTAAACTGAGGTCAGGTTTAAAAGGAAGAAAGAAGACGAAGAAGAAGACGAAGAAGAGAAATGATAAAACAGAGTGGATGATATTTAAAGAGAGAGAGAGAGAGAGAGAGAGAGAGAGAGAGAGAGAGAGAGAGAGAGAGAGAGAGAGAGAGAGAGAGAGAGAAGTGCCAGCGTGGATGACAACAAAATATTGAACAAAGTACAAGAGAAAGAAAGAATGGGATATAAACGATAACCCCCAGAATAAGAGGACAAAGATAAAGACGATAAAGATGATAGTACATATAACAGATCATGTAAAAGGTGAGAAGGGGAACAATTACCGCAGCCTGCGGCTCGTGCGGCCATATCAAGGTGTTCCACTCATGTGTGTCAGGTAAACACTCGCCGCATAAGTTCGAACCCTCATCACGGCTCCTAGGAATGTTTCACAATAATAATAATGGTGATGATGCTGTCTCCATCTCACCTGCCCTCACGTCACAACCTCGGGAGACGCTTTCCACATTACCGGATTAGTAAAACTCTCAGAGGTAATTATATATGCAGGCGCCACCTGCGGGATATACTGAGTGAAAGGTTAGGGCTTCCATTTAATACTCCTTCTCTCTCTCTCTCTCTCTCTCTCTCTCTCTCTCTCTCTCTCTCTCTCTCTCTCTCTCTCTCTCTCTCTCTCTCTCTCTCTCTCTCTCCACACCCCCGTGTGAGAGGACACAGCAAGAGTGGGAGCTGGTCTGGGAACTCAACATCTGGTCCTGTGTCTCGCTGCAGAGATTTAGTTCAGCCAACCCCACCCCAACCCACTCCATTCCTCTCCCCTCCCTACACCCCAACACACCTCAAACCCCTCCTCACGTACCCTACCCCAATCCCACGTGCCCTAACCCAACACGTCGCAGAATACCTCATTCCCAAGTCAACTAGTTAACATCCCATCTTTGCCTCACAAAACTCAACGTCATATATATATATATATATATATATATATATATATATATATATATATATATATATATATATATATATATATATATATATATATATATATATATATATATATATTTCAATTTAATCAATTATTTTTTCACAGCCTAAGAACGCCTCTTTGAAAAGGTCTGATATTACAGAACCTAAAATAACCAGCCACGACAATAAAACTAAATCCTCACCATATGGCCGGAAAGGGGTCTGAGAGGGGCACAGTGGGTCCTCGCAAAAATTGCAGACCCGAAACACATTCAGTTGTGACTTGTATAAAGGAGGGAGTTCAAGAGTTTACCGTGTGGGGTAGGGAGGCATGGACAATGCTGTGTATGGGATGTTCGCTTGTGTGTGGTGTGTGTGTGTAGTGTGTGTGTGTGTGTGTGTGTGTGTGTGTGTGTGTGTGTGTGTGTGTGTGTGTGTGTGTGTGTGTGTGTGTGTGTGTGTGTGTGGAGGGGGGTGTGTTGGTTGGTTGGTATGTGTGTGTGTGTGTTTGCAGACGCGAGATTTGAGGCGTATTTGCGTCTGTGTATGAAAGGAGGATTGTATATGTGTGTGAAATAGTTTAGGTTGGAAGTTAAATAATAGATATGGGAGATTTGGCCAAAAAATGACAGGCAATGCTTAGAATACAGACAGGCCTAAGATACACAGGCAGACATATACACAAATAGTTAAGCAGAAATACCAAATTTCCAACAGCATTTTAAAAACAGAAAACGTATTGCTAGAGCTCACTGTCCCTTAGGCATCAACAACAGTATTGTCATTCCCAGGATAGATCCCGACCGTCTCTTAACCCCCCTTCCCCTCACCCATGCCCCTGATGAATACACAAAATCGCTCTGGACGTCCTGGGAAAACAAAATAAGAGAGTCGTAAGCTAGCCCGGAACATCCTGTCTGACAAGGATTTACAGACCCAGTTTGGGTTGTTGTCCAGCAAACCCTAATTCCAACAGAGTATTAGGGTTGACAAAAAAAAGACATCAGGTCTTTCTTATATATACTTCCGAATGGATATTTTATTGATTTTGGGACATATTCTTATTCTCAGTTTAGTAGAGTCATTTATGAAACTTTTGACAGAATATACTGATGGAAAACTATGATAGTCTGGTGTAAAGTATACTGATATATGGTTATATTTTGATGGTGAGTCAGATTATCAAGTATATAGTTGGTGGTATACTGATTTAGAGTGATATTATAATGGTCTGCTGCATATAATATACATATGTATATGGTAAGTGTTACTGTTTAATACACCATGTGTCGATATCAGCTCTCGAGATAACTA
>NC_091170.1:30410840-30472277 GCF_040958095.1 Procambarus clarkii
TATATATATATATATATATATATATATATATGTATATATATATATATATATATATATATATATATATATATATATATATATATATATATATCCAGCCCTGCTCACACATGATCTTCTTCCTGTCTCCTCCAACCCTATCAGCATTCACACCATTCTCCAGTCACTGAAAAAACTTTCTCTGAATACTACAAGATTTGTAATCACTTTCTCAACTCGACGTACTTTTAAGGTTGCGCACATTTCATATCCAACTTACTCTGTGTCCTTTAATGAGATATGTGCTGACCCACCTCCGAAGCTTAGAGAGTAGGGGGGTGAGGCATTTGGTTTTACTCTGACTACTCCCTGTGACACTCCCCATATAAAATCACCTTTAAACCGAACACAGAATTATAATGAGGCTGACCCTAAGTGCCTGGCCGACCCGGATATCATCCTTGCAGTGTTGGTCAATATCCCCGGGGTTCTACTATTAGTTTCTCTTCTACCGTCATTACCAAGAAAAGGGGATCCGGTTGAATATTTAATAGGGGGGGGTCAGGTCCATTAGCAGGCTTCCGGGAGTAGAGTTATTGCACTAGTTTGCTGCGTCGAGGAAATGACGAGGGAAAATTCGGAATAGTTTCGTTAAAGGTGTTCGTACGAGATAAGAGATAGGAAAAGGTGTGGGATTAAGATTTGGAGAAGGAGTGGAATTAGGAGTTGGAGGAGTGAGAAGGGCAAAGTAGAATTTCCGAGGAATTAAAAGTTGGTAGATGTAGATGAGAGTGTGCAATATAGGAAGAATGAAGAAGTGATGTGTAGCGAGGAAGTGAGAAGTGAAAGAGAAAAGAGGGAACGAGAGGACGAGAGGAGAGCGAAAGAGGAATGAATGAGAGTTTGGAAAGTGAGTTTTAGAAGTTGAGAGAGAAAGAGAATGGGGGTTTCTAGGAGAGGAAGAGAGGTTCAGGAGAGAAAGGTCAAACACAGTGCAAGGGTGTAAAAATGTGTAAAGAAAATGAGAGAGAGAGAGAGAGAGAGAGAGAGAGAGAGAGAGAGAGAGAGAGAGAGAGAGAGAGAGAGAGAGAGAGAGAGAGAGAGAGAGAGAGAGAGAGAGAGAGGGAGGATGATTGAAAACAGTCAAAGGAAATATAAATGTAAACGGGAAGATGGGATTAAAGAGATAACGAAAAACATTTGAGAAAGTAAAAGGATTAAAGGAATATAGCAAAAACGAGAATAAGATCGAAAGAGGGAAACATGAGTTGTAGAAAGTGTTGATAAGACACAGAGAGGAGAATATAATGGATGTACAATATGTATTGTAGAAAAAGAAGAGTGAGAAGCGATGCAATCACTCATTTATTTATACCCCAAAAAACGTAGAATAATATTCAATGATTCCAAGAAAACAGGAAAATATGAACTGGTTTACTTGGAATTAAATTAATTCAGCAAGACCAACCAGCTCGTCTTTCAGCCTTTTAGCTGTGAACTTTTCCAGATATAAAGTTAGGCGCACTTTATAAGTGCAATAAGAGTCGAGTTACTTCCCCTCCCAAAAAAAACTTTTGTTGTGGGTAAACTACTTGCTACCTGGCTTTCCTGCCTCCTGGTTCGCATTATATATATTACATTCTCTCTCTCTCTCTCTCTCTCTCTCTCTCTCTCTCTCTCTCTCTCTCTCTCTCTCTCTCTCTCTCTCTCTCTCTCTCTCTCTCTCTCTCTCTCTCTCTCTCTCACACCATGCAGTCATTTCATCTACCAAAACTCGAATCGAACTATTCGAAGAGTCATGTAACGATTTGGTTTCCAGGTGAGTTGGTACTGGTGATAGCTCCTCCAGTCCAGCGGAATAGCGCACGGAAAACTGGAGAGTAGAGACGTAGGTACTCCTAGGAAAAGTATATATATATTTTTTGTACATATTCTTCTTCTTCAGCTCCTCTGCAACTTTCAATGTAGTTGTTTCTACTTCTATATTTAATTTATCTATGTTTATTTGTTTTAATTTTTTGTTCTAAGATAATGTATATATATATATATATATATATATATATATATATATGTCGTACCTAGTAGCCAGAACGCACTTCTCAGCCTACTATGCAAGGCCCGATTTGCCTAATAAGCCAAGTTTTCATGAATTAATTGTTTTTCGACTACCTAACCTACCTAACCTAACCTAACCTAACTTTTTCGGCTACCTAACCAAACCTAACCTATAAAGATAGGTTAGGTTAGGTTAGGTAGGGTTGGTTAGGTTCGGTCATATATCTACGTTAATTTTAACTCCAATAAAAAAAAATTGACCTCATACATAATGAAATGGGTTGATTTATCATTTCATAAGAAAAAAATAGAGAAAATATATTAATTCAGGAAAACTTGGCTTATTAGGCAAATCGGGCCTTGAATAGTAGGCCAAAAAGTGAGTTCTGGCTACTAGGTACGACATATATATATATATATATATATATATATATATATATATATATATATATATATATATATATATATATATATATATATATATATACGATATTACTTACATACCATTTAATATTTTATTATTTTATACATTATTATTGATTTATTGAATTTATTTTATTACAGTTTGGTACAGATTATAGGAAGCTTTCACATATATGGTAATCACTGTATAAAATCCTTATCCAGCTCTGTAGAGGTGGGTAGTGTACCCAAGATACAGCAAGCATTTATTTTCTGGATTGCGACACTGAGGCGCAGGAAAATGAAACTGAAGGTTCCTGAGTTCCTGCTTTGCCTAATGAGTTTCTTTCCCACCTCCTTATGGAACTTAAAGTGCATATTTACCCCAGGCGCCCAGGGCCGCAAAGCCTTTAGGCACGAACCTGTAACAAAGTTCTAGTTCCCTGAATATAATAGTTTTCTGAGTCTCCCTGAAGGTGGCAGCCCCACAAGGTATATATTTTTACATATTTGTCTGTTTATTTGTTTTATGTATATTTTGGTTAAAGTTTAATTGCTCATTTTTTCGTGATGTTTTTTTTTAAATAACCTTTAATAAATTATTTATTCATTTGTATCTGTAACACAGAAGTAAGTTATTTTTATTCGTATCGTTGACGTTATTTTGACAGTAATTATCTCATATTTGTAAAATTGTGTTATATTTTCGCACATTTAAAAATTTTCCATCCCTTTCACTCCAATTTTTATGCACACATCGAAGTTAATTATACACACGAGTTAACTACCCCTAAGTGACCCCGGGATTTTGTTAATGTCTGTAATTGTATTTAGAAACGCTAGTTAAGATTCAGTCAGACAATCTTCTTTTCGTATAAGGAAACCCTTCAAAAATATGGCTTCATTAATACCCCCCCTCTCAATGCTTTCTTCTATCATTCGTGGAATGTCTGAGTCTCGCTTTAATTCGCTAATTCAACTCTTATATTGGAAACAATTAATTTCTTAATTTCTTGAGATGGTTTCTAGTTATGTTTAATTGCTTGTAATATTGACAGAGATTATTGACTCAGCTTTTTTTTTTAGTTAATTCGAGTTATTGTTCTATTATATTATTTCCCGTTATTCTTATTATTATTATTATTCAGAGAGTAATCACACTAACGTGATGTATCAATGAGTAAATCCGTAGGAGTCGTGATGAGGACTCGAACCTATGCGGTGGGTATTCCCAGACTCACGCCCTAGATTACCAGGCTAAGACATAGTCGTTGCCTGGTTGTCAAGGTCGTGTGACTGGGTCTACCAACCGCACAGGTTCGAATCCTCATCAATGCTCCTATGGACTTTATCATTATTATTATTATATTATTATTATTATTATTATTATTATAATTATTATACTTGTTTCTTAAATGATTAATCCACTTCAGATATACAACAAAAGTATCCAAACCTGTTGTTAATTCTTCTAGTATTCATACCTCACAAGCACTCCATACTAGTCCGCTATTTCTTTAATTTTTTTTGCAATGAGTAATGACGTACTCAACGTTTGCAACGACTCTATATATATATATATATATATATATATATATATATATATATATATATATATATATATATGTATATATATATATATATATATATATATATATATTGTCGGTGGAAGCAGCGCTCGTTATATTCACCAATGGGAATGGTACTCCATTTAGGTCAACTCACTGTTTCCTACCAAAAAGTCAGACCATGATCCGGGCCGGCCAGCTGCCTCTAACACCATGGAAGCCTGAGTTTGCTGTTTCTATAAGCTTTCTGGAATTCTAGGCACAGAACACCTGCTATAATTAAAGACATCCTGTGCCATCATTGATTACGGAACCAATGTTTATCTGCGATGTTATGTGTAAAGACGATTTCCCTAATGAATGTTTCCGTTATTTTAACTAAAAGCGACGTCATACTAATTGGACTATTAGTATGCATATTTTGCATATAGTTCGAGGCATATTTTGTCATCTGTGTTGATTGTCAAGCGCTTACAATTATTTGGCACTTTGTCCTCCTCTGCTGGCGTTCTGTACTATCGCAGCGGGAAATCCTATTCTGCATTATGACTCTCTTTTTTTTATCAGTTCTGGCGGGATGCTCATCATTTTCTGTTATTTGTCTGTTTTTTAGTTCCTCTAAACATTTTATCATTCTACAATAAAGAGAGAGAGATAGGGAATGTATATACAATGTTCTAGGTAAGTTTCAGGGTTCGAATTCCGTCCGGAGCGGAAACAAATTAGAAGGGGTTTCTTTCACTTCATACCTATGTTCACCTAGTAGTTAGTACCTGGGAATTAGACAGTTTCTGGGGGCTGTATCCTGGAGATGGTCTGTAATTTGCTGAATAATTACACACACACGCACGCACGCACGCACACACGCACACACACATTAGGAAGCATTGGTGGAATGCATTAGGCAGTGATGTGGTGGAGGCTGACTCCATACACAGCTTCAAGTGTAGATATGATAGAACCCAGTAGGCTCAGGAACCTGTACACCAGTTGATTGACCGTTGAGAGGCGGGACCAAAGAGCCAGAGCTCAACCCCTGCAAGCACAACTAGGTAAGTACAACTAAGTAAGTACACACATACACACTCACACTCACTCATATGCTGGAGGCTTACTCTATACACAGTTTCAAATGTAGATATGATAGAGATTAAAAAAAACTTAGGAGCCTGTACAGCAGTAGATTGACAGTTGAAAGTCAGGACCAAAGAGCCGAAGCTCAACCCCCGCAAGCACAACCAGGTGTGTATACCTAGGTGAGTACAACTAGGTTAGAACGAACACACACACATATAATCCACCGCATTCATGATGCATAATCATTCGCCCCCTTGACAAGAACCTGGGGAGGATCAACTCGGAACCAATTCATAACTGTTCGTCCCTATTTTACCAAGCAGCAACTGAGGTACCTGGGAGTAAAATCGATTGGCAGGTCGTGTTCCAGGGACGACTAGGAGGGTATGGCTCACCATGAGCTATAGAAAACGGCTTGAGGAGTCAGACGTCCCTAATATTACTCCTGTACCAAGCTGTGGGATGCGCGAGAGTGCCGATAAAGTATACGGATGCATGATGCCACATTTCATTTACTTATCTTAAACTGCCTTATTGGTATGTGCTTTGATTTCTGCATTGTTTTTCATATAATTTGAGGTGAAAAATTATATATTCTGGTGTGAAAAATCACGCACGCACACACACACACGCAAGGGATGGTATATGAAATCCAAAAGAAGGAACTGATCCTAATGATGTTATAAAAAAGAATTGAGTGGGGAGATATGATTGTAGCATATAAAATACTTAGGGGGATTGACAGAGGGGAAAATATAACAACACACACACACAAATACACACACACACACGCAGGAAGCAGCCCGTAACAGCTGTTTAACTCTCAGGTACCTATTTACTGCTAGGTAACAGGAGCATCAGGGTCCAAAGAAACTCCATTTGTTTCTGCCATATGCGTGTGTGAGAGTGTGTGTGTGTGTGTGTGTGTGTGTGTGTGTGTGTGTGTGTGTGTGTGTGTGTGTGTGTGTGTGTGTGTGTGTGTGTTTATAGGCGCATAATATATTACCTAAATTAAATATTCTCACCACTCTTTGCACCTCACATTAACCCATTTTTTCAGCCCCTTTTAAAACCCCAATTCAAAGCAAGTCACTAAAATTTCGCACTTCTCAGACTTTCTCTCGATTCCAATTAAGGACCACATTAAAAGGCTTCGAGGAAATTTCTTCATGTGGATAATTTTTTTTTCCATTTTGGAACGTTCGTTTTCATAATTTTGTTCAGATTTGTTTTTCCCGCTAATTGCTTTATCGAATTTTTTATTATGCTAGAGTGAAACGCTTCCGTGAATAGACTTTTATAACTAGCTTTTTGCGTTTAAATTTTATGAAAATAATTAATCTTTATATTAAGAAAAGTTGCATCTGTAATAATATTGGCATTATAGAAGTAAATGTAAACAAAATATCTACATAATCAGCATGGTAAAAATATATGATTATTTAATGTATAAGATGCAATAGAAGTAGCAAGAACAAACATAATAGGAGAAACATTTTGGATAAAAAACAAAGGATGTTATCTAGAAAATTACACATGGGAAGAAGAACGAGACAATAATGAATGAAGTGAAATAAAAATATTTAAAATTATTGGAAACGGAAAACTCGAGGATACAAAACTAGGAAAGAGAGAGAGAGAGAGAGAGAGAGAGAGAGAGAGAGAGAGAGAGAGAGAGAGAGAGAGAGAGAGAGAGAGAGAGAGAGAGAGAGAGAGAGAGAGAGAGAGAGAGATTTCACGAGAAAATATTAAATACCTACAAAAAAGTGCAAGCATATATTATATGTCATTATTTTATTTTCTCGTTTCTAAAGCTGTTTGAATTTTATAGAGAGCAAGTCATTAATTTTGGTTTTCAATTTAGAGCTACAAATTATTATTATTATTATTATTATTATTATTATTATTATTATTATTATTATTATTATCATTTGTTATATCCTAATGCAGACACAATCCTATGACATTCCTGTACTAACCATTAGATACATGTGACGATAACGCAAGTTGTACAAAAGTAGCAAATTTGGGTACAACTAGGCAGGTATAAAATTGATTCCTTTCTTCGCTGCCCCCCGCCTGCAAATCTAACCCAATATTTGTATTCACATCCCTCCCCCTCTCTATCTCTCTGTCTGTCTGTCTGTCTCTCTCTCTCTCTCTCTCTCTCTCTCTCTCTCTCTCTCTCTCTCTCTCTCTCTCTCTCTCTCTCTCTCTCTCTCTTTCTAGCATTCAGTACATTACTCTGACTTCACTGTTTACGTACTCTCTCATACAAAAATTAATTTACACGTTTACAGTAAAATGTCGAAACACGTGAAGAAATGTCATTTAATATCTACCTGTAACCATCAGAGAGAATGTCTCCCGCTCTGTTTGTCGGTCTAACAGTCTGTAGATATGAATGTATGTATATCCAAGAGGGGAGGTCAGACACTTTGGGTTAGCCTCTCCCAACTTTGAGGGGGGAATGGTATGGGAGATGGGGAGGGCATAGGCTGAACGGAGTCGGCTACAGTGCCACACTTTATAAAATATATATATATATGCCTCTTAAGTGTGATTTCTATCAAATCGACAATAACATTGCGGATTGTTCAATCAGTGTTTTTAAGTTACTCCTGCGTTTACCCGCGCAATATTACGGTTCACTTGAAAACGACTAAGTGAACACTTTTCAGGTTACTATGATGAGTATGGAAGATGGTGAGAGCGATGAAGATAGTGAGTAGTTAAGATGGTTATTGTAATGAAGATATACAATGAGGGCGGAGGGGAATCAGAAGGAAGATGAAGGGGTAAGAAGGTTTATGATGAGGGGGAGAGAATGAAATTATGGAAGAGGGAGAGAAAAGGGAGTAAAATTGGTGAAGACGGATGAGAAAAATAATGGGAAGAGGAGGTAGAGGGGTGGGAAGAGACACAAGAGAAAGAAGAGGGAGAGGTAAGATGGGGGGGGGGAGAAGAGGAAGGGAGGGGAAAATGGAGAGAAGAGTTTTTCTTATACTCTTTTAAGGGAGAGAAAAGGGACAGGGGAGGGTAGAGTGGAGTGGGAAGAGGGGGGGGGACGGAAGTGACAGACACAGAACCACACATGGGAGGTCTGGTATCTGAGTGGACAGCGCACAGGACTCGTAATTCTGTGGCCTGCGTTCGATTCCCGGACCAGGTAGAAACAAATGGGCAAAGTTTCTTTCACTCTGATACCCCTGTTACCTAGCAGTAAATAGGTACCTTGGAGTTAGCCAGCTGTTACAGGCTGCTTCCTGGGTGTGTGTGTGTGTGTGTGTGTGTGTGTGTGTGTGTGTGTGTGTGTGTGTGTGTGTGTGTGTGTGTGTGTGTGTGTGTGTGTGTGTGTGTGAAAGTTAGTAACAGTTGATTGAGAGTTAAGAGGCGGGCCGAAAGAGCAAAGCTTAACCCCCGCAAGCACAACTAGGTCAATACAACTAGGGGGAGTACACAGACCCACACAATGTTTCCCCTTTATATCTATATAAAATAATTCACGATTAGTTTTTGAGCACAGGAGTTTTTGCTTGCCTGTTTGTCTGAAGTTGGAGGCCTGACAATTGCAGTTAGCCACATGTATCATTCCGTGATGAAATGTGAATGCATGGCGCGTGTCAAAGGGGTGTCAGAGTCGATCCCCACACCCCTCGTTAAGTAGGATTGACTCCTATTGCTCTAAGCAGTGACTCCTCTTAAGTTTGAAATGTGTTCTTTTTTTTGTCTATAGAGTGCTTACATTTGTCTTAAACTATTTGTCACACATATCATAAACACAATATTCTTACAACTTTGTACATAAGAATAGTAAAAATAATCGTGGGGGGTTACGATTTGTGTTTGTTAGGAGAGAGGAAGGAAGAATGGAAGGGAAGGAAGGAGAATAGGAGAGAGAAAGGGAGAGAGTTAGAAAGAAAGGCATCCCTTTCTTTCCCAAAAAAACTGTCAGGGAGAGTGAGAACAGAAAGGAAGCAAAGAGAACAACAGGGAGGAAAAGAAAATGGGAGGGAGTAAGAGCGAGTGGGAGGGAGTAAGAGAGAGTGGGAGGGAGTAAGAGAGAGTGGAAGGGAGTAAGAGAGAGTGGGAGGGAGTAAGAGAGAGTGGGAGGGAGTAAGAGAGAGTGGAAGGGAGTAAGAGCGAGTGGGAGGGAGTAAGAGAGAGTGGGAGGGAGTAAGAGAGAGTGGAAGGGAGTAAGAGAGAGTGGGAGGGAGTAAGAGAGAGTGGAAGGGAGTAAGAGCGAGTGGGAGGGAGTAAGAGAGAGTGGGAGGGAGTAAGAGAGAGTGGAAGGGAGTAAGAGAGAGTGGGAGGGAGTAAGAGAGAGTGGAAGGGAGTAAGAGCGAGTGGGAGGGAGTAAGAGAGAGTGGGAGGGAGTAAGAGAGAGTGGAAGGGAGTAAGAGAGAGTGGGAGGGAGTAAGAGAGAGTGGAAGGGAGTAAGAGCGAGTGGGAGGGAGTAAGAGAGAGTGGGAGGGAGTAAGAGAGAGTGGGAGGGAGTAAGAGAGAGTGGGAGGGAGTAAGAGAGAGTGGGATTGAGAAACTGAGATCTGAGGGAGATACAGACAGACGGAGATCCTGCCACCACCAAGTACAATATGTAGTGTGTTATACAAATATATATAAAGACCGTGTTTGAAGACTTTGTTTGATAAAATATAGTCGTTTGGTGTAATTTACCGAAGCATTGTGTTCAGTTTCTAAGAAAATATACAGAGATTCTAAGAAATATTGAGGATTTATGGTTCTAACAAAATATTAAGCAAAGGTTCTTAGAAAATACATTGTAAAAAAAAAGCGCCGAGAAAAATTTAGCAAAGATTTAAATTCATTTACGTCACGTGCGTCAAAACCTCACGACGCAGACTCTAACATCCTCTCCAAGAACCTCCAAACTCGGGTTTAATCATCCGAGCGAGTTATTATTATTCTCAAAGCCGGCCAGAGCTCTCCAAATTACAGGAAAGCCTTCAAAATCTCTCAAACACACACAGCTAGGGGGGAAAAAAAGCAGGTCTAAGGGATTACATTAAAAAAAAATACGAAATTCTGTCCGTCCTCTTCTTTTTGTCCCCCAGGACGACGGAGGCCAGACCCGCGTGTTACCAGGAAATTATGTATAATGCTGCCATAATCTCCTGCACAGAAGATAATACTGTGAGAAAAAATAAATTCCCCCCCCCCCCGCTTCACCGTCGTTTTGGTCTTTTATTTCGTACTCTAATATCTTTTTTGTTTTTTCCTGTCTTGGGTTCAGACTGTCCAGGATGCTATTTTATTTTTTGTACGTGATATGATTATTGTTGAAGGTAATTTGGGTTTTTATTGTATCATAGCATTCGCATGGTGATTAATACAGTGATGTTGATAATGACTGAATTCTTCTTCGACAACAGCTGCAAGATGGACGCAAAAGGGTTAAAGACACCGCTATGGAAAATTATGAAGCCAAACTGGGATATTTTCTCTCCCTTTCTGTCTGTTTGTAGGTCTCTCTCTCTCTCTCTCTCTCTCTCTCTCTCTCTCTCTCTCTCTCTCTCTCTCTCTCTCTCTCTCTCTCTCTCTCTCTCTCTCTCTCTCTCTCTCTAGGTCATCGATTGTAGGATGTTTACTAATAGCTAGTGCGTCATCTTGTGTAATCGGTGTTGACACAAAACACGCCGCGCACCACGGTGTATGGTACACATGAATACCACCTTGTAGTATATCGGTTATCACAGTGGTGTCGAACAAGTCCGAAGAACAAGTCCCCCACACGTACATGCACACGAATACACACACACACACACACACACACACACACACACACACACACACACACACACACACACACACACACACACACACACACACATTGGACCTATTGTACTTAATAGGTTAGTACACATATACACACACACACACACACAGGTGGAAATTGAGTGCCTAAATAAAGCCATAGAGACATTAGAAAGATTTTTTCAGTGTCAGAGTAGTAGTCAAATGAAATGCATTAGGAAGTGATGTGGTGGAGGCTGACTCCATACTCAGTTTCAAGTGTAGATATGATAGAGCCCAATAGGCTCAGGAACCTGTACATCAGTTGATTGACAGTTGAGAGGCGGGACCAAAGAGCCTAAGCTCAACCCTCGCAAGCCCAACTAGGTGAGTATACACACACACACACACTCAATTTACAGGTCTAGGCTACGAGGAAACGCGGCAGAGAGAGGAAGACCTCGCCCCGCTGGAGAACGTGTGACTAAGAGCCGTCCTTATCACAGCATATGAGATTCTTAGAGGTATGGACAAATTCCACAATAACGAGAAGTTAAGCATGAAGAAGGGCTGGGCGAGCGGCCACGGGGGGTAACTAGACATTAAGGTGAGCCACAGGGACCTCAGGATGCACTTGTAGTGTAAGAGTAGTAAGCAGGTGGAATGAGCTGGAAGAGAAGGTAGTTGAAGACTAGCTCCATACATCATTTTCAGTGGAAGTATGATAAGAGGCACGAGGGGCCGTGAACCACATGCATTGCGACCAGGACTAAAAGGTAGCTACCATGAGCCGAAAATCACACAGCAGGTACATATATAGGTTAGGACATGTATTTTCCAACACTGATGTCACTAATATCATCAAACCACAACGTTGACGAACATATAACTATATTACATTTCTGACACAACACAATATTTTTGTCTATATTACCTTCACCCTCAAAGGTTAGTCATAATTAATAACATTTCGCTACGTTTAAATTGATAATATTTCCAACGTGATCCGATATTGAACGGGTAATAGTTATGATATGGGCGGATATCGCACAGGCTATTGAGGTATATTTTATCGAACAATTAATGATTTTAATATGACCCGCTATGCTACACAATCCTATATCATGGATTAAAATCGTTCATGTATTGCCGTAATCCGCCTCAAAATCGCGTAGGTACAAACCATAATATATAATGACAGCGTTCGAGCGAGCGAGAACCTCAGCAAGGACCTCAACTCAGCAGGGACCTCGCTCAGGCCAGAACCTTAGCAGGGACCTCGCTCAGGCCAGAACCTTAGCAGGAACCTCGCTCAGGCCAGAACCTCAGCAAGAACCTCCGCTCAGTAAGGACCTCCGCTCAGGCAGGAACCTCAGCAAGAACCTCCGCTCAGTAAGGACCTCCGCTCAGGCCAGAACCTCAGCAAAGACCTCACTCAGGCCAGAACCTCAACAAGGACCCTACACACACAGTATAAGCACCGCGTCCTCTCATCATCGAAGACAAAACCAACACCATAAATGGCCTGGCATCTTGGGCGGTATGGATCGTGGTCATCCTCCTCTCCTGCTCACACCGGATATCGGGACCCGGCTCTTTGTCACGACACAGGATTCGATCCTCCTCGACGGACCTTGGGCAACCACCTTGTTTGTTTTAGTCCGGCTTTATCTAACGATTAATGTCTTTGGCTACGTCTTAGGAATGATTTTTTTGTTTATTTTTATTATTGATTTGAGTTCGTCATATGGACTATTTGTGTTTTCTATAAAAGTGGTTGGAAAATAACGATGGTAATAGGGAGGGAAAAGAGCCACAGGAAGAATGGCCACAAGAGAAAGTGTCACAGGAAGAAGGGCCACAGAAAGACGATACACAGGATGAAGAGTTACAGGAAGAGTGACAAGAGCCACAGAGAGTACCACAAAAACCTTTTAAACACAGGAAGAGCCGCAAAGTTTTTGACGTTTCCTTTTTTTAACATTTCCCGGACTTTATTTTTAATCTATTTGTCTCCTTCGCCTATTTCTTCTTCTTCACGTGTTTCTTCAACTTCCTGGCTTTTAACTCGGCGTTTTGTTCGTGATATTTTGTGTTGTTTATCCGGTTCTTCTATCTTCCCTGTTTATGTTTGATAGTTTGAGGTTAGAGGCCAGACGCTTACGGTTAGCCTTATTAAACTTTGCAGGTCAACTGGTGATTGTTAGAGGATGATCATAGGTGGGGTCGTGATGACACCGATGTCCCCATTTTGAATAAAATAGCAAATGATACCAAACTCCAGATGCTTAATATCAGACCCCTTTATCAATAAGATTCACCCAGCATATTATTTTTTACATGATTAAGTGTTAAGAATCCCTCAGAATCAAGAGAAACCTTGCTGCACAGCACAGTTTAATCTCTATGTATATAATATGAATATGCGAACAAGCCTGAATGGTCCCCAGGACAATATGCAACTGAAAACTCACACCCCAGAAGTGACTCGAACCCATACTCCCAGAAGCAACGCAACTGGTATGTACAAGACGCCTTAATTAAGGCGTCTTGTACTAAGGCGTCTTGTACATACCAGTTGCGTTGCTTCTGGGAGTATGGGTTCGAGTCACTTCTGGGGTGTGAGTTTTCAGTTATAATATGAATATGTGTGTTTGACAAGATAATACATTATATGTTTAAATCGTTTGTCTCATGGAGTGTTTTGACTGTGGAAGATAGTCTGTCGTTAAGTTTGTTGCGGTGATGAAGAGAGAGAGAGTGTGAATGTAGTGTGAATGGAACGATGAAACTTGATTACAATATATATATATATATATATATATATATATATATATATATATATATATATATATATATATATATATATATATATATATATATATATATATATACATATATATATATATATATATATATATATATATATATATATATATATATATATATATATATATATATATATATATATATATCAGTCATGTTATTCCATCCTTTACTTTCTCTAGTTTCCCCTCGGTGAGGATACTGAGGTGTTTTGAGGTGAGGCTTTGTGTTTGGTGCTTGTCTGATAAAGTATTGCGTTCTGTCGACTCGCTTGTCCAGATTACTAATTATTTCATGATTGTTTTCCAATTGCATGTGTGACGCTCGAGTTAATTTATTAGTGCGCGCAGCCGGTGACAAATAAGTTGTCTCGTCTACTCAATCAGATCTTTTTTCTGTATCCTCACAACCGTTTTCCGTCTCATAACTCTGCACTTTTTTCGATTTACGCCGAGAAGCCATTAATCCAAACCTCTCTTCTTATAAAAAAAAGTAGCATTTTGACGTTTACTTAATTGTCGTAATAGAAAATAGAAGCGGCTCGAGAAATTGACATTCGGGCCCGTTTTCTATTTTGGGTCCTCTGGTAGGTTAGGATAAAGGCACTTTAGTACGACAGTTTCTTGACGTCGGAAAACCTTAGAAGAACAGGCTGTGTATCCATCCATCTCTCCAGTTTGTCCTGATTTTCATTGAACATTCTGAAGTCCTCCTCTGTTCCGACTCGACTAATCAGTTTTGCAGTGTATATAAACAGTGACATGTCCAATTCTGCTTTTTTTCAATTTAGGTTTTGCCATACCAGGAAGAGCTACGATTTCTGCGCCACTATGCTTGCAACTCCCTCTCTTTTCTCATCTCTTTCCTTTCTCTACAACTGCTACTGCTTCTCTCTCTCTCTCTCTCTCTCTCTCTCTCTCTCTCTCTCTCTCTCTCTCTCTCTCTCTCTCTCTCTCTCTCTCTCTATCTCTCTCTCTCTCTCTCTCTCTCTCTCTCTCTCTCTCTCTCTCTCTCTCTCTCTCTCTCTCTCTCTCTCTCTCTCTCTATCTCTCTCTCTCTCTCTCTCTCTCTCTCTCTCTCTCTCTCTCTCTCTCTCTCTCTCTCTCTCTCTCTCTCTCTCTCTCTCTCTCTCTCTCTCTCTCTCTTTATCAATATTCACCTCACATTCTCATTCAACCGCATCTCGTAAACCAAGATATATCTTGAACCACTCTCGTCAGAATTACCTCCAAGGCCAAATTACAATTGATTGGAGTCTTAAACGTCAGATCAATTGCAACTGGGAATGGCGTGAGAGGCAGTTTACGAGCCCCGCTGCGGCCAAAACGTTTCCTCCCTCGCGTGACAAGGGAACGTTTTCCAGGGGTGTGTGTGTATATACTCACCTAGTTGTGCTTGCGGGGGGGTTGAACTTCGGCTTTTTGGTCCCGCCTCTCAACTGTCCATCAACTGGAAGTGTGTGAGTGTGTGGACTCATCTAGATGCACTTCCCAAGATATTCATATAATATATATCAACATATGTCGTATCTAATAGCCAGAACGCACTACTTGGCCTAGTATGCAAGGCCCGATTTGTCTGATAGGCAAAGTGATTTTCGTTATTTAAAAAAAAATGTTTTATTTGAATTAATATTATTATATTAGGAACATGAATTACTGACTTAGTTATGTTAGTTCCGGTTAGGTTAAGATAAGTTAGGTTAGGTTTGGTTATATTTCTACGTTAGTTTTAACTAAAAAATGAACTAAAATATATATACATATACATATATATATATATATATATATATATATATATATATATATATATATATATATATATATATATATATATATATATATATGTGTGTGTGTGTGTATATCACGAAAATAAACACGTGATTAAGAATGTGACAATGTCAGACCACGGAGGAAAAAATGAAACAGGAAATTTCCTTAAGTACTTTCGTATATTAAATATTTGGACCTTCTGAAGATGTATTTAATATACGAAAGTACTTAAGGAAATTTCCTGTTTCATTCTTCCGTGGTCTGACATTGTCATATATATATATATATATATATATATATATATATATATATATATATATATATATATATATATATATATATATATATATATATATATATATGAGCTAGGATAAGGCATTAACTCTCGGTGGTTCGTAGGCCTAAGGGTCCGGGTTCGATGCTCGGCGGAGGTGGAAACAAATGACCAAGGTTTCTTTTATCCTGATGTCTCTGTTCACGTAGCAGTGAATAGGTACCTGGGAGTTAGACAGCTGCTACGGGCTGCTTCCTGGGTATGTATATGTGTGTGTGAAAAATAGGCTTAAGGACTTGCCCGAATTTCAAATTTCAGGATTTCTGCGAGTTGCACCTTTGGTATCTCATTCCAGACTTTCCTTCCCAATTAGGCGTGATTGATTCATTTGTAAATCAGATACGTGGGCGGTAATCTGAATGCATTTAAATTTGGCAAACATTTATAAGTTGAATCCATTGTAAATTAAGCAAACATTTATAAGTTGAATCCATTGTAAATTAAGCAAACATTTATAAGTTGAATCCATTGTAAATTAGGCAACCATTTCCAACCAGAATGTATTATAAATTTGCTCATATCTCGATGTTAGGAAGAAGATGAACCGAACATCGCGATAAAGAGATGAGTGGCTCGACCCAAAGGAGAAAGAGATCGACCTAAGGGAGAAAGAGAGAATGATCGACCCAAGGGAGAGAGAAAGAGAGAGAGAGAGAGAATGATCGACCCAAGGAAGAAAGGGAGGGATCAATCCAAGTATGATTACGGTGCCGTCCTTGTTATGTCTCACAGTTTGATGATACTAGCTATAAGGCTTGGATCGTGGGTTGTAGTTCGATAAGTGTGACGCGGGATGTAGTGTGAGACTCAGACGGGTGGCTTCGTCTCTTCATCTCTCACATGTTGACTGTCTTACTGAGTGTTGTTTAATTAATATGACTAGGTTGTTATTTTCTGGATCTCTTTGGTCCTCCATATTTCTAAGTGACTCTCTCTCTCTCTCTCTCTCTCTCTCTCTCTCTCTCTCTCTCTCTCTCTCTCTCTCTCTCTCTCTCTCTCTCTCTCTCTCTCTCTCTCTCCCTCTCTCTCTCTCTCTCTTGTCATCCTATTGTTCTATGGTTATCCTACTGTTCTTTGATTATCCCTCTGTTCTATGGTCACCCTACTGTTCTATGGTCAACCTACTGTTCTGTGGTTCCATCCTGTTTTGTGATCATCCTGTTCTGTGATCATCCTTTTCTGTGATCACCCTGTTCTGTCATCATCCTGTTCTGTAGTCAAACTGTTCTGTGAACATCATACTGTACTGTGGTCATCCTATTTGTCTGTGATCAACCTTTTGGTCTGTGGTCAGCCTCCCGTCGGTGAGAAGTGGGAATGATTTGGAGAACCTGCTCGAGAACCTGAGAGGTGGTACTCGAGCAGGTCCTCGAGTTGTTCCAGTGTGGTCCTCATGTTGGAACTCTCTACTGCAGTTCTATTTTTTATATTTTGTTTACGTTTTATGATATAATTATTAAAAAAAAGAGTGTATTCTTTTCCATTTCGCCTTACTCATCGTCAATTCTTCTTAGTTTTAAAATTTACTAAAAGCCTCAAACCTTTTATTATATAATATATAAATTATTACAAAAATTGATGGGTTATACAGTGAGATCGAACTCAAGTCACTGGTCTCCACCCCAAACACATGCATTTCGTCTCATCGATACATCACTTTCTAATGCGTTCAGTGTGTAACAAAAATATAAAAAAAAAAAAAAAATAGCTTTGATCACGGAAGAAGAATCCAGATCGCTTAAATAAACGCAAACAAGTGGTTACTGAGCCCCAAACAAGGTGGGGTAGATAATTAAGAGTGGACGAGACTTATGGTCCTCTTGAAAACGCAAACAACTGCGATTCAAAGAGAATAGCAGGATGTGAAAAGGTAGTTACGTTACAACAATGGTGTGGTGCGGGCTATACAATCTGGCTTTTGTGGGGAAGGCAGGACGCTGTGTGAATAGTGCCTATTATGGCAGCTGACAGATAAGGAGATTCCCGCACTGAGGCAGAGAGGCAGTCGTAGACAGACACAGCCACAGACATAAAGCGAGGGAGGGAGACAAACACACACACACACACACCCTCAAACAAATAGAGAAAACATACACTGATAGTGATAGACACATTGCAGGGTACAAATAGTAAATACGCAAAACAGACACAGAGAACTGACCGATGCACACACAGCCAGCCAAAGAGAGAGAGAGACACACACACACAGACTGGAGTGGAATTAAGGCATAGTGAATATTAGAGAGGAATAATTCATTTTATTATAGTGAGGAATTCAGCCTCACAATTAAAAATATTATTGTATGTGTTTAAAAAACGTTAAAAAGAGTATATTTATACAGTGATGTCTATCTATTAGTATGCACTATAGCTCTTAGGTTACTCAATAATTAATGGATTGGTTGATAGTTCTTTCCAGGGGTGTACTGAATTCAAGATCAGTTTTTATTTGTACCGGTAGTTGTTGTCCCTCAGGACAACAGTGAATTGTAGAATCCACTTCACTTCAACAAGTGAAGTGGATTCAGGTTGTATGATTGATTTGCCCCGTCAATAACGTTCAACTGTTCGACCTTGAAAATCTTCTGCGTAGTGCAAGTCTACGTCGTCCGCTCAAAGGTTTGATTGCTGTGTGACAGAGCAGGTTGGGCACGTTTTCTTTCGCCCGATTCCTCTGTTCGCTTAGCAGTACATATAGATACCCAGTAGTTAAACAGTTGTTATGGGTTTCACATTGGGGAAGGTCAATCGTTGGCCGAGGGGAGACCTCGATAAGCACTAGGCTTCCAGTCCCAGAAAAAGAGGAAACCAAACCATTTAGCTACCATCTTCTTATCTTAGGATTACCTGTTGTTATGGTTTCTGTTATATAGTCACCTAATCCTTCAAAATCTGGCACTGAGAGCACCTCGAATGTCAAGTCCTGACTGATCAATAGGGGCCACTCCCTCTCTTCTTTCAATTTCCTGTCTTTCAACATCGTAGTCTTGGGAAACAAAACCTGACTTTTGTTTCTGCAAGTGCAATTAAATTCTAAGTTCTTCTCATTTGTCCATTCCTTGAGTTCGATTTCCTTCTTTGTGGTTTCAACTGGAAACAATACCATTATGTGGTTAATTGATCCCACATTGCCAGTTGCCAACACTAATCAATTCTCTTTCTTCCCCGTCAGGGATGATGACGCTGGAGCAGGAGCGAGACCATCCCAAGGGGGCCACTGGCGGCGAGGCAGCCTTCCCCGCCCACCCGAGTCTGCAGGCCACTCTGCAACCTGCACTAGACCTCCCGCGGGGTACCCACCCGCAGCTCTCACCCAAGGTCATGAAGCCTACCAGTCACTTCGCTCGTAGGTCCAGGACCCCCGTCAGGCAGTTACAAGTGGACGCCGATACTGTCCTGCCCCAGACCGTCACCCACGAGTCTCCGTCCTTGCTGGGGACGACACGCCATGGCCAGAGGTCAGCCAAATTACAAAGGGCCTCACCAATACAGGGTCATAGGTCACCGCTGGGGAAGAGGTCCACGCACGGACATAGCCACAAGCACGGGTCAGGGGGTGGGATGAAGGGTCCCTCAGATCAGGGCAGCAGGAGAGGCAGTGAGACAGGCGTGGCTCAAAAGCAGAAAAAATTTGCCTTCGAGGTTGTGGTGCCACCGCTGCCGCCGCCCCCTGACCCCAGGGCACAGTGCCGCGTCCATCCCCAGCCCTCCAGTGTCGACAGCGCCGAGAGCGTTAACCTGATGGATCTCTCCAGTGATACTGAACAAGGTGTCGGCAGTGTAGACGTAGCCTCGTCGTCCCCTACGGACGACCAGAACATGGAAGTAGTATACAGCGGTGTCCCGTCGCACCCCAGGACGGCCGTCACCCCCCTCGCCTCCCCAGTGTGGGCAACAAACACAATCACCCCAGCAGCATATCACAGCAAATCTCCCACGGCCGTCGTCTCGCCCTCTAGAGTCCCAGCCATCACCGGCGGCTCCTCCCCCAGAAGGGGAGCCTCTCCGACAGTCCTGTCCCCTGTAGTAGTGAGCATGTCCATCGTCGGAGGAATAAGCCCGGTGGACACGCTGCCCCTGCTAGAGCCCGTGGACATACCCTGTGACGTGCCCATGAACACCGGGGACACTGTCCCCCTCCTGGGCTCCTCTCTTGACGAGGACTCATCACACTCATCACAGGAGCCAAGACCGAAGGACTTTAGGAACATCATGTCCATAGGGCCGCTGCACCTGGCTAAGCCGGCCCTGACGCCGGAGCCCACCAGCGTCTGTGCCTTCGTCAGCCCGGCCCCCTCCGTCTCCGCCCTGCAGATCACCGAGAATTCTTCCATTGGCACAACTGGCCGGCCCAAAGGGGGGAAGACGCTCTCCCTTTTGGGGTTATCCCCAGCTTGTCTGGGGTCCCCGGGGGTCGGGCCGCGGGACGTCACCCAGGAGAGACCGGATGTGACGTCCCCAACCCAGAGGCAGGGTATCACCTCCCCAGCACCACTCTCCACCCCTGATCTCCGGGTGGACATGTTCGAGGCCGACTACCCTGGGGAGGGGTGGCTGGCAGGCAGCATGGAGACCAACATGGAGCTGGGGTCGCCGACGCTCCTGCCATCCGGCTTTCCGGCCATCACCCCCGACGACCTCACGCCCGCAGAGCTCCACGAATTCGACATGAAGTACGGATCGCCTCACCACGCGCGCTCGCGCTCCATCAAGTCGCTCGCGCGCCCCACCCTGCTCGCCCTGCCGCTCGAGCGACCGCGCCTCACCTCTCTCCCTGTCAATGGCGGCGACGAAGACGACGACGATTACTACCGCCTCAGACACTTCTCCATCACAGGTCGTCGCATCGTCAACCGCGGCGACTCCTTCAAGTCGCGACGGACGCGTTCCAACACCAGCGTGGCCTCCGACGCCTCCAGGTGAGTTACTGTTACCTGTTTAATTAACGTATCTGTGCTTCTACGGCCCTTTTCCCAGAACATTCGTCCCATATGTTCGGTTTGGCAAGATCACCAGAACACGTTGGCTCAAAATACCAAATCGACAATTGGTCATTATTCTAACCCTTGTAATCAGTGTTACTTTCGTGATATTTTGCCAAACTTTGCGTATGTGATAGTGTTTTGACGACCTAAATCATGTGATGTTTGCTGAGAACAGGTTGGCTTCTGCAGGTCTCCTCCCTCCTCTCACCTCTCACAGCTCTCCTCTCACCTCTCACAGCTCTCCTCTCACTGTGTATAAATGCAAGCATTAACTCCTTACACTGTGTGTGTGTGTGTGTGTGTGTCCACGCACGCACACACACACACGTGTATCTCGCCCTGTTTGTCATTATATGTTGATGGAAGCTTTGTTTCCTATTGTTCTTGCTGCTGCTATTGTTGTTTGATATATTGTTTGCTACTGCCTTTTCTGTTGTATGATTTGTTGTTTGCTATCGTTCTTGCCACTGCTTTGTTGTTTGAGTGATTGCTTGTTAGTGTTGCCTGACGCTCTGGGTTTTCTCCTCCGTTCACTAGATGTTAATGTATGTGTTATTTGACTGCATGTTTGTCGTCATTCATTCAACGCCCTCTGGCTTCAAGACTTTGTTTACTGGTTTGAATTCCTCCAACTCGTTCTGCGCTAAACGGGCTGTTCGTGCTGGCCGTTCTCTCTCTGTTTACCGATACGTTGAAAACGCAGCGGTTTGACCTAGAAATCTACGAGCCCAAGCGGCTTATCTAAACCTGTTGAAGCCGATACTTTGAAAACGTTCATTTACGTTGCTTTACTTGTTACTAATACGTCGTATCTTAGACGGATTGGTAGATTCCTTTAAAAAAATTAATCCAAATACGACGTTTCGGATGACAGGACGCGTCGACGTTTGTGTGTTAATTAACAGTAAAGTAACAGTAATTAACAGAAATAAACAGTAAAGTTTCCGAATACTTGCTAATTACAGCATATAGATCTTAATATCTTCCTTAAATTACCTAAAAGTTCTTATGGGCTGTGAGGAGATATCCCAATGCAATAGGACTGGACGGTACAGCGACGAGCTTGCTAATAACCGAGTCGGCGTTCGATTCCCGATGGTGGAAGTGGTTGGGCCCCGCGTCTGCCTTCCCCCCCTTCCTCTATCGTTATAGCTCGCCTCCTTTTTCCTTATATCCCGTCCATGTGTTATATAGAGCCGGATTGGCTTAGCGCTTTCTCCTCACAATTACCTTAGCTTACCTATCACCTGATAATTACTTTTCTTATCAGGTGTTGTCTTCCCTTCTCCACAATTGTCTTAAGTAGTATATTGCTTTTTTTTCTTGTGTTTAACCGTTTTATTTTTGTGTTTTTTTTTTTTTTGTTACTGTTTGTTCTTCATAGTTCTCTTTTTATTTCTCGGCAAATACACAGCCGAACGAGAGCGTTTGTTTGTTTGTTTGACGTTATTACGCTATTGTTACGGCGTGTGTTTGTTGGGGTGTGGTGCGTGTGTTTGTTGGGGGTGTGTGTGTTTGCTTGCTGTGACAGGCGAGTGTTCATTCTAGTACTCACCTATTTGTACTCACCTAGTTTGTGCTTGTGGGGGTTGAATTCTGGCTCTTTGGTCCCGCCTCTCAACTGTCAATCAACTGGTGATACGGGTTCCTGCCTGACTGTTCAAGCGAGTGCCTTGTTACAATATAAGAGAGTGCCTTGTTACAATACAAGAGAGTGCCTTGTTACAATACAAGAGAGTGCCTTGTTACAATACAAGAGAGTGCCTTGTTACAATACAAGAGAGTGCCTTGTTCTTGTATCTGTGTTGTGCCTTCAGCCATTGGCATTTTTCTTAGGTTTATCTTCCCCGTGTATCTTGGCTTCATCAGTCCGCATGTGTCATGACTTAACCCGTATGCGTGTATCTTCGATTTGTACAACCGCGAGTGTCTTGACTTCATCCGGCCACATGTTTACTGACCGCATGCGACCTGACCGCATCCGCAGCCGGTTGTTTTCAAGAGTTGGCACGTGTCTTGGCACGTGTCTTGGCACGTGTCTTGGCACGTGCTGGCACGTGTTTCATCCATGGGTGTCTTTCAGAACATACACAATGGCATACACTAGCTCTAATTTGAATATCACCCTTTGGGGGGGGTTGAGTATACACACCTGAGCTTCGTATTGTCCTCGAGATCGCTGGAACATTGCAAACGGCAGACACAGTGACCTACACACAAGCGAACAGCATAACTGAAGCGCTGTATTGATTCAAAGTTAGATATCAAATCCCAATATGGTTAGAAGTGAGAAATGAGTAGGTGAGGGTGGAAACACAGCTTGCACTCCATAGTGTAAACTCACAGAGATAGCTAAACATCCCGTACCAACCCCTGTATGTAGTTACAGGTTGTTCTAAACAGACTGTAAACCAGCCTGTAAACACCGTGTACTGTTAATGGTTTTATTATTATATTAGTTTTAAAAAACTGCATAATATGTTTTTTATTAAAGCGTTCTTTGTGTCCATGCCGAGCATCAAAAGATTTGTTGAACTCAGTGTGTGGAAATAACATCACATCAGAGTTTGATTGCCAGTTTGTCTCATTAACGTGTCTCCACAAGGACAATTGGAACTGACAAATGCACCAAAGATTCTTATAGTTGGTCAGAAGCTGTTGGGTGACTGTCTATCGACACTCGGGTGAATTCTTTGGTAGATTTAGTCCCCCACCACGGGGTCAGCGTGACCCGTGGCCAGTTGCCCAGAGTGACACGCTGCCAATCGCGCTGGTCGTGATTAAGAGGCCAATTAAGGGCTCTTTATATATATTGGCTTCACGACGGTGTCTGAATCCAGTGATTATTGCAAATAAGCATCTATCAGCATTATTGATCAAGCATATCTAGAAAAGATATATGTGCATTGTTATATATATATATATATATATATATATATATATATATATATATATATATATATATATATATATATATATATATTCCCTCAGATTCACCAGGAAATTATTGTTTAATTACGTAAGATATGTGATAACTCTAATTTAGCGTGGCATTGCAGATCAATAATTAAGTGTAGCGATTGCAATGAGTAATTTCGTGGAACCAGTGCCGTTAATTATTTCTTTCTCTGGACAAGTGATTAGAGTAATTAGGTAGGACTGTTGGTAAAGAACATTAAGTGCGTAATTAGAAACAGATAATTGCATGATATAGCTGTTAATTTGATATCCAACTTCGTAATTACTAATAATATCCTACAAGATAATGAAACCTTCCAATTGAAATTTGAAAAATCCCAATCAGATTGAAAATTTATAGTCTTATCAAAAACAAATTACAGGAGTTTAAAAGTAACTAGCTCTTCATCGCTGATTTTCAGTCATCATTCGTAATACTATTACACAAATATTACATCAGACAATTAATACAAACAAGGAAATGAGCATTAATTCAAGATAAAAATATGCAAATGATAGGTATAAATAAGAGTATAATTATACTAGTGATTAAAAGTATGATTATAATCTTTACCTTTAAAAAAGGTCTGTCTGTCTGTCTGTCTGTCTAGGGTCGTAGGTCAGACGCTCCGGGCAAACTATGTGGAATTTTGCAATGTGATTTGTGAATGCATGTCGAAGGTCATAGGATGGTTGGGGTCGACGTTCCCCCCCCCCCCCCCCATGCCCCCATTTTAAGAAGGATAGTCTCCTATTTTGAATTCCAGCAACTCCTCTGACATGTGAACTGTGGAGTTGAATGTCCGTAGAGTGTTTCAGATGTTTTCCTTTATTTATAAGCCATTATCGGCGTTGAATCAATGTTAATAAGGTCGATAACATTGATTCAGTGTTACTCAAGCATGTTTTAACCACTGCACAGTGGGTATAATATCCTTGACATATTATGATAGTTCATCGTTGCTTTAACGTTGAATTTCCGTTGAATTAAAGTTGGATCACCAAAATAAAGTTAGGGACCAAGGCGTTAATGAGTGAGGGAGAGAGAGAGAGGAAGGGAGGGAAGAATGGGGCAAGAGGGGGAGTGGGAGAGATACAGAGACGGAGCGATAAAGAGAAAGCGAGGGAGAAAGAGGAGTGGTAGGAGAGTGAGAGAGAGAGACACTGTATTGTCTGCTGGAAGTAAATTAGTAAAATAACCCGAAGGTCGAAGAAAGCAAGATATATATATATATATATATATATATATATATATATATATATATATATATATATATATATATATATATATATATATATGCATGAGTTCATATTCCCTGTAGAATTGTTTACATTGTATTGGTTAAAAATATTAAACAAAACAAAAGAATTAGAAAAATGAAAAGTATATGAAACAGGAACTAAAAAAAAAAGAGAAGAATCAATAAAGACAGAGGTGGAAAAGGAGGAAGAGGAAGGTGAGGATGAAGACAAAGAAGAAGAATAAGAATAGGGGGGAAAAGACGATAAGAAATATGAAGAAAACAAGAATAAAGAACAAAACAATAACAAAGAACAACAAGAACACCCATCAGTCTTGTGTTGCTTCAACATCATCTCAGAGATTAGCGGAGTTCTCCTTCAAGTTTGGTATTTTCTTTGTCAAATGGAAAGAAAGTTTGTTTTTTTTAGTTTGTGGTTCAAGAATATATATATATATATATTTTACCTCGATCGGAGGACTTCAATGCCTGTTTCTTTATTATTTAATAAAGAGACAGATGCTAGCTTATTATTAACTAGATGGAGTACTAGACTGTGGTCGAGGGCTTTTCTTCTCTCTCACCCTCCCCCTCCCTTTCTCTCACTTCTCTTCTCTTATCACTCCTCTCATTTCTACCCATCTCTCTCTGTCTGTCTGTCTCTCTCTCTCTCTCTCTCTCTCTCTCTCTCTCTCTCTCTCTCTCTCTCTCTCTCTCTCTCTCTCTCTCTCTCTCTCTCTCTCTCTCTCTCTCTCTTTCTCTCTCTCTCTCTGGCTGAGGCTTTTAGCTTGTTGGAACCTTTCTCTAGACCATCCCTCAGGGAGGGAATTGTGAAGGGTATAACACCACGGGAGGAGATGTTGCCTGGGAGGAGTAGGGGGAGAGAGAAGTGTATTAAGGGCGCTTTAAAGTCAGGGCGAAGGAGGGATTAGGGAGGAGTAAGAAATGCAATAAAAGGGAGTAACTGGGAAAGGGGATAAGAAAGGGACGGGAGAGAAGAAGAGAGATGTTGGTGATTGGAGGAAAGGGTTGTGGGTGGAGGAGTTATGTAGGCATGGAGGAATGGGTTATGAAGGTATGTAGGCATGGAACGATGAGTTATAGGAACATGTTGGCATGTAGGGAAGGGAGGGTTGTGGTGCTGTGTGCGCATAAATCGAGGAAGCGGAGGGGGAGGTTGATTTGGGAAAGGAGCCCCCCCTAAGAAGGTCAGGGAGGTACCGGAGGTGCATGTAGAGACGAGGGAGAAATCGTAAGGAGAATGTTGCACAAGTAAATAAACAGAAGGGGGACCAGAAGTTCAAGTTCAAGAATGTTTATTGAGATAAGAAAGAAATACATCTCAAAGGGATAGAGTAGCTTAGGCTATTTCTACCCCCCCTGTGGGGGGGGGGACCAGAAGGGGGGGACCTATGGCACTTTCAGAGACATAGAAAGTGAAAGGTGGGGAAAAAGCAGAGGTCTAGAGATAACGTTTTCTGAAGTGTGGTTTGGCCATCTGTTGATGCTGTTGTTGTTTAAGATTTACTACGTGGAACAAAAAAGTTCCAAGTAGCACGGGTTATGGTGAGCCCGTAGTGGACTAGGCCATCAGTCGACTTTGGCCTGGCACTTGCTGACACGAAGACACACGTACTCAGCACACCATTAGTAACTTCCGTGAGGGTGAAGGTAAAGTGTGGTGAGGAGCCCTGACCTGTGAAAACACACTATACCAAGTTAAAAAGATCTCGGAGCGACGTGCTTCCAACAGGTTTCCCTAATTAAAAAAAAATTATTGACTTCCAAGGGCATCAAAAGATATAAAATGATGTAAAGGGAAATTTCATTATACCAGTAACATACGCAAGCACAAGACATGAACTGAAATTAGCACAAGACATGAACTGAAATTAGCACAAGACATGAACTGAAACACTTCTGCAGGAGAAATAGAAGTATATTTTTTTTCTTCGTGAAATCTGTATGAGGTGGAGCTCTCTCTCTCGTATATGACAAATATAGATATTAACATGCCATTAATCACACAGAAGCTGGGCAGCCAGATATTATGTATTTATCTAAATGTCAGCACGTGTTTGAAGCAGTCCGACATATGTTAGATCAAAGGGCTGGTTTCGATCTTTTTTATTACTGGATAGACCGAAACGTCGTGACGTTATTTCCAGGTGTGTGGGTTGCAGGTGTGTCCAAGATTACCTGATGTTTGAATAATAAGATTTATTGGTGATGCATTGTGAGAGTCGAGCACGGGGAAAGAGTGAAGCACTTTCAATGAAGAGTTTTCTCACAGTTACAAGATATGTGTTCCAGTCTTTTCTTATAAAGAGTGGCCAAAGGCTCGTTAATCCAGCCACCAAACCCTCCTGATTGTGTTTGTAAAACACTTGACGAAAGACAAGAAATGTGTATGTTTATCACTCAGAATGTTCGGTAAAATGTTTATTGTTTGTGATGTGTGTCTATATGTGTATGAACACGTTGTACTGAACGGGGTGAGAATAGCTTGAGCTACCCCATCCCTTTGTGTGTATTTATACCTCAGTAAACTTACATGAATTTGAATTTGACGAAAGACTCACGACCGAATACGGTCAAACTTTTGCTGGACAGTCTTTCGATCACTTCCGAGAGGTGGGTTCGAATCCCACCTCTCTAAAAATTTCACCAACGTACAAATAAATAATTGCCAACCAAACCAACACACATAACCTATCCTAGGCCTAACTTTATGCAAAAATGGCTGTATACATTAATATTAGTGTATATTTAAAAGAAAAAATTAGGCTTTTGGTTATACAATGCGTTAGAAAATGAGAAATGCGTCTCTGGAGCTCGCCGCAGCTTGACGCATTAAAAACTGCGCATAGTCTGTGCTTGGGTGTAGAGAAGTTTTTTATTCATAAAGAGAGGGTTTGGAAGCTGGATTACGAACAGTATAGCTAAATGCTCATTGATCTATTTATACATTTATACTGTGTTAAGAGCACTTTGTAACTAAGCACAAAAATTGCATGTGCTTACATTCACTCTTGATCTATTCTCTCTCTCTCTCTCTCTCTCTCTCTCTCTCTCTCTCTCTCTCTCTCTCTCTCTCTCTCTCTCTCTCTCTCTCTCTCTCTCTCTCTCTCTCTCTCTCTCTCTCTCTCTCTCTCTCTCTTCTTCTTCTTCTTCTTCTCTTCCTTTCCTATTCCTCAATCAAAAACATCTTATTCACACTGCTGCCCTATCAAACAGCTGTTCCAGTCTTCAGTGCTGTCGAGAAACGCAGGACGGTGAGCATTGGTGAGGGGAAAAAATACAAACCCCTTTCATCAGTTTTACGATGTATGGTTTTGGTTTAGTTCCCCTTGAGAAGCAAATTCCATTTTTTGTTGCTTCAAAGGATTTTTGCGTTTGATTTCTTATCCAATCAGAAGGAGTTTCTTTTTCTTTTTTTCTTTAAAGCACGTGCTTAATTGCCGCGTTAATTGAAGGTTTCCTCTTCTAACCTAAACGAGTAAGCCGGAGGACTCAACACGGAAAACGGGACAGTACGTCACTTTCGTGAGCCGATTTCATTTCAACTTACGTCCATTTTTGGCCATACGGGCAAACGGGTCAAAAGCGACGTAATATTAAGAGGACGAGTTGGTCCGTGCACGCTCCCATACCCTCACACACACACACACACTCTTCACCCTTATCATTATTACACTCTCTCATTCACTTCGCGCGTTATATTAACGACTCCCAGATATGCACACTTCCGCACTCTATTTAAGTCTATAATGCACTCTTAAACACTCCCTCTCACCCCCTACCCCGGTCTCCCCGGCCCCTCTCACCCCTTCCCCCGTCTCCCCCCTCCTCTCCCCCATCCGGCTGGGCAGGTCCAGCTGGCTGCCTGTGTCTCTTATCTGTGGAAGACAGCAGGGCGGAGAGCTCAGCCTGGGATATGCATAATGCAGAGTTATTGGCGTGTGTCTTGTCACCCTATGTTTACTCTTCTCTCTCTCTCTCTCTCTCTCTCTCTCTCTCTCTCTCTCTCTCTCTCTCTCTCTCTCTCTCTCTCTCTCTCTCTCTCTCTCTCTCTCTCTCTCTCTCTCTCTCTCTCTCTCTCACGCTAAGAATCAGGTGCAAACCGTGTAATCGACCCGTGGTGTTCTAGGCTGAGACTTGAGGCACCAAGAAGAGGAACCGCGTCCCTTCGAAACCCTTGGTTCTCAAAATATAACCCAGAGTCTTGAGATAACATACTCATGGATTTTCTAAATTCAGAACGTGGAACATTCTACTTCAAATGAGTGTAAACGAGAGAACAAATTTGGAAAATCGAGGCCCAAATGAGGAAGAGAAGCCATGAGGAGGAACGCTGTCAGTGTTCGGCTGAGTCGCTCATGGTCGCAGTCCTAAGGGTCCGGGTTCGATTCCCAAATGAAGTAGAAACTAATAGGCATAGGTTCTGTCATCTAATGTCGCTGTTCATATAGCAGTACATAGGTACCTGGGAGATAGACAGCTGCTACGGGCTGCTTCCTGGGGATGTGTGTGTGTGTCTGTGTGAGTGTGTTTGCACGAGAAATATATCGCACATGTGATAAAGAAAAACACATTAGGAGTCAGCACATTAGACAACAGACGGTTAGAAAGGCGGGGCCCAATAGCTAGCAGCTGCGATCCTGAAGGGACAAGTCGTAAATACAAGTAATTAATACACCCCCACACCCCCACACAAACACAACCCCACACACACACACACACAAACACACCCACACAAACACACCCACACAAACACACCCACACAAACACACCCATACACACACACCCACAAACACACCCACACACACACACACACAAACACCCTCCTAAGCTCCACAGTATAAACACATTTCACTCATCCAACAGCCAAAGAGAACTTCAAAGTACAGAACTTAATTAAAAGCAAATAACTTGAATCACATTTTAGTAAAATTGGTCGTTGAGATCTTTGAGAATAAGTCTGTGATGAACCGCCGTTGTGACCAATCCGCTAGAAATTGCTCGTAAAGCTGTCAATCGGTCGTTTGAAAACAAGTTGATGGATATATTTACCCGGGAAGAGGTAATTATAAATTGGTAGCTGAGAATATGTCATTAGAAATTGGCATTGAGAACATTTTCACACCGAAACTGCGGGGGTTGAAAATTGGAATTAGATTCTCTTATTTGTCAGTTAAGATTATTCGCCAGTTACAGTTAATGTGCACATTACACATTCATGCATGCTGTTTATGGTGCTGTTGTCTGTCTGTGTGTGTGGGGGGGGGAGGGAGGAAGGGAAGGTCTGTGCTTATCTCTCTCCGACATAGTGAAACATTCGCCCAAGACTCGCAGTAACGAAACGGCACGAACATACATCAATTGCACGCACGCGCTCACACACACACACAGGACGCCAGAGGCACCGGAGGGCGCCGGTGGCTGTGTGGATAGCACGCTGGACACGTAATCCTGTGGCCCGGGTTCGATTCCCGGCGCCGGCGAGAAACAATGGGCAGAGTTTCTTACACTCTGAGGCCCCCCCGCCTGTTACCTAGCAGTAAATAGGTACCTGGGAGTTAGACAGCTGTTACGGGCTGCTTCCTGGGTGTGTGTGTGTGTGTGGGGCGGGGGAACATTACAGTTGATTGACAGTTGAGAGGCGGGCCAAAAGAGCAGAGCTCAACCCCCGGCAAGAACAACTAGGTGAATACACACACACACACACACACACACACACACACACACACACACACACACACACACACACACACACACACACACACACACTATCGGAGAAAAACACAAATAATCCAAGCACTTACGTGCAATAACAATTTCTCAAGGCGAAATTGTTATATCTCTCTACATGCAACAAATGTGTTGATACACGAACGTGTGTCGATTATTCTCGTTTCTATTCGCTGTGTGAATAGTTACGCATAACTGAATCCTGTTTTTTTTTTTAAATTATTCTTCCATATATATATATATATATATATATATATATATATATATATATATATATATATATATATATATATATATATATATATATATATATATATATATATATATAGCGCAAACCTAAAACAAAACAGCGTGGAAATAACTTTTCAGCATTGTAGAATGTTTTTTTTTCCGATATTATTGAAATTAGTGGTTTTCCGTGCCTCCCTCCCAGTGGTGAACTACTTAAAAATTGGATTGTGGGTACAAGCCAAGTGGCTTGCAAGCCCCTTGTAAGTTCAATATTTATTTATTATTTATTTATTTATTTATATACAAGAAGGTACATTGGGTTTGTGAGAATACATAGCATAGTGCAGTAATTACACTCTTGTAATGCCACTAGTACGCGCAGCGTTTCGGGCAGTAACAATAGGGTTACTAGGGGTGGTGTACCTTGTCGAACTCAAGTGGGTAGTATCTATAACTACAAAACAACCTTCTATCCACAGCGGGGGCTGGATTACCGAGCACTTAGGCAATGTTTACAAGGATTCACAGAGCCCAATCCCATAAAGAGTGCCCAAATGCTTCCCCACTTTCCTGTTTATGACCGATAAGCTGTTTCCACGTGGCTCTCAGGTTATTGCGTTCAACCTCTTTTCGAACAGAGCTTCGCTTACTTCCTCTACGTTCAAATCGCAGCGCTCTAAATGTTACACCCCCCTCGTTACAGGCTAATTAAATACAGTATTTTGAGGACGGGATGAGAGAAGGTTACAGACACGTTCTTTGCATCAATCTTGCAAGTATTACACAGAACAAAACGGAGTCGTCTCTGTTAACGACTTGTCGCAACAACGGGGCCGAAGCTTAGACGACCAACCTACGCATCGGAAAAGGAAGAGACGACGACGTTTCGGTCAGTTCTGGACCATTATCGGTCTGTCCTGGACCTTTATCGGTCCGTTCTGGACCATTATCGATCCGTTCTGGACCAGTATCGGTCCATTCTAGACCATCACTGGTCCGTTCTGGACCATTATCGGTCCGTTCTGGATCATCATCGGTCCATTCTGGACCATTATCGGACCGTCCTGGACCAGTATCGGTCCGTCCTGGACCATTATCGATCCGTCCTGGACCATTATCGATCCATCCTGGACCAGTATCGGTCCGTACTGCACCAGTATTGGTCCGTCCGGACCAATATCGATCCGTTCTGGACCATTATCAAGCCGTGCAATGGTCCAGGACGGACCGCAACGTTGGCACTTCTTTTATATTCAGATGCGCGGGTTGGACTAGGTCGAAGTCACCGGTTCACTGCGTCAAGAGCACTTGAATTCCCCACTTGTTCTTCACGATAACCAAAAGCTGAGTGATATCAGTTATCTTTATTTTTGGTCTGCTTTATTGTATTGTCTTTAATATTTTGTTTCTTCTAAGTTGACGGCCCGCAGCAGACATCAGTGCATGTGCTGCATGGCTTGCCAAATGGATAGCGTGTTTTACCGACTTTTTTCCATTGGTATATTTTTCATTTTACTCGCCTGGAGCGGCCTGTGCGTTACCTTGAATGTTTTAAATGTATGTTTTTTTTCGGATATATTCCACAGGATGGGTCACGTGGGGTGTTGTATTGCATAATTTCCTTCGGGTTAATAAAAGTGAACTGAATATTCTTTAAGTTTGTCAGGATTTTTTTTTTTTACCAGTAATTGCCATTGGGTATGTGCCCAACATGGACGGGTCGGGATTGGTGTCAAAGAAAAGAGTGTCAGGGCACACTGTGTTACCTTCGTCCCCGATGACAAATCTCGCAATACATTCATTATTACCCGAATCTGAATAATTGTTAATATTAATTTTGTAATTTTCGAAACCCTATGATCATGCCAAAATAAAAAAATAAAAATTATATTCATAATATTTACTCCTAAAAAAAAAACTTTGATGACTTAGTTTTCATTCTCTTAGACCTTATGGAAATGTGTACCGTTTGTACATAGACCCGCTCGTTGGGGTCACGTGCGACCACGTTTAGACTGGGACGCATTGCGTCTCAACGCGTGGTCGGGTTGCGTCTTGCGTCTTCACCCCGCCAGGCCCCCGCCCCTCCTCCATACACCACTACAACTCGTTGGATCACATATCACTTTCCGCTCAGTACAATACTCCTCTACTTGTAGAGACACAGGGAGAGAGAGAGAGAAATGTGTAAGAGAGAGAGAGAGAGAGAGAGAGAGAGAGAGAGAGAGAGAGAGAGAGAGAGAGAGAGAGAGAGAGACAGACAGACAGACAGACAGACAGACAGACAGACAGACAGACAGACAGACAGACAGACAGATAGAATCTGGAGGATAGACGGGAAAACACAGTGACAGACGGACTAACTAAGCTACAGACTAACGGAACATACAGAAAGTCAGTATAGACCAAGGTCATTTCTCAATATACAAATTCATGCAATTTGTGTCCATTATTTGGGTTTAATTCTTAACATAACACATTTGATTTTATCTAAATTGTTCTATCGAATCAAGATTACAAGTGCAGAGAATAAGTCCCAATAACGAAGCTGAAATAAACAGCTCAACGGATACACATATATATTACATATGTAGATTTATAGTGAGTGAAAGTTTATTTCCTCGCAAATTTTGCAATATGTGTGTGAACAAATTATTAATGTAACAACTTGTTATATCACCTGGCCCCCTGTCCCTAGTGGTGTGAATTTGAGAGAGAGAGAGAGAGAGAGAGAAAGAGAGAGAGAGAGAGAGAGAGAGAGAGAGAGAGAGAGAGAGAGAGAGAGAGAGAGAGAGAGAGAGAGAGAGAAAGAGTTTCAGGATTGTAATCGGGACACATGGGTAATAGGAGACACATAGTGGTACACTGGGAGACACGTATGACATGTGTGTGTGTTTTCAGTATGTATAACGCATATTTTGCATGTTATGTATTCTCAACGTGTTATAATGCATGGGTATGTATGTTCGTTCACTAATGTATTAGCCACGTTACGCACGATATGTATGCTCAGTATGTATCACGCATGCTATGCATGGGGTGTAATCTCAACATGTATTACGCGTAGTATTTATTCTCAGCATGTATACTGCCTATTAAGCGCGATATCTACCCCGAGCATACATCAAGTGTATGATGCATACACTTATATCTTCTGTGCATGCATAGAACATATTTCGCAAGCTATGTATCATTCACAGTCTTAACATGTATGTTGTATGTGTAGCAACAGCATGCACTATGCATACTATGTATCCTCAGCACGCGTTGCAGAACCCATAGTAAAGCTGCCAAAATTAACCCATCTCCATAAACAGACTTAACTAACTGATCATGAGATAGTGAAGGTTAGCGCCTGCCTGGTAACTATCTTCACTATATCTAGACCGGTAACTATCTTCACTATATCTAGACCGATACCCCCCCCCCCCAAAAAAAAAAAAAACTGGCTGGGTTTTCCCCTCGATTTCCCTATCCGGTTTTGATAGTGTTGTGTGGAGTGCGTTAATGGTCTTACCTTGTTAAAGCTCAAAGCTGAAAATTTTTACTAAGAAACGCTTACAAAAAAATCCGAGTTTTTTCTTTTTGATATATAGATCATAAACTCGATTTAATTGAATGAAAAATTCAGCTATTTTTTGATGAAGGGTTTAAGGGGCGCTTTCAATGGAATTTTAATGGTTACTTTGTCATCTATATGTACACATTTGGGATTAAATAATGCTTGAAGTGGCCTGAAAATTGTCTATTATATCGAGGTAACTGAATTTAACGGTGTTCTCTATGTACTTATTCTTCATCCCTTTCACCTCCCTCTTCTCTAGTAATGCTCCTCCTCCTTCTTTTCTTCCTCCTCTTTCCTCTTCCTCCTCCTTTTCCTCCTGCTCTTTCTCTTCCTCCTGTCCTCCTCTCTCCTACGTACCAAAGACGTGTCTGAGGAGCAGAAGATAGCCTTCGTGGACTGGGATAACGCGATAACTCCTACGTACCAAAGACGTGTCTGAGGAGCAGAAGATAGCCTTCGTGGACTGGGATAACGCGATAAGGTCAGGGAGATACGCCTTTACGCTCCAGGAGCTCAATTCCCCTTCCATTGAGGCCATTTTTGAAACCCATTTTAAGGAGACGCGAGCCTATATTGGGCGTGATTCCTCTCCACCGCTCCCGGCAAATGGAATTCAAAATTTGCTCGTAAAAAAAAATGAATGCCTATATTTTTTATATATACAATTTAAATTTGGTTTATGTTTACTACAGTGCATTTCCAAACGCCATGAATGTCGCGCGGTTGCATAATCTTGCAAATGGTGCACAGGGTTGCAAAGACTTGCCAAGAGTCAGAGATTTCTCGTGAAGGCTTGAACAAAAAAAAAATAATGATGTTTTTTTTGAAGATCACCTTCCTCATTATTTATTTAATATATATATATATATATATATATATATATATATATATATATATATATATATATATATATATATATATATATATAACTTAGAGGTGGCTTTCACAACGAAGCAAAGTGTGGCCAAGGAAATCCCCCTATCCGCGGACCTCAATCGCTTGGGCTCGACGGCAGAGCGACCGGTCTGGCTTCATGCGAGTCGGCGTTCAATCCCCGACCGTCCAATTAAGTGGTTGGGCACCATATTCCTTTCCCCCCTCCCGTCCCATCCCAAATCCTTATCCCGATCCCTCCCAAGTGCTATATAGTCGTAATGGCTTGATAGTTCCGCTTCCCTTCGCCTCAGCGGTTCAGAAATACATAGAGAGAGACACAGAAGAAAATACGTGACACAGATATGCAGACATTTCCACATGAAAAAAAGGAAACAGAGACTCCAATTATCCTGGATTCACATTCCTGGTATCCTTGATCCTTTATTTATATAATTGGTATATCATTTATTTATATAATTGGTATTTATATAATTGGTTATATAATTGGTAATTGGATAAAAGGGCTGGAATTTATTGTTTCCTTTCCCATTTGGTTATGTGTGCGTGACTGTATTGCGTGTGCTGACAATGAATTGCGTGTACTGACAGTATATTGCGTGTACTGACAGTATATTGCGTGTACTGAGAGTATATTGCGTGTACTGAGAGTATATTGCGTGTACTGACAGTATATTGCGTTTTCTGACAGTATATTGCGTATACTGACAGTATATTGCGTGTACTAACAGTATATTGCGTGTACTGACAGTTTATTGCGTGTACTGACAGTATGTTGCGTGTACTGACAGTATATTGCGTGTACTGACAGTATATTGCGTGTACTGACAGTATATTGCGTGTACTGACAGTATATTGCGTGTACTGACAGTATATTGCGTTTACTGACAGTATATTGCGTGTACTGACAGTATATTGCGTGTATGACAGTATATTGCGTGTACTGACAGTATATTGCGTTTACTGACAGTATATTGCGTGTACTGACAGTATATTGCGTGTACTCTCAGTACATTGCGGGTGGTGATGGTAAATTGCTTCAGATAACAGTGAACCGCCTCAGCTGACAGTGAACCGCCTCAGCTGACAGTGAACCGCCTCAGCTGACAGTGAACCGCCTCAGCTGACAGTGAACCGCCTCAGCTGACAGTGAACCGCCTCAGCTGACAGTGAACTACATTAGCTGACAGTGAATTTGCGAGTGCTGTCAGGTCAATATTGACATCGGGAGGAACTTAACCCCGCAGTCAACAGAGATTGACGCCTAATGGCCTTGCGCTTTCTCCTTATCGTCCCCTTCCCTTTCCTCAGCATTACTAACGTGTGGTAAACTCCGCCAGTTTACACAAGGTCTTCGACCCGTCCTCGAAAGCTCATTCCACATCTGTCAATCAAATTTTAATAACTTTACAAAATTGTAACAACTTTACTAAATTTTAACAACCTTTCAACATTTTAGCAAGTTTTAAATTTGTTTAAATTTTAATTGTAATAAGATATAAGAAATTTTAAGCACTTTAATTTTTTTAACAAATTGTAACTATTTTTTAACCAATTTTTAACCAGTTGTAACAACTTTTAATTAATTTTTATTCAGTTGTAACAACTTTTAACTCATTTTTAATACATTTTTAATAACTTTTAACCTATTTTAATTGTGAATTGTGATGTTTAATGAACTGTGTTATACCTTTACCACTTCTAACTGTTTGCTTTATTTAAAGGCATAGTAAATAAGTGTTGATGATTTTAGGTAAACCCATTGTTACGAAGGCTCTTTTGGGTAACACTGACGCTGGAAAAGAAATTATCTTCAATTCAGTGTAACTTCAATTCAAACACTGAATTGAAGTTAATTTGTTCAAAGTACTGATTCTGCGTGTAGTCGTTCAAAATACTGATTTTGGGTATATTCAAAATACTGATTTTCGGTATATTTGCTCAAAATACTGATTTTGGGTATATTCAAAATACTGATTTTCGGTATATTTGCTCAAAATACTGATTTTGGGAGCAGTTGTTCAAAATACTGATTTTCGGTATATTTGCTCAAAATACTGATTTTGGGAGCAGTTGTTCAAAATACTGATTTTCGGTATATTTGCTCAAAATACTGATTTTGGGTGCAGTTCAAAATGCTCCATTTATGATCGATGAGTCGAAGGTTCAATTCTCTTCAAGTACCTGCTTCTACACCTGTTTTTTTGAGCTAGCATAAACAGGTGTATATAGACACTGCACCTATATATATATGTGTGTGTGTGCACCTGTTCTTGTTAGCCCAGGTGTAATACATGGTAAAAAAACGATCATTTCATAAATACCTTATGAAGATTAGTTAATTACAAAATTTAGACGCTACATATGTGACTTATTGTAGTAAACATGTGGACCAAACATGTGGATTATTGCTGAGGGGCCTTGCGGCTATAGTTTATGATGGAACAAGTCACTCCTGATCTATAATATTAATGGTGGTCATCCATCATCATTATTACTGCCTCGTGGCTGGCTTGGATGAGATGGAGGCTCGTGGCGGCCTTGTCTTGTGTATATATATATATATATATATATATATATATATATATATATATATATATATATATATATATATATATATATATATATATATATATATTATTATATCTCCAGCACCTCACAATCTCTAGGGCTGTGAGCTGGTGGAGTGTACGACTTGGCATGGCCGAGGCCGCAGGTTCGAGCCTCACTTCACAGCTTTAGTGGATCTTCTCGTTAGTTTAATTTCAATTTTTCTTCCTAAAATGGCTAAAAATATTTCATGTGTATAAGATAAATGAGTCAAGCATAGATAAAAATTATACAAATGGAGCCTTTTGAAGCAAATATAACTGCAGATTCTACCCAACCACTTGGACTGGACGGTAGAGCGACGGTCTCGCTTCATGCAGGTCGGCGTTCAATCCCCCGACCGTCCAAGTGGTTGGGCGCCATTCCATTCCCCCCGTCCCATCCCAAATCCTTATCCCTTCTCAGTGCTATATAGTCGTAATGACTTGGCGCTTCCCCCGATAGTTCAATAACTGCAGATTCTCGAAAAGCTTGAAATTTTAAGTAGATCAGATTTAGAGAGCCTATAAACGATTGGTTTACCTAAACCGCTTCTCTCCACTGCGCCTGGAGGCCAACTGGAGGCTAGTCAGCTGTCTGTGTCTGTCTGTCTTCCCGTAACTGAATATTTTGTTCCGCTTGTGGGTGGAGCCAGGGTTGTGACGTCACTGGAGAGAGGGGCCAACTTTATGACGTCACTGGAGGGAGCGTGTCGCTCATTGGCTCCCGGTCTACCCCCTGCCATCACCCTCTCCTGTGACGACGTTTCGTGCATGTACGTAAACTCACTTCTCATTTCTCTTCTGTTACGAGTGCCTGCGCGTACGTGTTTGGGGTACATGAGACTTACTTACCTGAGACTTTTGCGTGCATACAGGTGTGTGTGTGTGTGTGTGTGTGTGTATGTGTGTGTGTGTGTGGGTGTGTGTGTGTGTGTGTGTGTGTGTGTGTGTGTGTGTGTGTGTGTGTGGGTGTGTGTGTGTGTGTGTGTGTGTGTGTGTGTGTGTGTGTGTGTGTGTGTGTGTGTGTGTGTGTGTGTGTGTACGAGTTGCTGTGTACGCGTTTATCAGCGCCTATTAACGCGCGCTGCTTGATTGGCTCTTAAAGTTTTAAAGTTTTCTATCGTATTTGGGAATGAATTGTACCGTTATAGGCACAAGAACACTTGGCTTCCACAGCTTGTGAATGGAGGTGGCTTCCACAGCTTGTGAATGGAGGTGGCTTCCACAGCTTGTGAATGGAGGTGGCTTCCACAACTTGTGAATGGAGCTGGCTTCCACAGCTTGTGAATGGAGGTGGCTTCCACAACTTGTGAATGGAGGTGGCTTCCACAGCTTGTGAATGGAGGTGGCTTCCACAGCTTGTGAATGGAGGTGGGCTTCCACAGCTTGTGAATGGAGGTGGCTTCCACAGCTTGTGAATGGAGGTGGCTTCCACAGCTTGTAAAGTTGTGGAAGCCACCTCCCGTCAGCCACCGTGTCCTGTTGCCCTGTTGTCCCTCATTTGGAAAAGGATGTTCATTTTCAAGTTATATGCTTTCCTCGATATTTTGTACATAGTGATCATGTTTCCTCTGGTAGAGCTCTCATAATCTATCTGCTTGGCTTAGCTTTCTTATTTCTAGCACCAGCCGTCTATACCTTTCCAGGTATTTCCAATATGGTCTGCCATAGGCTGGTTACATTGTCTCGATAATTACCAAACTTAACTTTTCCTTCCAGCTGTTTTTTTCCCCTCTGTATTGTGTAATTCCCATTCAATTTTTTCCTTCTCATTCGTCTTCATAACATTGCATTTGGTAGGATTAACCTCTAGTATCCTCCATTCTTCATTCGCCTCATTCTTTGCAATGTTTGGGTTTCTGTATGTTTCTCGTATACACATTTGGGGGTTTTGTATGTTCTGTTGTATGAGTGAACATTTGTCTCGTATGTATGGTTAGTGGTTTGTATATCTGTATATCCAGAACACATTTAAAAATATACATTAGCAGTAAGCGTTATATTTTGTGTATATGTTTGACTGCAGGAAAATGAGTATAGATGAGAGTTATTGTATAGACATATTGGTTGCAACGACTGAACTCCGAACTGGAAGTTTGAGGAAATAAGGTAAGTACTCGTGTGTACTCTAGATGTGTACTCTAGCTGTGTACTCTAGATGTGCACGGATGATCACATGACTGTACGTTGTACACCCATGTGGTATGTGCTCTGTGTGTGCAGTTTGCTGCGTATTTGTACTCGTTAGGGGATCGTGAACCCCTCCTAGTTCATTGTGCTTACTTAATTCATGTGCTTGGTAACACCACAGCGCCATCAACTCACTCGCCTCACTCACCGTGATGTACGCACTCGCTGTACCCACTATCTGTACTCATCTTGATCTGCCTCCCAAGCTGTATTCACTCTAATTTTTCACACACACGATGGGAACTGTGCACTCTATAATGTACTCTTTAACCCAGCCTCCACCAGCTAGAGTACATCACATTTATATAAATATATATATATATATATATATATATATATATATATATATATATATATATATATATATATATATATATATATATTATATATGAGTTTGTGTGTACTTACCTAGTGGTGCTTGGGGGGGTTGAGCTCTGGCTCTTTGGTCCCGCCTCTCAACTGTCAATCAACTGGTGTACAGGTTTCTGAGCCTACTGGGCTCCATCATATCTGCATTTGAAACTGTGTATGGAGTCAGCCTCCGCCACATCACTGCCTAATGCATTCCATTTATTAACTACTCTGACACTAAACAAATTCTTTCTAATGACTTTATGGCTCATTTTGGCACTCAATTTTCACCTATTTTCCCCTAGTGCGTGTGCCCCTTGTGTTAAATAAACTGTCTTTGTATGTGTATGTATTTATGTATGTATGTATGTATGTATGTATGTATGTATATATGTATTGTCTTAACGGTTGCCTAAGCTTACCAAGGTGTTAGTGATTAAAGGTTATCATTCTTCGGTTTTCTTAGCAAGGCTGTGTTCCTAGTGTGTCCCCAGTGATAGCAAGATAGTGCCACCAGTATGGCATCAATGGAATAAGGTAGTTCCACCAGTGGGACAACAGTGGTGAGAAGTGCCATCAGTGTGGCAACAGTGGTAGTGCCACACTTGCCACATATGGTGGCACTGGTAGGATTTGGCACAAGGTGGAACAAGTTGGTTAGCAATTTAGATGACAGGGCCGTGGATCACCTAACACCTTCAAGCCAAAGTAGCACCCTAGGGAGGTCCTGAAGTTCCAATTGGACAGAAGATTGGTGTCTCTGGGATCCTTCTCTATTCTGGTCGTTGGTGGATCAGTGGGTGTAGCTGGTGGCTGTGTATTTGTGGTTCTGCGGGTCAAGGCGCCAATGGTCCAAAGTAAATGAAACTTTATACGCGATATTGTGATCAGCAATATATATTTTCGCAAAATGTATATTTTCGCAACTTCCCAAAATGTTCTTCCTCAATTCGTCTTTGAATGTGCTAACAATCTATAACATAATACAAAATAATAATAATAACAATCACAAGAATCGTTGGTCTAAACATAATTTTTTTGTCAGTATAATTTAGGATTAGACTCTATGTAAATTTGGTAATTAACTTATATTCTCTTAATTTGATTATCAAATTAGTTATTCAAATCCGTTTCTTATTCACAAATTAATTGCGGAAAAAGGCTAAATTTTTCTTTTCAGCATGTGTGTGTCTCTCTTAATTTTGTTCACTTTTATATGCCTGCGAGACTAATTAATGCTCCCACTGTGCTAGAACAAATAATTGAGCTTGGAAATCCTTGAACACACCCGCCCTTGTCTCAAGGTTAAGCTTTGAACTCACCCGAGGACTCGTCCTCGGTGAGTTCAAAGTTCACTCCCTCTCGACCTGAAGCAAGTCACCCTTATTAAGCAGCCTGTCCTCATCAACAGAGGTCATATGCTAGTTAAGTCAGCCAACAAACCCCATGTTAATGAATGAACAAAGGAGGGGAGGTTTCAGCGGACTTTGAACTGATGAACTCTTAGAACATTTCTTGAACAGAGCTTCGCTGATGAACCTCTGTTCAAATCGAAGCTGCTTCTGCTTCACCCACTCAAATACAAATGATTGCCAACAGAACTTAAGCACCTAATCAAACCTAACATACTATCCATAGAACTCTTATGTATAATAATATTAATTTATACATGAAAATTATTACATAGAATTTTAAAAGTAATGAATGCGTCTTGAGTGTCGGGCGCTGCTTTAACGAACCTAGCCTGTCGAATGGGTGAAATACAAATTATTACCTAGACACCTAGATTAACCTAACATAGGCCTATCCATACACACAATTCTAAATACAATAAAACATAATTTCTATTTGTGAAATTACCGATTTGAAATACAAAATAAGTTAAAGTTTATGAATATATCTTTGGGGGTTGGGCGTGACTTGACACAGTTTGGCTGGACAAAACGAGTGTATGTTTGTGTATGTTTGTGACTGTTTGTTTGTCGTGCAAGCGGAATTCGCGGGTTATTTAGCTAGCAGGGTGCTTCAATTCCACAAATTGCTCTCTATATAGACAGACTCCAACACATGAGTATATATTCATATATAGAGAGAGAGAATGGTGCTGCTATTTCTGACTGACTCTCGCTTGAAATGTTAAAAATCTTTTGAGATTACAAAATAAATAAACAAATAAATAAATACGCTATGGGTCCCCATAACTGCATCATAGGTGGTATCCCCTTTTATATATATATATATATATATATATATATATATATATATATATATATATATATATATATATATATATATATATATATATATATATATGTATACAAAATATCTATCATCAACACTGAAACCAAATGGTAGTCCTTAGAACATAATTCCGCCATCCTTCATACTAATGCTAAAGTCTATGGACTTGGGGCTCAACATTTCACATCCGCAGACTTCATTAAGGAGGGATAGGAAAAAATAACTGTTAGTCCTGCAAAGCTTTCTGAGGGTAGACCCAAGTGTCTGGATTCCAGCCTTGAGCAGAGTGACAGACATTCCCTTATAGCCATAGACATATATGTGTGTGTGTGTGTGTGTGTGTGTGTGTGTGTGTGTGTGTGTGTGTGTGTGCAGTTGCGTGCAGATCATTGTAACATGATGATATAAGCTCTCAGATCAACATCTTTCTGTAGGCAGCTGCATTCCTCTGAGCTGTATAGGAGAATTGCTGGAATATCTGTGAGGCCTGGAATGTTGGGAATTATGTATGACGTATCTCGTATTGCTGTATACTGGAATTGTTCAGGACCCGTCTGGTTCCTTGGAATGTTGGAATTGTGAAAGAGTTTGTCTTTAATCTTGAATGCTGGAATTTCCCCCAAAAAAGTTTGAGCACGTCCAGGCTCTGTTGCACTTTGAGGCTGTGTTGTGTGTGTCAAGGCTCAGTTGTTTGGCAGGTGTTTTGTTAGGCAGGTGTTTTGCTAGGCAGGTGTTTTGCTAGGCAGGTGTTTTGCTAGGCAGGTGTTTTGCTAGGCAGGTGTCCAGAGGTGGTTTGTTGCGCTGCTGGGCTTTATGTTCAGGTGTTTTTTTAAGTCATTTTCAAAAAGTAGATTTTTATTCTAAGTTTGAACATGGGCCTTGTGACCTGGGCCTAGTGACCTGGGCCTCGATACCTGGTCCTCGTGACCTGGTCCTTGATACTCAAGCTACATCATACCCCCCAGAACAAGACCTATTCATTGTCGTCGTCACGGTCGCTCCGTGTGACTGGAGGAATACACATAAATGTTGCAACAGATGCATGTATAATCCTTCTATGCAACATTGAGAGTGGAGCGAAATACGCAACAAAGCCTCATTAAATAGTCATAAATGGGAGCATGAAACTATTGCAATTGGCCTTCACACGAGGTCAAATTAAACTATGTTTCAGCATTGTTTTGCATCCTTTCCTGAAGCAATAGTGATTATTTCATCTCTACTATTATTATTATTATTATTATTATTATTATTATTATTATTAGTAAGAGTACTAGTGTAGAATATTGAAATAAAAATCATAAGCTGAATTATAATCGCTGAATTTAATTAACAGAATGGAACTTTTTTTTTTAAATCTGAATTCATCAAGTCTGGAAATAGAAATATCTGGCTTGATATTTGATTTTACAACATCTATTAAAAAAATCGACAAAATATGAGCGTTTTTTAATTTTTTTTTTTACTTAGTAAAAAGAAATCATGTTTGGGGGTAGATGTAACTCGGCTTTAATATAGATCACGGAAGTGTACACCTGGGGACTCATTTGCATATACATGGTTATATCCAAACACTTTCGTGTTTGTTCTGAAATTTTGTCGTTTTGTCGCTGGATTAGTGTACTCCCCTAGTTGTGGTTGCGGGGGTTGAGCTTTAGCTCTTTGGTTCCGCCTCTCAACTGTCAATCAACTGATGTACAGATTCCTGAGCCTACTGGGCTCTGTCATATCTACATTTGTGTGTGTGTGTGTGTGTGTGTGTGTGTGTGTGTGTGTGTGTGTGTGTGTGTGTGTGTGTGTGTGTGTGTGTGTGTGTGTGTGTGTGTTGGGGTTGAGCTTTAGTTCTGCGGTCCACCAATCAACATTCAATCGACTGGCATATAAGTTCCCAAGCCTTCTGGGCCGAGTCATATCTACATTTGAAACTGTATATAGATCCTGCTTTCGCCAACCTCACGCCCTTAGAGCATTCTGTCTGTTCACCAATCTGTGAACAGACAGATTGATGTCTGTTCACCAATCTGTCAGATTGGTAACTTTGTATCCACCTGTGTTGTTCTCTTATTCATGTACCAGCCGTGTTAAATGTCTGTCCTCCGCCCTGCCTACTCTCCTGAAAATTTGGTATGTACTGATCATGTCTCTCCTGTTTCTCCGTTCCTCCAATGACATTAGTTTTTAATTGAATACAATATGCAAGACGTTAAACATCAATAAAATACTCAATTTTGAACGCAAATGTTCAACATAATATTCAACAACAGCATAATATTCATCATTATTGTAACATGTTCAAAATACAACCAGACTAACATCCGACGCATAGATGCTATAACGGCCTCGGATAAGCGGAGTTAGTCATTATCAGGACCAACAGGAGACGGGATGTGTACAGTGACCGGTGGATACGAGGCTGTTGAGTGATTGATGATCTGATGAAGTGTCATTGATAACAATGCAATTATTTAGAAAATCAGGGCAGTGTGGGTGTTGATAAGTGTGTAGGTATTGATAAGTGTGTGTAGGTGTTGATAAGTGTGTGCAGGTGTTGATACGTGTACAGCTGTTGATAAGTGGGCAGGTAATTACGTAGTTATGCGAGTGATTAACCTATTGTTAAGGGTATTAACCTATTGCTGGATAGCGCCTACCCCCCCCCCCCCCCCTCCCTTCCCTTAACTACTTATCTCTTTACTCCTTTTCCTCCTCTTCCCATTTCAGTTCCCCATTCCTTCTCTTTGCTTTTTCTCGCCCTCTCCTTCCTTTTCACTCCCCTCCCTCCCAATCTCGTATAGAGGAAAATATGTAGTGATGACAGCTTCGCTTCTCCTACTCTCTCTCTCTCTCTCTCTCTCTCTCTCTCTCTCTCTCTCTCTCTCTCTCTCTCTCTCTCTCTCTCTCTCTCTCTCTCTCTCTCTCTCTCTCTCTCCCCCTTTCGTCCATTTATTCTCGTTAAACAACCCTGTTAACCCTATCTCATTAAGCTTGAATTGTTATCCCAGGGTTCGTGACCCCTGACTTATCAACAACGGTTCGTTTACTCATGCTCGATAATCCAGTTCTCCTTAACGAAGGCTTGGTTTCTCCGGCTGCCTGATCCTCTCACTGAACTCGTTAAAAAGGGAATAATTGACTAAGTATTAGTTAATAAATAACTAGTTAACCATTGACGCATTGAACTTTGTCTGACGGCTAACCCCATCGTTAACCTTCCGTTGTTCTTTAAGGATCCCTTGCAGAGTCATTTACTAAATGCGATAGTCTATAGAGATAGATACAGATAGTCAGACTGATACGAACTTAGAGGAAGATGAGTATAGATAAAATTATATTTCATTATTTGTAATTATGTGACTGGCAACAGTGTATGTCTGCATCTTGATGTGTCTGAAAAGTTGAGCCTCAGCTCCCAAACCCCCATATATATAAAAAAAACTTTAGAAGTACATTCTGTCGTTCATTTTCATATGTATAATATTATGGATGAAGTTAATGACGCAATTTTTTTCGTGTAATTCATTCCGTAGAATTTACGACTCTTGCACTAAATAGTTTATTTTTGACATCTCTGTGATTCATTTCTTTCTCCAGTTTTCAGGTGCCTCGTTTCTCCTGCCTCTCACCTGGAACGTTGAGTTTCTGTCAACTTGCTCAATCCCCTTTACAATCTTGAATGTTGTTACTATTTCTCCCCTACTCCTCCTTATTTCCAATATGGTGAGGTCCAGCTCCTTTAGTATTTATTCATAAGTCAGTATAATAGTTAGAAACTGCTTGCATCTCTGGACATTTTTTAGTTATATTTTGTGTTGGTTTAGATGGGTTTTCCGTTGCCGAAGCTGCATACTCAAGTGCGACTCTCACATAGGTTGAAAGTAGCGTTCATACGGCTCCCTTGTCTCAGTTCATGAACGCTATCGGGACGTTGGCCAGATTGGTATTTGCTGAACACGTTGTTCCGCTCATGTGATATTCCCACACGTCTGAGGCTCCTTATATTTATTGATGTCAGATGTCAGTAGTTCTTTGGTGAATATTTCCTGTAAGGTCTGCTCAGGCTCCTGTCTTGGTCTTCTGGGGTCCTTTGTGGTTCTCTGGGGGAGGGGGAGGGAGTTGTAGATCACTGCTACCAACACTTTCCTTTTGTCTTACCCATACACTAGAATGATTCCTTTTATTAGTTTATTCTAAATATTACTTCTCATGGCTACCAGCGTCTCTCACTCCTTCTTCTCTTCTTCTCCTTCTCCTTGCTATCTCATATTCTCTGGGGATTATTGCATTAGTGAGTTTTTTGTGTTCTATTGCTATCACATCCGGATAAATATCCTTAGTCTGTATATATATATATAAATATATATATATATATATATATATATATATATATATATATATATATATATATATATATATATTATCCTTTGTAATGAATATATATTACAACTCCATAATCTCCTGAGACTGATGGATGCCTACTACTAATGGATACATATTCACAGTCCTTTATTTGACCGTCTCCTATATTTTGACAATTCATTAACATTAGTGAGCCATGTTTTTGAGGCTAGTGAGAAGATAGGTATATAGGAATCTACAGGATGCCTATTGGCTTATATGAAGCAACTCCTATTTATACAGTCCTCGTTTCAGACAGCTCCCAGCCTGAGGGGTAGGGGGGTACTGGATGGTTCCAGGTGTGTATGGTTAGGGGAGATGAGGGGAGATGAGAAGGGGAGATGAGAGGAGACGCAGGTGATGTCAGAGGAGGAGGAAGGCAGCGAAGATCTGGAGGATGCTGAGTGTAGCGTTTAACGAGAGGGAGAGGGGAAGCTTGTGGAGGACGAGGGGGTGATGGGAGTATGCAATGGTGGGTATTATATACTCGGTGTGTGGATGGTTATGGTGGGATGGAGAGGATGATATGGTGGGTAGTTTATGGGGGAGTTTGGCAGGCTTGGTGTGGGGTGGATCATGGGGGACTGGCTTCTTGTTCTTAGTCAGTATTGGTTGTTGATTTGTAACTGTTTGATTGGTTCCTCTTCTTGTTTTCTCTTAGCAATTTTTTTTTCTCCCTATTTTGATGTTTCTTTGTGTTCGTTACTCTTGAGGCAGCTCGGGATGGGGGTACCATGAGGTGCTTCCGGGGCTTAGCGTCCCCGCGGCCCGGTCGTCGACCCGGCCGTGGGGGTTGCAAGAAATATGTGTGTGGGGGGGGGAGGGTTTCTGTATCATGCAATGTGTGTGTGTGTGTGTGTGTGTGTGTGTGTGTGTGTGTGTGTGTGTGTGTGTGTGTGTGTGTGTGTGTGTGTGTGTGTGTGTGTGTGTACTCACCTAGTTGTACTTGCGGTGGTCGAGCTTCATCTCTTTGGTTCCGCTTCTCAATTGTCAATCAACTGGTGTACAGATTCCCGAGCCTATTAGGCTCTATCATATCTACATTTGAAACTGTGTATGGAGTCAGCCTCCACCACATCTCTGTTTAATGTATTTCATTTGTTAACTACTCTGACACTGAAAAATTCTTTCTAATGTCTCTGTAGCTCATTTAGGTACTAGGTTTCCACCTGTGTCCCCTTGTTCGTGTTCCACCCGTACTAAAGAGTTTGTCTTTGTCCATCCTGTCAATTCCCTTGAGAATTTAGTAGGTGGTTATCATGTCTCCCCTTACTCTTCTGTTTTCCAGGGATGTGAAGTTTAGCTTCCTTAGCCTTTCCTCGTAGCTCATACCTCTCAGTTCCGGGACTAGTCTGGTGGCATACCTCTGAATCTTCTCTAACTTTGTCTTGTGTTTAATTCGATATAGACTCCAGGCTGGAGCTGCATATTCCAGGATTGGTCTGACATAAGTAGTATACAAGGTGGTGAACAAATCCTTACACAGGTTTCTAAAGGCAGTTTTTATGGGGATAGGTTCGGTGTGATATCAACTCCCAGATTTTTCTCTCTATTTGACTCTTGCAGGATTTCACCTCCCAGATGGTACCTTGAGTTCAGCCTTCTGTGAGTGTGTATGTGTGTGTGCGAGTGTGTGTGTGTGTATGTATGTATGTATGTATGTATGTATGTATGTATGTATGTATGTATGTATGTATGTATGTATGTATGTATGCATGTATATGTGTGTATACAGGTGTGTGTGCGTGTGTTTAGGTGTATATCTGCACCTTGGCTTCTCTTTCATCCTCTGTCTCTTCTCCTTATTTCCTGTTTCGTCCCCTTCCATCCATATATAACTCCCATTTCTGCTCTTCCCCATGTCCCCTTTTCCCCCCTCTCCTTCGCGTTATTTCTCTCTTCCATTCTTTAGTCATTAACCCTTCCACTTCCCGTTTACTCCCGCTCTCTATTCCTCTCAGACCTCGTCCTCCCTCCCACCTTTCCTCTCACCGCAGCTCCTCTCCCGTCCTCTCTTCCTCTATAATCTAACCCATCAGTATTTGTCGCAAGAAGTAATAGGGGTTACGCGAACCCCTATTATAAACCCATTTGGCATCTCGCTCACTTATAATGGCAGTAATCATACGAGGACCAGCCACTCTCGTTACGACCCCTAGTGTTTCTCCTGCGTCACTCGCCAATATTGGTGGTGCTGCTGCTGTTGCTGCTGCTGCTGCTGCTGTTGCTGCTGTTGCTGCTGCTGCTTCTGCTGCTGCTACTGCTGCTGCTGCTTCTGCTGTGGCTGCTTCTGCTGCTGCTACTGCTGCTGCTGCTGCTACTGCTGCTGCTTCTGCTGCTTTACTCGTGTACCTGCTCTCCTGCTTGCTATAGATAGAGCACATTCCCATGCAAGATTAACTCGAGGAATAATTTTTTGCTGTCCTGCTTGAGGATTACGTCGCGTCGATTTCGAGTCGTAAATGTTATTGTTTTGTTATTGTATTGTGTTCTGGTTTTTGGTAGCTGGCCACACGTGCGTTAAATGGTGCGTGTGTGCGTTTTTTTATCTGAGCCGGGCTCGTATTTTGCGTTCATGTTGCGTTGAAATTGCGTCATGTAAATCAAACGAGTTTGATTTACATGGAGTCTTCGCCTAAGGACTTTTCGTCCTTAGGCGAGGGGTGAAGTGTGAACGTGTTTGTGATAATTGTTGATACGAGCGTTGCTTTTCATGTGGTGTATGTTGTATGTGCATTAATGGGGAGGAAGGGGGGGGGGGTAGGTGATTGAGCTGGATGTTGTGTATTGAGGAGTTGAATGATGGATGAGCAATGCTTATGTGTTCATTGCTTACTGTCTCCTCTACTCTCACTCATTCTTTCTTACAAGGTCACTCATTATATCGTTATCTCTCTCTCTCTCTCTCTCTCTCTCTCTCTCTCTCTCTCTCTCTCTCTCTCTCTCTCTCTCTCTCTCTCTCTCTCTCTCTCTCTCTCTCTCTCTCTCTCTCTCGTTTTCTTATTTTGATTTCCCACTCCTCCTTCTTCATCTTCCATCGTTTTATCCCAGCAGGAGTGATGTTCCATCAAACTTACCCCCCTCCCCTTTCACCCCCTCCTCTCCCACTAACCCCCTCTCCCCCTCCCTTTTCCACACTCTCCTCCCTTCCACACCCCCTTCAACTACCTCCGTCCATTAAGCCTCATTATCGCATCTGGCCCCCTCATCAACCCCCCCCCCCTCTCCCCCCTTCCTTCCCACCTCACCCTGGAGACTTGAAACATTAGAACTTCCTCCCTCCCTCCCTTCCCCCATCTCTGCTCTCTCTCTCTCCCCCCTCACTGACCTCCCCATCTCTGCTCCTCCCCCCACCAGCGCAGACGGGTGCGCGTGGTCCCACCCTTGCTCGCTGGCCACTTCTGCGGCGTCGTCTGCGGCGTCGTCTGCGGCGTCGTCGGCGTCAGAGATGACGACCCCGTACCGGGTGGTGATGCTGGGGGCGCCGGGGGTAGGCAAAACGGCCCTCGTCCACCAGTTCATGACCTCGGAGCACATCAACGCCTACGACAACTCCCTGGGTGAGTGCCTTTTGTCTCCTGTGAGTGCCTTTTATCTCCTGTGGGCGTCGGGGGGGCGCCGGGGGGCGTCGGGGGGCGCCGGGGGGCGCCGGGGGGCGTCTGGGGGGGGCGGGTGCTTAGGTCGTTTCGTAAATAAGGAGGTTCGCTAGACGAGTCTTTTTTTGCTGTTTTAAAGACTAACATAACTCAGCCTAACCTAACCTAACTCAGTCTAACCTCACCTAACCTAACCTAACTCAGTCTAACCTCACCTAACCTCCCCTAACCTAACTCAGTCTAACCTCACCTAACCTAACCTAACCTAACTCAGCCTAACCTCACCTAACCTAACCTAACCGTTCCCAACCTAACCTAACATAACCTAACTCAACCTAACCCAACCTCACCTAACCCAACCTAACCTTACACAACCTGTCCTTTACTGAACCTAACTTGATTCAACCTGACCTAACTCATTCTAAACGAGCTTCATATAAAAAAAAACTAATTTAATTCAGCTAATCCTAACCGTAGCTCAGCCTAACTCTTTTAACCTCAACCAGTCCAACCCAGCCTAACCAAGCTGATGTATCCTACCATAAACTAATCCAGCCTAACCTACCATAGTTAACAATTAGTAGATGAAGCGCCTATAAAAAAGACTGTGTAGGATTTGCCCAAACTGCTTTCAAACACCCCACGTCCTGGGCTCTACGTCCTGGGCTCTACGTCCTGGGCTCTACGTCCTGGGCTCTACGTCCTGGGCTCTACGTCCTGGGCTCTACGTCCTGGGCTCTACGTCCTGGGCTCTACGTCCTGGGCTCTACGTCCTGGGCTCTACGTCCTGGGCTCTACGTCCTGGGCTCTACGTCCTGGGCTCTACGTCCTGGGCTCTACGTCCTGGGCTCTACGTCCTGGGCTCTACGTCCTGGGCTCTACGTCCTGGGCTCTACGTCCTGGGCTCTACGTCCTGGGCTCTACGTCCTGGGCTCTACGTCCTGGGCTCTACGTCCTGGGCTCTACGTCCTGGGCTCTACGTCCTGGGCTCTACGTCCTGGACTTAATACTAATGTATTAACTACTTAAATACTGTATTTACTAGTGTAAATACTTAATACTGTATTAACTAGATGTATTTCCGTTTATGTTATCGGGATTGATAATCTTCCGCAGTTTCCTATTAAGGTGGATCTAAATTATGGCAGTTAGAGGTAATTATATAGAAGGAGGTTTCTGCACACACAGCTTGGGTCAAATGATGGAGCTGTGTTTGTTGATGTCTAGATGGAGTGATAATCTTGGTGTTGAGTTAGGTCTTGTTAGTGAGAATTGTCTTCTTATTCTTGGTTCTTCGTTGAGAACCATTGAGACGTTGTTGTTTTAGCAAGCATATGGAATATGGATGACCTGGCTGGTTCACCTCCCTCTCCCTCACTCCCTCATTCCTCCTTCTCCCTCAGACTTCTCCCTACCTCATTCATCTCACTCCCTCACAACATCTCTCACTTAGATCCCCCCCCCCTTCACATTGGTCTTGTTGGCTTCAGGAAACTGTTCCCGAGGGGAGGGAGAGGCATAGTGTATTTTGGCATCGTTAGTCTGTCTGTCTGTCTCTCTCTCTCTCTCTCTCTCTCTCTCTCTCTCTCTCTCTCTCTCTCTCTCTCTCTCTCTCTCTCTCTCTCTCTCTCTCTCTCTCTCTCTCTCTCTAAACCAACCCAAAAATATATGTTTAACTATTTTATACTATATAACTCTACCTTCAACTGTGTATATTCCTTCACCTGTATCTGCTAATGTATACCTGGACCAGACTATTATTTATACCTGGACGAGCAGCTGTGTTTCCTGGACAAGTCAGGTAACTGGTAATCAGACTAGGGATTAGCTCAGTGATTATCTCAGCTTGTCAGCCAGGTCATCCCAGGGTCATCACTGAGAGAGAGAAAGAGAGAGAGAGAGAGAGAGAGAGAGAGAGAGAGAGAGAGAGAGAGAGAGAGAGAGAGAGAGAGAGAGAGAGAGAGAGAGAGAGAGAGAGAGAGAGAGAGAGAGAGAAACTGACACTTCTATTTCAATTGTATTCAACCACCAATTACATTACCCGAGTGACTGTTATAATGTGGGGTAACCGTGACAAAAGTGACCGGCATGTTGGGTCACTTTGAACGCAAAAGTTCCTGTCATGCGTGCCAAGCATGACAGGAAGCATGGCATGAGTGAAGGCACTCTTGTCACGGTTGTCACTCTGTTATAATATCATTCTTGTTATTATTGATTAATACCGCAAGTGTGACAAGAGTGACTGGCATAATATAACAAGTGTGACGAAAGTGACTGTTTCAAGCTTGACCGGTGCAAGTGTGACCAGATCGTCCGGCTCAAGCGTGACAAGAGTGACTGGTATCAGGTGGTGGGCGTGACACAAGTCCATGCTGACCTCTGACCTCTAATCCGGTGACCTCTCCTCCGCTGACCTCTGTTATTCTTGTATTTTATTGCTCACCATTTGTTACCTGTTTTAATATTTTTGGTGAACGTCAGACCCTTTATTTCGCGATATATTTTGTCCTCACTTGGGTCCACCCGTGTTGAGATTTAGCTCCTGGGACCCCGTTGCTGGCTGTATTTACCACATCGTAATTTAGCTCCTAGGGGCCAGGTATTTGTTGTGTATTCCGGGTAGAGATTTAGATCGTGGGCTCCGGTATATGCTGTGTTTGATGGGTTGAGATCTAGCACCTGGGCCGGGTTTTAAGCCTATATATAAAGAGTCGATATTTAGTGGGAGACTGTGGGGCTCTTATCTTATGTGGCGGACTAAGACTTTAATCTCATGTTGGAAACTATGTTCATGGCTTTCTCAGTTAAAAAAATGTACACTATCTCCATCATGTTCTTGACATGCTTTTCAATCATGCATTAATCAGGTAAGATTTTTCGTCCTTGAATGCATTCTGGTGTTGCTTTCTTAAGATATTTTTCTCCCAAGTGTTCTACTAGTCTCTTGTTGCTCTACGCAAATCCCCTGGTGGGTGTGAGTGTCTAAAATTCTATACTTCAAACTTGTGGTTTATAAGCAAGTCTGTGCATTAAGCATGGGCAACGAGTTCTCCCATATAATAGGGCTTGATGAAAAACGCGAGAGATCCCTCACTGTCTCATTGCCTGGAAAGGATGGGATATCTGGTTGGTTAAATATCCCGGAATTCCCACCTTTTTAGGGCTCTGATGTATGGTGTAGTGGATACAAGTGTGTACCTGCCATCTTGATGGCCAGTGTTCGAGTCCTCTGGTGGGTGGTGGGTGGGTGCCTATATATATATATATATATATATATATATATATATATATATATATATATATATATATATATATATATATGACTAGATTGGATACATGTGAGGTCAACCATTGTTATAAAGACATTCTCTCATTTTTTTACTGCCTGTATACCTTGCTCGACTGAAGTATACTGTTCATACTACAGAAGATGGGTTCATTAACATGAAAATGCTTAACGTTCTGGTTTCAGATTATCTGCCGGGTTATATATTGTCACGTTATTCGTCACGTGTTAATTTGTTCCTGATTTAAACACAAACACACACATACACACTGGTGGGGCTGGTGGCTGAGTGGACAGCGCTCTAGACTCGTGGAACTAGGGACCGGGCTTCGATCCCCGGTACCGCTGGTAAAACAAATGGGCAGAGTTTCCTTTACCCTGATGCGCCTGTTACCTAGCAGTAAATAGGTACCTGGGAGTTACAGCCGCTACGGGCTGATTCCTGTGTGTGTGTGTGTGTGTGTGTGTGTGTGTGTGTGTGTGTGTGTGTGTGTGTGTGTGTGTGTGTGTGGTAAATAAAATTAGTAGTAAGAAACAGTTGATTGACAGTTGAGAGGCGGGCCCAAAGAGCAGAGCTCAACCCCCGCAAGCACAACTAGGTAAATATACACACACACACACGCACGCACACACACACACACTCTAACATTCCTTCTGTTTTATATCACGTGACGTGCCTGAGCCAATTTGGTGAGATAAAATTAAGGATAGCTGTGATTTGGTAAAAAATGAATAACCAACCAATCAGCAAAGAGCTCGCTGACATAAACGCAAGAGCTGCATGCCTCCAATTGGCTCTCGTGAGTGCACTTGACATTCAGCCTTAATGAGAAGAAACCACTCTTACTGCTAGCTCTCAAGAGCCCGTGAACCGCAGACGTGATCGTCAGAGTAGCGAAGCTCAATTTCACGTTACTGTGAATTTCCCTTTATATATATATATGTATATATATATATATATATATATATATATATATATATATATATATGTGTGTGTGTGTGTGTGTGTGTGTGTGTGTGTGTGGGTCATTTGCATTTATGGAGATCAGAGCACTTGATCATTCTTATACTGTATATATTATTCATATATATATAGCAGAGTTAGTCAGGTGTGGGAACACACGCGCACAACTACAGTGAATGAAACAAGAGCAACTACTTTGCTCGCCCAACAAAGACAATACAGTGGGAGAACAGTGTGTGTGTGTTTGTTAGAGTTGCGTCTGCATTAGTTATTACCAGCTACGAAAAACACACAAAAAAAACAAAAAAAAAGCTGAATACGTTAATTAACATTATACATCTTCCGTGCCAGGATGGCTGTAATGTATTATTCAGAAAATATTGGTAACAATGGAAATAAACATTCGCTCTTGGCATTTATTTAAAAAAAAAAGAGAGAGAGTTGAAAGCTGAATATATTAACAATAACTTTTGTGTTTCTGAAACAGGCGAACACGGTGAACCTTCTGATGAAATTTAAACAGTGAGAATATATATATATATGTATATATAAAATATATATAATATATTTTTTTTTGAGTCTACTCAAATACACTAACAATCTCTCTATGCTCAAACAAATCAGTACAAAACACACTAACAAGCTTTCTCAAAATTCCGCTACATATTTGTTTTACATAAAGGGGGTATTAAAAACACCCCTTCCCCCCTCCCCCCTCCCTTCACCCCCCCCCTCACTCAAGCCCTCCACAACCAAAGCAAAAGACTGATAATTCCCTCGTGCACACTAGGTTGAAATTCTAAGCCAATAGCATGCAAATTTTGAACCTTTGGCACGTTAGGCACTTTCGAGGCAATATCCGGAGAGTTTAGGTCAGGAAATGAAGTCGGTTTGAGTGTGATAATAAAGAAAACGGGGAGAGAAAGTAAAGCCGGAGGCATAGAGAGAAAACAGGAAGGTGAGAGAAATATATATATATATATATAAAGAGAAAACTGAGAATGAGAGAAAACGGAAGCTGTTAGAAAAATCGAGACAGAGAGAAGAAACACGAAGCAGAGAGAGAGAAAACAGGAAGCTGAGATAGAAAATGGTTAGTTCTTGTTGCTATAACGTTCATGGGAAAGAGTGAGAGAGAGAGAGAGATGAGTATTATTGTGAGAGGAAGGTCGATGATAGTCTCCGTTATTACGTCCATAAATAGTTCGTTATTTTGATGACGTGTTCGTCCTCATCGTCATCATCCCCACACAGCATCCACCCCCCCATCATCACCATCACCATCATCATCAACACCATCACCACCATCTCCGTCACCATCCCCACAACATCTTCCTCATCTCCAAGATCTCTGTCGGCATCCCACACAACATCCACCCAATCACCATCACCATCATGACTACAACATTTACCACCACCACACCTAGCGCCACCCACCACCACCCCTCACCTCACTACCACCTTTAACACCACTACCACCACTACCATTAACCACTACCACCGAACAATAACCTCCGCAAAGACCAGCACTACTATTAATATCACCATCATCCTCAACACCATCACTAACAACATTACCACCCCCCCCTACCACCGCAACCACCACTATTACCACTAACACCAGAGACACACACAGGCAGGGTGACATCAGCAGCATATGAGACGCTGACAAACATTAGAACGTCGTTTAGAAACCTAAATCACAAATCCATCAAGGAGTTCTACACAACATTAGTTAGACCAATACTGGAATATGCAGCTCCATTACCACCACCCACTACCACTCATCCTACTCTGCTATTGTTTACAGCCCAATAAATCACTATTCGTCACTGTTCCACTGCTATATCACTGCAGTATATGACAGCATTAAAACTGTAGTGAATTAATTGTGAATAACATTACAATACACCGCTGCTATAGTCTGTATAAGGTAAAATTAGCACCCAGCTCGACCTATGAGTTTGGGTGGATATACATATAGGAGCTATGTATCCTATATGTATATCCACCATATAGGATATACATATAGGATATCCTATATGGATATCCATATCCATATATATCCTATATGGATATATATATATATATATATATATATATATATATATATATATATATATATATATATATATATATATATATATATATATATATGTCTATAGCCTCGTATAGACCAATTGATCTTGTGCTGCTTCTCCTTTTCTTAATGTAACTTTCATCTTTTTCTACGTAAGGGTCCTTTTAAGTGCCCATGTAATTTGTTTGCGAAATATTGGTGAGTTATTTTTGGTGCTCTTTGTCATATGTTATCATGTTGTGTCAAGTGTTGGGTCATGTGTTGTGTCATGTGTTGTGTCAAGTGTTGGGTCATGTGTTGTGTCATGTGTTGTGTCAAGTGTTGTGTCATGTGTTGTGTCATGTGTTGTGTCATGTGTTGTGTCAAGTGTTGTGTCAAGTGTTGGGTCATGTGTTGTGTCATGTGTTGTGTCAAGTGTTGTGTCATGTGTTGTGTCATGTGTTGTGTCATGTGTTGTGTCAGGTGTTGTGTCAAGTGTTGTGTCAGGTGTTGTGTCAAGTGTTGTGTCAGGTGTTGTGTCAAGTGTTGTGTCAAGTGTTGTGTTATATGCTGCGTCACAAATGAAATAAAAATCTGTCCAATTCAACAAAACGGGATTTATGGTTAAAGAAAAACATTAGCAGTTCAAATAATTACACTTTCATTATGGTAATTCACATTTTACTATAAATAGCTCGAAGCGGCAATCATTCAAATGACACAATTACGCTTCAAGTGGTTCTCAAGACCAAAACTAACCACCTTACCAGTTTCTGGCATAGATTATCTTGAAGCTGCACTCGTAGACTACTCGAGGAAGGTCTTACAAATTTTCAATAATCCCCAAAATATGTTGTGATACCTATCATGCATTTTCACACAACTCATATTAGCAGCTCAAAAATAGGAAGTTAGGAAATAGGAAAAGGCCTATTGGCCCATACAACACCCTATTTCACCCCTCACTGATTAAATATTGGGTTACTCAAGTTAACTTTTATATATATATATATATATATATATATATATATATATATATATATATATATATATATATATATATATATATATATATATATATTCCCTCTGCCTTTGAGAATGTTGACAGGTTCATTCAAACGCATCCCTCAGAGTCTAATATAATACTTTTTAATCAATTTTGGAGGGTTATTTTTTCAACTTTCTCTTCTCAAGTAAGGTACCTGTTTACCGCGAGGTGAACAGGCGCATCAGGGTGAAAGAAAGAAGCTCTCTTCTCAAGAAGAATATAAAAATATAGAAAAGATTCGAGCTGGAATCATTGGTCTCTCCTTTTGTCTCACATTATAAAGCCTATTTACAAGAAAGAATGATGCCAATATATATATATATATATATATATATATATATATATATATATATATATATATATATATATTATATATATATTATATATATATATATATATATATATATATATATATATATATATATATATATATATAATGTAAGTCCTGCCTACATGCTTGAGGCGCGTCCGTAACTGATCAATCGCTGACATGAGCCGTCTCTTTCTTCGTTTATCGAAATTAGTTTCTTTTTAAAAAATGCAACGCGCCTGTTCCGAGAAAATCAGGTTCTCATTGGTCACTCAAAAGTCCAAACTTTTCCCCTAACTACTGGGCAATTCCCCTCAAGTTTTGGCCAATCACCGCAGCACTTTACGCACAATAGGCAGTTCCATCGACGATCGTCAGTCAAAAGTTAAGAGGGCTACAGCAGAATAGTGGTTTACTGCGTGGCTCACGGTACGTGTATGAATACAGGGCGGTGTATTCATACACAAGTGTATACATAACCTGTTATTGTCCAGTGTCACGCTTTCATGGCTCCAGGAATAATATACGGAAACGATGTTATAGAAATGTATATATATATATATATATATATATATATATATATATATATATATGTCGTACCTAATAGCCAGAACGCACTTCTCAGCCTACTATTCAAGGCCCGATTTGCCTAATAAGCCAAGTTTTCATGAATTAATGTTTTTTCGTCTACCAAACCTACCTAACCTAACCTAACCTAGCTTTTTTTGGCTACCTAACCTAACCTTACCTATAAATATAGGTTAGGTTAGGTTAGGTAGGGTTGGTTAGGTTCGGTCATATATCTACGTTAATTTTAACTCCAATAAAAAAAAATTGACCTCATACATAGAGAAAAGGGTTGCTTTATCATTTCATAAGAAAAAAATTATAGTAAATATATTAATTCAGGAAAACTTGGCTTATTAGGCAAATCGGGCCTTGAATAGTAGGCTGAGAAGTGAGTTCTGGCTACTAGGTACGACATATATATATATATATATATATATATATATATATATATATATATATATATATATATATATATATATATATATTGACTATTGACGACCGTCACCACAAGTCTTATCTAAACAAGAGGATGGGTCGGTATATTCATAATTATATTTGTGTGTATGTATGTATGTATACGTTTAGAGTTGGCAGCGCAAATTACGTTGGATTAGTGCAACAGAAAACAAAGAAATTGAAGCGCAGTTAATTACATGTTGCAAGTATGGACAACAATGGAATTAAGAGCGAGGCACCTGGACCCCATTGGCTGTACGCTGGTGAGCTGCTAAATCAACGCTCACATGGACATGAAACTTGTATTTAACACTTTATACTTATCATAAAATAGAAATACCTATCACGATCTCATTGAAACTGTTTACAATACTGAACTATTTGAAGGATGTTGATCCGGACAATTTCCTTAAGAGGTCAGATGTAACACAAACAAGGACCAATGGAACAAATCAACACAGGGCCATGACGAAGGTTCGAACCTACGTCCCAGACACTGCTTTAATCGACTGCTTAAACCAATGGTTTCATCTCAACAAGCCACACTGTAGGACTGGGAAAAGGAGATGTTTTTTTTTTCACCCAAAGGGCTATACACCCGCGGAACCACCTACCCGTTGAAGCCGTAAATGCCAAAACTCTGTTAAATTTTAGAATCGAACTGGTGAAGATTATCAGGGGCAAATGGGGGAGAGGGGGGGACCTGTGACAAGCCGCCGGCTTCCTGTCCTTGTCGAGACCATTCGTGTTAGTGGACCTCAGGTAAATTCAGGTATGATGGTGTGAGATAATTAGAATCCATTGGTGGTGTTCATCGGCCCCAGGATTTTCAAAATCTTGTTTCAATCATAAATTATATATATAAATATATTATTGACCTGTATTGTATTGACCCATATTGACTAGCCCCTAGTCCCCGATACCCACCTGTAGTGACTAGCCCCCCCTAGTCCTCGACCCCCCTCCCCCCCACCTGTATTGACCAGCCCCCTAGTCCCCAGACCCCCCCACCCCACCTGTATTGACTATAGCCTCTAGCCCTGTATTGACACACACCTGTACTGAGCGATCGTGTGTTAAGGCCGCGAGTGAGTGATTGAAGTGAGACACACCCACCTGAATGGTCGATTCGACTCGGTATAGCAAGAACCACTCGTCTACCTAGCTGAGTGGCTGCCCGGTTACTGGTGCCGGATGGAGAGAGAGAGAGAGAGAGAGAGAGAGAGAGAGAGAGAGAGAGAGAGAGAGAGAGAGAGCAATAGACCTGGTTCGCCCACTGATGCGTCTTTGGCACGAAACCTTGAGGTGTCAGTGGACGTGTGAAAGAATGTTTACATATCACTGGTAAATGAAGACGATGGGTGCCAGGTCTTCCCTCTGATGGTGGAGTGACGACGCTCACCAGGTTACTCCCTCCAGGAATGTTGCCTTTTTCCTTAGTTCATAGTGGCTTTACAGGTCTTTCCCTGTTTCTCTCTCTCTCTCTCTCTCTCTCTCTCTCTCTCTCTCTCTCTCTCTCTCTCTCTCTCTCTCTCTCTCTCTCTCTCTCTCTCTCTCTCTCTCTAATTATTAGAGTAACAGCAACAGGGGGAACAAGCACGTTGGCTCCAGGACAAAGAAAAACACAGTAAAAACACAGTAAAAACACAGTAAAAACACAGTAAAAACACAGTAAAAACACAGTAAAAACACAGTAAAAACACAATACAAACATATACAATTTACAGAACTGAAGAGTCATAACCGGCCCCGTGTCTTTTTTCTTAAGATTTGATGACTTCCTGACGGCAAACTTGCCGCATCTCAGATAGTAAGTGTGTCGAGTGAGAGAGTGCTTTTGTACTTGAGTATATTGTGTAAGTATGGGTTTGTGTCGAGTGTGTGTGTGCCTGGGGGGGGGGGGGCCAAGTGTGTCGTCGAAATGAGTGCGTGGGAGGGAAAGTGAGAGTGGCGGGTTAGTGTCGCCTTGTGATAAGTGTGTGCGTGTGTGT
>NC_091170.1:30472777-30485277 GCF_040958095.1 Procambarus clarkii
TTATCTACTTTTGCAAACTAATCTGTGCAACATTATCTACCTGGTGGAGTCTCTCCGCAGCAATTATGATCTCGTTATTTGTAAATGTTCGTCTGTTTTGATGTGTGGTGCAGCCCGTGGCCGAGCTCCTTCGTGTTGAGCGTCTTGTATTTAGTGTGTTCATCATTGAAGGTTTCTAAGTTGAGTAAAGCTCACCCAGCAAGATGCCTCGCGCCCTGGAAACATAAACCATAACTGACCCTATTTTCCGCTTGTTACAGCTTGCAATAAAGTTGTTACATCTTGGCTTAACGTGATTTTGACGTATTAGAACGTTGTTACAACTTGTTATATTGATTTTTATAACTTGTTAGGAGGTGTTAAATCTTATTCGAACGTTGTAGCAACGTCGTAGTTTCGCTGTGTGTTTGGCGAAGATCTATTGCTCCTACATTCTTCCTCCAGTCCTCCTGTTGCTTTTTTTCCACCTTTATCTTTTGTTTCCTGATTTGTCGTTCCTTGTGAAGTTCCTCTGTTTTCACCCTTCTCTCCCTCTTTCTCTCCTCCTTCTCATCCTTGTATATGTGTGTGTGTTTTATTTCGTTAGTTGCTTTCTACTTTTTAGTATGTTGTTTTCAGTGTTCCGCTCTTGTTTAATACGAACCTGTACTGGCAATATCCAGGTCCCGTTGCTATAGTTATGTCTCGTGAGTATTGCTTCCCATCTTAATGAAGCATCCTCAGGCTCCTTGTCTCTCTTATTAGTCTCAGGTCTCTTGCTTATTTATTACTCCCTTTTTACTGTCTCACTCTTCTGTTTCTTGACAGTTCCCATCCACTCAACCTTCTCCAGCAGAGGTGAAGCGACTAGCTTGGAGGAGCGCAAACACACTGCCTCTACCCGGGTTCGATCCCGAGCGCCGGCGAGAAACAATGGGCAGAGTTTCTTTCAACCCTATGCCCCTGTTACCTAGCAGTAAATAGGTACCTGGGTGTTAGTCAGCTGTCACGGGCTGCTTCCTGGGGGTGGAGGCCTGGTTGAGGACTGGGCCGCGGGGACACTAAAGTCCCGAAATCATCTCAAGATATACTCAAGATATATAAATACCTCGCTCTTACACAACAACAACTAACATGAGAGACGGCAGATGTACATTTGGTCTATGCTACAATGTTTTCATTTATGTAGTGACGTTCATATTGCGTTTCATCTGATTGTTGTGCACATTTTGTATCATGCAAGATGGCGCTGTGACGAGCCTTCCTTCCTCACCTCTGTCCTGTCATGTGACCCGTTGAGCGGGTTACATATGATGTCGGTAGAGCGACAATCTCGCTTCATGCAGGTCGGCGTTCAATCCCCGACCGTCCAAGTGGTTAGGCACCATTCCTTTCCCCCGTCCCATCCCAAATCCTTATATCCTGACCCCTTCCCAGTGCTATATAGTCGCAATGGCTTGGCGCTTTCACATAAAAACTCCCTCCCTTGTCAGCGATCCCGCACCTGGTTGAGCGAGGACTGTCACTACGTCATAGAGTGAGTATTCTGACACCCGCCCTCCCCGTAGCCAGGCGCTCGTGTGCTCACCCGAGACATCGTCTGTCCAAACTTAACAGTATTCACGTACTGTCCATAACGTAGACAGCGATGGTCTTGGAAGAGACAGCAGCAGGGGTGGAGTCACACTTTACTATAGTGAAAAGGAATTGACTCGAGATCACAATCGACTTGAGAATGGTCCAGGACGGACCGAAACGTCGTCGTCCCTTCACCTTCTAGTGTGTGGTCTGGTCAACAAACTTCAGCCACGTTATTGTGACTCCTCGCCTACATCTTCTTGAGGTTATCTTGAGATGATTTCGGGGCTTTTAGTGTCCCCGCGGCCCGGTCCTCGACCGGACCTTCACCCCCAGGAAGCAGCCCGTGACAGCTGACTAACACCCAGGTACCTATTTTACTGCTAGGTAACAGGGGCATAGGGTGAAAGAAACTCTGCCCAATGTTTCTCGCCGGCGCCTGGGATCGAACCCAGGACCACAGGATCACAAGTCCAGCGTGCTGTCCGCTCGGCCGACCGGCTCCCCGGTCTCCTTACATAGTTATAAAGCAAACAAACTGAACAGTAACATAGGCAGCTGAAGGTGAATGCTGTGTTGGGTGAGAAGGAGTTATCGCCTGTTGTTTGACATAGCTATACTATCAAGTAAGCCCTGCTTACTTGATTATATATTATATATTTCATTCTAGCGTGGTGACCTTCCGTCGAGACCCAGACTCCTTTCTCACCTCACCTAAAAATTATGGCAGCCATTACTATGCTAATGGTTGAAATAATATTCAGGGTTGATTAACTCTTAGCTAACCTCTCCCTGAGGTCTGTGTGTGTGCGTGCGTGTGTGCGTGCGTGCGTGCGTGCGTGCGTGCGTGTGTGCGTGCGTGCATGAGTAATCAAGCGATTTTGAGTGTCTCTGTGAGTCACTTCTGTCTGTAGTGTCCATCAATATGAGCTCGTTCTGTGTTATCCTCATTTGAAAAAATGTTTCTTTGTCGCCAAATAATTGTGTAATGCTCTGTGTCTCCCTAATCCCACGCTTCTACGGTAATGAGGTTCAATCCCATCAGTTATTATTAATTACTCAAGCCCTTCAGCTCAAGAATGAGCTTTATTGCATATATATCATTTTTTGGCTTGTACTTTGGTGTTTCAATCCGGGGCTGCATATTGAAGAGTGGGTCTCACGTACGTTATGTGTAGGACCAGGAAAGCTCCGTTCTCCTTGTGTTTGAAGGCTATGAAGGAGTTTTTGGCCACTCAGGCATATGCTGCTGACGTTATTCTCCTAAATTGGGTTTCCGGTATGAGATTTTTGGGTTTGTCTTTTCACAGGTTTTTTCTTCGTTTTTGAAGTAAGAATCTGTCTCCCGTTCATTCTATACTGCTGTACACGTCTCCTCACTCCTCTTACATTCCACAGAACATTGCATTTGGCTGGTTAATTTTTAGTAGCCATTTTCAAACCCCTTCCTTAATAATGTGCCAAGATCTTCTTGAAGGGACCTTCCCTCTGTGTCATAATTATTCGCATTTGTTTTGCTTCTTCTTCAAACATTACTATGAAGGAACAAATCCACAAGGGCCGTGACGAGGATTCGAACCTGCGTCCGGGAGCATCCCAGACACTGCCTTAATCGACTGAGCTACGACAGGGTTAAAAGGGTTGAAACCGAAGTTCTACTAAGTCTGGTTCTACTAGTGTCTGGGATGCTCCCGGACGCAGGTTCGAATCCTCGTCACGGCCCTTGTGGATTTGTTCATTTGATGCATCACGTTAGTGTGATCTCTGTGTGTGATTACTATGAAGGGCTTAATTTCCTCTCAGGTCGTTAGCATATACTAGAATCATGATTGGTCCCAGCACTGACCCTTGGGGCACTTCTTTCGTTACCTCTTTCCACCTTGGACGGTGGAAGGAGGAGAGCCACCTTGGATCTCTACGCTCACTGTAACCCCTTTGTAACCGTAGTTAAGGGAGCCGGTCGGCCGAGCGGACAGCACACTGGACTTGTAATCCTGTAGGGTTCGATCCCAGGCGCCGGCGAGAAACAATGGGCAGAGTTTCTTTCACCCTATGCCCCTGTTACCTAGCAGTAAAATAGGTACCTGGGTGCTAGTCAGCTGTCACGGGCTGCTTCCTGGGGGTGGAGGCCTGGTCGAGGACCGGACCGCGGAGACACTAAAGCCCCGAAATCATCTCAAGATAACCCTCAAGAAGGGCCTCTTCTCCATATCCATTCTTGCTAGAGGTAAGCCAGGGGATTGTGCTGTCTCTTTAACGTTCATGGTGATGCATTATTGGGTCCAATAGCTTTAGCTTCATCTAGTGGCGCTAGTTGTTTCCTTGTTCTCCTGTTACCTTAGTATTTAACAGTCACTTAGGGGATTACCGCCTCTCCTAGCACTGGGAGCACTGGGAGCTGTAAACCTGAGCTTGTAAAAGCACCTTCATCACCTTCAGTGATTAAGTGCATAATTGCACACTAGTTTCTTTATCAGCTATCTCACCCTGTCAGAGTAAATGAGACAAATGTATGTGAATGCATGTGTGTGTGTATATGTATATATATGTGTGTGTGTATGTATATGTATGGGTATAAAGTATATATGGAAGCTGATCAGAATTACATTTCACCTTTGTAAATGTACATAAATGACACTATGTAAAAGACACATCTAACACTTTATGTAGGGCATACGTAAATCTGTGTATGTATGTATTTACGTATGTAGGTTAGCTTAGCATTTTAAAAGCACCGAATCACCTTCTGTGGTTGAGTGTTCAATAAACCCTTGAACTGTATGTTTAACACATCTCTAACCCTGTCCATGGAGGACAGAAGAAAATGTATATATGCTGGTTAGCATTGTAAATGTGTGGCCACGTGTGTGATAGGAAAAAAAAACTGGGAACTGTTCAGGCATAGTTGGGAACACCCTATCTTTCTTTCACCCTATGCCCCTGTTACCTAGCAGTAAAATAGGTACCTGGGTGTTAGTCAGCTGTCACGGGCTGCTTCCTGGAGGTGGAGGCCTGGTCGAGGACCGGGCCGCGGGGACACTAAAAAGCCCCGAAATTATTTCAAGATAACCTCAAGATAACACTATGGATACTGGTGTTTAATTCCTCGGAAATTACTTTATCATTTCCTGGGTGTCTATCTCCTCTTTTTCTTTATCTAGTCGCCTGGATGTTCCCTGTCATGTTACTCCTTATCCGACTATGTAGAAGTTTTAGTTGTTGTTTGCTTTAGAAGCAATATTATTTTGATAATTTTGTTTATACTTTTATATATATGTTTTAGTTCCTGTACATGTTCCTTCTATACGGGTTTGTTTGTGCCCTTTGACCTCTGTACTTCCTCCACGCCCTCCTACTTTGTTTTTTGTTTCTTGACACTGTCTATACCCGCCAAACACACACCGAAACTACGACGTTGGTACAACGTTCGAACAAGTTTTAACACCTCCTAACCAGTTATAACAACCAATACAGCAAGTTGTAACAACGTTCTAATACGTCATAAACACGTTAAGCCAAGATGTAACAACTTTATTACAAGTTGTAACAAGCGGAAAATAGAGACAGTTCGGTTTGTGTTTCCCGGGTATATTGAACCATGGGTTATTATATACCTGGTTGATACCTGGTTGATGGGGTTCTGGGAGTTCTTCTACTCCCCAAGCCCGGCCCGAGGCCAGGCTCGACTTGTGAGAGTTTGGTCCACCAGGCTGTTGCTTGGAGCGGCCCGCAGGCCCACATACCCACCACAGCCCGGTTGGTCCGGCACTCCTTGGAGGAATAAATCTAGTTTCCTCTTGAAAATGTCCACTTTGTGGACATTTTCCACATTTGTAGGACATTTTTCTAAATGTCCGTAGAGGAAATATTTTCCTCTACGTTTTCCTGTATGGTTGGTATGACACTGTCTTCAGCCTCTTTTCATCTCCATTTGTCTTGATCCATCATTTTTTGGGTTGTTTTTCGTCTTTCTTCCACTGTTCATTTTCCAGACACTGTCTCACTGTCATGTAATCCGGTTCCCATGACCACTTGTCTCATGGGAAGGTGGTTGTGGTAGTCGGCATGGATATGGTGGTAGTGGTTGTGATGGTGGTGGTTGATGACAGTTGTTTTGAGTTGTGTCATATTGTCAAATATAAGTACACAGTGATCACTGGCTGATACATCTGTAGTGAGGATTACAGCAACATGATGTTGTTTGATACATCTGTGGTGAGGATTACAGCAACATGATGTTGTTTGATACATCTGTGGGGAGGATTACAGCAACATGATGTTGTTTGATACATCTGTGGTGAGGATTACAGCCACATGATGTTGTTTGATACATCTGTGGTGAGGATTACACCAACATGATGTTGTTTGATACATCTGTGGTGAGGATTACAGCCACATGATGTTGTTTGATACATCTGTGGTGAGGATTACAGCAACATGATGTTGTTTGATACATCTGTGGGGAGGATTACAGCAACATGATGTTGTTTGATACATCTGTGGGGAGGATTACAGCCACATGATGTTGTTTGATACATCTGTGGTGAGGATTACACCAACATGATGTTGTTTGATACATCTGCGGGGAGGATTACACCAACATGATGTTGTTTGATACATCTGTGGTGAGGATTACAGCCACATGATGTTGTTTGATACATATGTGGTGAGGATTACACCAACATGATGTTGTTTGATACATCTGTGGTGAGGATTACAGCCACATGATGTTGTTTGATACATCTGTGGTGAGGATTACAGCAACATGATGTTGTTTGATACATCTGTGGTGAGGATTACACCAACATGATGTTGTTTGATACATCTGTGGTGAGGATTACAGCAACATGATGTTGTTTGATACATCTGTGGGGAGGATTACAGCAACATGATGTTGTTTGATACATCTGTGGTGAGGATTACACCAACATGATGTTGTTTGATACATCTGTGGTGAGGATTACAGCAACATGATGTTGTTTGATACATCTGTGGGGAGGATTACAGCAACATGATGTTGTTTGATACATCTGTGGTGAGGATTACACCAACATGATGTTGTTTGATACATCTGTGGTGAGGATTACAGCAACATGATGTTGTTTGATACATCTGTGGTGAGGATTACAGCAACATGATGTTGTTTGATACATCTGTGGGGAGGATTACAGCCACATGATGTTGTTTGATACATCTGTGGTGAGGATTACAGCAACATGATGTTGTTTGATACATCTGTGGTGAGGATTACACCAACATGATGTTGTTTGATACATCTGTGGTGAGGATTACAGCAACATGATGTTGTTTGATACATCTGTGGTGAGGATTACAGCCACATGATGTTGTTTGATACATCTGTGGTGAGGATTACAGCCACATGATGTTGTTTGATACATCTGTGGTGAGGATTACAGCCACATGATGTTGTTTGATACATGTGTGGTGAGGATTACAGCAACATGATGTTGTTTGATACATCTGTGGTGAGGATTACAGCCACATGATGTTGTTTGATACATCTGTGGTGAGGATTACAGCCACATGATGTTGTTTGATACATCTGTGGTGAGGATTACAGCCACATGATGTTGTTTCATACATCTGTGGTGAGGATTACAGCCACATGATGTTGTTTGATACATCTGTGGTGAGGATTACAGCCACATGATGTTGTTTCATACATCTGTGGTGAGGATTACAGCCACATGATGTTGTTTGATACATCTGTGGTGAGGATTACAGCCACATGATGTTGTTTGATACATCTGTGGTGAGGATTACAGCCACATAATGTTGTTTCATACATCTGTGGTGAGGATTACAGCCACATGATGTTGTTTGATACATCTGTGGTGAGGATTACAGCCACATGATGTTGTTTGATACATCTGTGGTGAGGATTACAGCCACATGATGTTGTTTGATACATCTGTGGTGAGGATTACAGCCACATGATGTTGTTTCATACATCTGTGGTGAGGATTACAGCCACATGATGTTGTTTGATACATCTGTGGTGAGGATTACAGCCACATGATGTTGTTTGATACATCTGTGGTGAGGATTACAGCCACATGATGTTGTTTCATACATCTGTGGTGAGGATTACAGCCACATGATGTTGTTTGATACATCTGTGGCGAGGACTACATGAGTAAAGAGCAGTGCCCGAGGAATGAGTTAGGATTACAGTGACGCAGTGAGGCTACACTGGACACATGTAAGGTACACCACACTGGACACATGTAAGGTACACCACACTGGACACATGTAAGGTACACCACACTGGACACATATAAGGTACACCACACTGGACACATATAAGGTACACCACACTGGACACATGTAAGGTACACCACACTGGACACATGAAAGGTACACCACACTGGACACATGTAAGGTACACCACACTGGACACATGAAAGGTACACCACACTGGACACATACAAGATACACCACACTGGACACATATAAGGTACACCACACTGGACACATGTAAGGTACACCACACTGGACACATATAAGGTACACCACACTGGCCCAACAGTGGTATCATGTGTTCCCTGAGGTAAGGGGAACGTTGTTGACAGTTGTGTAATGTTGACCTCTCTCAGGCTCTCTTGACAGGGTGTACCGCCCTCAGGACAAGTCTCCTCAACCAACGAAATAGTGAAAGTTGTGTAAAAGAACATATCGAGGCCATGCGGTAGGATCGAACGCTCGTTCTTGGAGTCCCCCCCGGGCACATGCCTTGACCCCGGCCTCTATACGCTGTCAGTGATACATCAAGTTGTCGTGGTTCGACTGTGTCAAGCTGTGTATATTTATATTATTTGGACAGAGGGTTTGGGTTGTTATGGTGCTAGGTGTGACCTAATTATATGTCATAGATGCTTTGGAGAAGCAAGGACTTGCAGGCAGTGGGGTCGCGGTGGGGTCACGGTGGGGGTCATGGTGGGGGTCATGGTGGGGGTCATGGTGGGGGTCATGGTGGGGTCATGGTGGGGTCGCGGTGGGGTCACGGTGGGGGTCATGGTGGGGGTCACGGTGGGGGTCACGGTGGGGGTCACGGTGGGGTCACGGTGGGGGTCACGATGGGGGTCACAGTGGGGTCACGGTGGGGGTCACAGTGGGGGTCACGGTGGGGGTCATGGTGGGGGTCACGGTGGGGGTCACGGTGGGGTCACGGTGGGGGTCACGGTGGGGGTCACGGTGGGGTCACGGTGGGGGTCACAGTGGGGTCACATTGAGGTCACGGTGGGGTCACGGTGGGGGTCACGGTGGGGGTCACGGTGGAGGTCATGGTGGGGGTCACGGTGGGGTCATGGTGGGGTCACGGTGGGGGTCCCAGTGGGGGTCACGGTGGGGTCACGGTGGTGGGTCACGGTGGTGGGTCACGGTGGGGTCACGGTGGTGGGTCACGGTGGGGTCACGGTGGGGGCCACGATGGTGGGTCACGGTGGTGGGTCACGGTGGGGTCACGGTGGGGGTCATGGTGGGGTCATGGTGGGGTCACAGTGGGGTTAATATATATGCTCGTAAGGACATTAAATATTGTGATCGTTTTGAACTTTGGACATAAAATCTCAACTGGAAGAAAGTCTTACAAAGTCTAATTTATATAAGAGATTAACTAAGGTAAGAGCTGAACAAGGCCGTTGAGAAAGTCGCAAAATTAACACAAAGTCTAAGATCGTCTTGTTGATTACTAAGGCACCAAGTTAAATTCCTGAAGCCCTTTTTTGTTCCACGTTTAGCTCGACCTTGACCAACCCAACCACTTGGGCTGGACGGTAGGACGACGGTCTCGCTTCCTGCTGGTCGGCGTTCAATTCTCGACCGTCCAAGTGGTTGGGGCACCATTCCTTTCCCCCGTCCCATCCCCAATCCTTATCCTGACCCCTTCCCAGTGCTATATAGTCGTAATGGCTTGGCGCTTTCACCCTGATAGTTCCCTTCCCTTCGACCTTGACTAGGGTGACCCTTAGCCTTGAAGACTGACTCATTACTAAGCCCTTGTGTTGACATTAGCAACAAGGGGCGACGTACAGTCATTTGATTATTGACTTGTAATGAGAAAGAAAGAATGTTATCAAGGGGAAAGCGCCAAGCCATGACAAGTATGTAGCACTGGGAAGGAGGTTAGGATTAGGATTTGGGATGGGACGGGGAGGAGGAATGGTGCCCAAACACTTGGACGGTCGGGGATTGAACGCCGACCTGCATGAAGCGAGGCCGTCGCCCTACCGTCCAGCCCAAGTGGTTGGGCACCACGTCTACATAGTCACCATCTCTAATACTTCCGAGACCAGATTCTGTTTTCTAGTGCAGTTTTGTCGTCTAGATAACAAGCTTATTTACTGTGTGTGTGTGTGTGTGTGTGTGTGTGTGTGTGTGTGTGTGTGTGTGTGTGTGTGTGTGTGTGTGTGTGTGCCAGGGTGTGCACGCGGGCGTAGGCGCGCTCCTAAATGTACTCGCCTAAATGTGCTTGCAGAATGGTGCCTTTCCAACCGTCAGTTGTCTCACGAGTTCCGTCCTCCCTGTTTGCTGTCTTGACTAATTATGTGACCCATTCTCCTGCTTACATAGTGGTGTTTGTAACTCTGTGCACCATAGTGCAAAGGTTGACGTTCTAAGCAATTAGATAGTCAAATTTTGTACTATTCACTTTATAGTCGGAAAAAATGAAGCTAAAAAACGAACTTAAATATTCCTAGGCCTGATATAGTACACACATGTACTATATTACGCCTCAGATATCGTCTATTAGGCTTAGGAATGTTAGGTTGGGTTACTTAAGTTTATCTTTGCAAAGTTGAAAATAGTTTTCCGGTTTGTTCAACTCAAAATCAAATGAACAAATGCACAAGGACCGTGATGAGGGTATGTACTTTTACCATGTCGTGGAACAGTCGATTAAGGCAGCGTTTCGGATCCTCTCGGACGTAGATTCGAACCCTCATCCCGGCCATTGTGGATTTGTTCAAGTGAAATGTTCTAACATCCCTGTAAAATATCTACGCCTGAAATTTCCATCCTATATATATCCCTATTGTAACCTGCGTTACACTGAAGAGTCCTTTTTGTCAACCTCTATTCATCTGAAAATTCTAATGTCTTCATCATTCCGTCTCTCGCAGTGTTTTGGAAATTAAAGAACAAATCCACAAGGGCCGTGACGAGGATTCGAACCTGCGTCCGAGAGCATCCCAGACGCTGGATTAATCGACTGAGCTACGACATGGTATAAGAATTGCAACCAGAAATTCAACTGAATTTACATGTGGATTTGTTCATTGATGCATCACGCTATTGTGATTTCTGTGTGTTTTGGAGATTAGTTCCCTTAGCCTCTCCTCAGAGTTCAATCCTCACAGTTCTTGTTCTTGATCAAGTTTGGCTTTGTTTCTTTAGGCGGGAATTGCCAGCGTGGGTGATGGTCTATCTCAGCACGAGGTTCATGCATGTCGTAGAAAGGACTTTTGTAGGTTCCTAAACGCTACCTTTTTGTTTGTCAAATGTACATGTAGTGCTGAGGATATTGTTTACATGAACCTCCGGCGTCATGCTGGGGTTGTGCCAGCTCTTAACTTGTTTTCATTTTCTGTTTAAGGATGTAATTTTCCTCATTTCCCATTATTTAATGAATATGAAAGATTCATTTCTTCACATTGACTCTCATTGACTGTACTCACCTAATTGTACTCACCTAATTGTGCTTGCGGGGGTTGAGCTTTGGCTCTTTGGGCCCGGCTCTCAACTGTCAATCAACTGGTGTACAGATTCCTGAGCCTACTGCGCTCTATCATATCTACACTTGAAACTGTGTATGGAGTCAGCCTCCACCACATCACTTCCTGTGAGTTTGACTTAAAGATTCTCATTACCTTACTTTTATATGGGTTGAAGTTGTCCGTCCCTGAAGCTTATTCAGGGACTTTTAACTGTAAAAAATACTCCTGTGTTCTCCCGGTGTTAGTAAATGTTGCATCGTTCGCAGACATCGATATAAACGCATCAACTTCTTCATTTGCATATGTCAGTAACAGTAAGAGGCCATATTACTGGTCATTGTGGTACTTGATTTGCAACTTTCTACTCTTGAGGCCTCTTCCCTCACCATAATCCCTTGTTTCTTATCAGAGAGGTGCTCTCTAATCCACTCTATAACCTTTCAAGTGTTTCTTATCAAAGAGTTGCTCTCTAATCCACTCTATAACCTTTCAAGTGTTTCTTACCAAAGAGTTGCTCTCTAATCCAATCTATAACCTTCCTAGTGTTTCTTATCAAAGAGTTGCTCTCTAATCCAATCTATAACCTTCCTAGTGTTTCTTACCAAAGAGGTGCTCTCTAATCCAATCTATAACCTTCCTAGTGTTTCTTATCAAAGAGTTGCTCTCTAATCCAATCTATAACCTTCCAAGTGTTTCTTATCAAAGAGGTGCTCTCTAATCCAATCTATAACCTTCCTAGTGACACATCTTGATTCACTAATCTGGCTACAATCATGATAGGTGGAGTTGTACTTCTTACAACCTAATGAGACACATAAGCTTTCCCTTTCTCCTATCTTGACTACGGGCTCACCATAGGCCGTGCTACTTGGAACTTTTTGTTCCAAGTAGCTAATCTTAAGCAACAACAACCCCAATCTTGAGATTGTCTTGAGGCTTAGGGTCCCCGCGGCCCGATCCTCAACCAGGCCTCCTTTTTGTTACACCCTCCCGGGAAGTAGCCCGAAGCAGCTGTCTAACTCCCAGGTACCTATTTGCTGCTGGGTGAACATGGGGCATCAGGGTGAAAGAAACTTTTTGCTCATTTGTCTCCGCCTCCACCGGGGATCGAACCCGGAACCTCAGGACTACGAATCCGAAGCGCTGTTCACTCCAGCTGTTAGGCGCCTAAAACGTTATTGCCAACAGCATTTGGTGTTCCCAGGC
>NC_091170.1:30490277-30512777 GCF_040958095.1 Procambarus clarkii
CCTCCCCCTCTCTCTCTCCCCCTCCCCCTCTCTCTCTCTCCCCCCCTCTCTCTCTCCCCCTCCCCCTCTCTCTCCCTCACCCCCTCTCTCCCTCCCCTCTCTCTCTCCCTCCCCTCTCTCTCTCCCTCCCCTCTCTCGCTCCCACCCCTCTCTCTCTTCCTCCCCCTCTCTCTCTTCCTCCCCCCCTCTCTCTCCCTCCCCTCTCTCGCTCCCACCCCTCTCTCTCTTCCTCCCCCTCTCTCTCTTCCTCCCCCCCTCTCTCTCCCTCCCCCCCTCTCTCTCTCTGTGTCTGTCTGTCTCTCTCTCTCTCTCTCTCTCTCTCTCTCTCTCTCTCTCTCTCTCTCTCTCTCTCTCTCTCTCTCTCTCTCTCTCTCTCACACACACACACACACACTCATAGGGAAATCATGGAAGGGAGACGAACTCTGACTGCCAAACGCAGGAAATTCACAACTGGAACAAACACAGAGGATGGGATGGAACAGGAAGCCTGGATGAAGGAAGTACTCCAGCAAATGCAGAATGAATTCAGTGAAGGACTGAGGGTAATGAGGGAGACAGTAGCCAACCTGCAAGATGATTTAAGGGCAGCAAAGGAGGAGATAAGATACCTAAAGGAGACTCTTCCACAATACCAGGCACAAACCGTACCCCAGGGAGATGGGAATGCTACTGTGGAGGGGACCACCACAACCCAGATCTCATTTGCTGAAATGCTTAAAAAGAGCCCTGAAGCTAGGTCTGCGGTTAAGGAAGTTGCCATGGAAGTGGCTTCCTCTCAGGAAGCAGCTAGATGTACTAGCCGGCTGATAGAGAGAAATAGAGCAGTAGTAGTAGCAGGCATTGAAGAACAAACAGGGACCAGACCAAAGGAGCGGAGAGACAAGGACAAAAACATGATTAAAGAGATCCTTAAAGAGGTAAGGATGGAGGGAGCTGAGCGAAATGTTGAAAAGGTTTTCAGGCTTGGAAAGTACAACAAGGACAGAGACCGAATGATAAAGGTGGTTTTCATGAGCGAAATCGCGAAAGAGGAACTGCTAGCAAGGAAGTGTTGTCTAAAAGGTGTAGAGAAGTTCAAGAAAATATTCCTGCAGAGGGATATGACAAGGGAAGAGAGAATACGGACAGCAGACGCGAGGAAGGAGCGCAGGAAGAGAGAAGGAAATCAGAGTACCACAACCCAGAACCCTACAATCCCAGAGGGAAGTGGAGAACCCTCCTCAAACAGTGCAACAGCCACAGGGATTGGGGCACCACCCCCAAATTCTACCCAACAGACACCCAACCTGCCCCATCCCCTGTCAGCCCCCCACTAAGTACCCACCTAGGGCACCCTCCCCCCACCCACCCCCCACCCCCCACTCACCCCCCTTCTCCCCCTCACCCCTCTCCCCAGGACCTCCCTTCTCCCCCATCCCCCATGCCCTCCCTTCTCCCACATGCCTTCCCGTCTCTCCCACCCCCATGCCCTCCCTTCTCCCCCTCCCCCCTAAGCCCCCCACTCTCCCCCACCCCACCTAAGTCTTCCCCTCTCCCCCACTCCCCTAAACCCTCCCCTCTTCCTCACCCACCTCAGCCCTCCCTTTTCCCCCACGCCCCCCAAGCCCTCCACCCTTTTCTCTTCCCCCAAGCCCCCCCATCTCCCCTATCCCCCACAGCCTCTCCTCCCCCCATGCTTCCCCAACCCTCCCTCTCTTACCCACCCCCTGTACCCTCCCCCTCTTATCCACCCCCTGTACCCTCCCCCTCTTATCCACCCCCTGTACCCTCCCCCTCTTATCCACCCCCTGTACCCTCCCCCTCTCCCCCACCACCCCAAGCCCTCCCTCCTCCACCAATCCCCCCGTGCCAGGTCCCCCCAGCTCCCACTCACCCCAGATCCCAAAGGTCCCCCCCAGAAAAGAAGCAGAAGAGAGTCAGTTTCAGGGTGATGTACTCGAACATAGATGGGATCACAAGCAAGACAAGTGAACTAAGGGAAAGAGCACAAGAAGTTAACCCAGATGTAATCGGACTCACTGAAACAAAACTCTCTGGAATCATAACGAATGCCGTGTTTCCCCAGGAGTATACAGTAATAAGGAAAGAGAGGGAAGGTAGAGGAGGAGGCGGAGTGGCCCTACTCATGAGAAGGGAATGGAGTTTTAAGGAGATGGCCATCCCGGGCTGTGAGGAGTTCAGAGACTACATAGCAGGCACCATAACAATGGGAGGACCAAGAATAGTAGTAGCAGTAATATACAACCCTCCACCAAATGACAGGAGACCCAGTCAAGAGTATGAAAACAACAACAAGGCAGTTAACACTATAATTGAGAGGGCAGCCTCTGCTGCCTGTAGAAATAGATCCCACCTGCTCATCATGGGCGACTTCAATCACGGAAAGATTGACTGGGAGAACAAGGAACCGCATGGAGGCGAGGATACGTGGAGAGCCAAACTATTGGAGGTGGTGACAAGCAACTTTTTAACGCAGCATGTCGGAGAACCCACAAGGATGAGAGGCAATGACGAACCAGCGAGACTCGACCTAGTCTTCACTCTGAACGACTCCGACATAAGAGAAATCGGTTTTGAGGACCCAGTAGGAATGAGCGACCACAGTGTACTGGTGTTTGAGTACTTGATTGAAGAAGGGTTATTGAACTCGAGGAGGGATACCGAAACCAAAAGGTTAGCATACCGAAAGGGAAACTATGAGGGGATAAGAAAATTCCTAACAGATATAGCATGGGAAACAGAGCTCAGGGGAAAGACGGCCCAAGATATGATGGATTACATCACGCAGAAGTGCAAGGACGCAGCAAACAAGTTTGTCCCAGTCCAAAAGGAAAACAGAGAAATGAAGATGAGAAACCCATGGTTTAATCAAAGATGTAGGCTAGCTAAGCAGCAAAGTAAAAGGGCATGGAGAAACTATAGGAATAACAGGACACTGGAGAGCAGAGAAAGATACCAGAATGCCAGGAATGAATATGTCAGGATGAGAAGAGAGGCAGAAAGACAATACGAAAATGACATCGCAAGCAAGGCAAAGACTCAGCCTAAATTGTTGCATAGCCACATTAGGAGAAAAACAACAGTAAAGGAACAGGTTATGAGATTAAGGATAGGGGCGGAAGGATTCACTACAAATGACAAGGAAGTGTGTGAGGAATTGAATAAGAAATTCCAGGAGGTCTTCACCTTAGAACAAGGAGAAATTCCAGAGGTAAGTGAGGGAATAGCTAACCAGGAACCACTGGAAGAGTTTGAGATTACCAGTGGGGAAGTAAGGAAGTGTTTACTAGAGTTGGACGTGACGAAGGCTATAGGCCCAGATGGAATCTCCCCTTGGGTTCTAAAGGAAGGAGCAAGAGAACTGAGCCTACCACTCTCCATAGTGTATAACAAATCACTGGCAACAGGGGAACTGCCAGATACTTGGAAAGCAGCTAACGTAGTCCCGATATACAAGAAAGGGGATAGACAGGAGGCACTGAACTACAGGCCAGTGTCCCTAACCTGCATACCATGCAAGCTGATGGAGAAGATTGTGCGAAAAAAACTAGTGGAGCATCTGGAGCGAAGGAACTTTGTAACACAGCATCAACATGGGTTCAGGGATGGCAGGTCCTGCCTCACAGGGTTACTTGAATTCTACGACCAGGCAACAAAAATAAGGCAAGAAAGAGAAGGGTGGGCAGACTGCATATTTTTGGATTGTCAGAAAGCCTTTGATACAGTGCCACACAAGAGGCTAGTGCGAAAGTTGGAGATGCAGGCTGGAGTAAGAGGGAAGGTACTCCGGTGGATAGAGGAATACCTAAGCAACAGGAGACAACGAGTCTGTGTGAGGGGTGAGGTCTCAGATTGGCGAGACGTCACAAGTGGAGTCCCGCAGGGGTCAGTCCTTGGACCTATACTGTTTCTGGTATATGTAAATGATCTCCCAGAGGGTATAGATTCGTTCCTCTCAATGTTTGCCGACGATGCAAAAATTATGAGGAGGATTGAAACAGAGGATGATAGTAGGAGGCTACAAGATGACCTGGATAGACTGAGTGAATGGTCCAACAAATGGCTGTTGAAGTTCAACCCGAGTAAATGCAAAGTAATGAAACTAGGCAGTGGAAACAGGAGGCCAGGCACAGGATACAGAATAGGAGATGAAGTACTTAATGAAACAGACAGAGAGAAAGATCTAGGAGTTGATATCACACCAAACCTGTCTCCTGAAGCCCACATAAAGAGAATAACGTCTGCGGCATATGCGAGGCTGGCTAACATCAGAACGGCGTTCAGGAACCTGTGTAAGGAATCATTCAGAATCTTGTACACCACATATGTAAGACCAATCCTGGAGTATGCGGCCCCAGCATGGAGCCCGTACCTTGTCAAGCACAAGACGAAGCTGGAAAAAGTCCAAAGGTATGCTACTAGACTAGTCCCAGAACTAAGAGGCATGAGTTATGAGGAAAGGCTGCGGGAAATGCACCTCACGACACTGGAAGACAGAAGAGTAAGGGGGGACATGATCACAACCTACAAAATCCTCAGGGGAATCGACCGGGTAAACAAGGACGAACTTTTCAACACTGGTGGGACGCGAACAAGGGGACACAGGTGGAAGCTGAGTACCCAAATGAGCCACAGAGACGTTAGAAAGAACTTTTTCAGTGTCAGAGTAGTTAGCAAATGGAATGCATTAGGAAGTGATGTGGTGGAGGCTGACTCCATTCACAGTTTCAAATGTAGATATGATAGAGCCCAATAGGCTCAGGAATCTGTACACCAGTTGATTGACGGTTGAGAGGCGGGACCAAAGAGCCAGAGCTCAACCCCCGCAAGCACAATTAGGTAAGTACAATTAGGTAAGTACACACACACACACACACACACACACACACACACACACACACACACACACACACACACACACACACATTCCCAGGAACCAGACCGTGGCAGCTGTCTAAGTCCCAGGTACCTATTTGCTTATAGGTGAACAGGAACATAGGGTGAAGCTCTGCCCACTTGTTGTCGCCTCCGCCGTGGATCGAACCCTGGCCCTTAGGACTACGACTCAAAAGCGCTGTCCACTCAGCCGCGAGTAAAAGTCCTGAGCTTCGTAGTCCTGAGTTTTCGGGTTCGATCCCCGGTGGAGGCGGAGACAAAATGGGCAGAGTTTCTTACACCCTGATGCGCCTGTTACCTAGCAGTAAATCGGTACCTGGGAGTTAGACAGCTGATACGGGCTGCTTCCTGGGGATGTGTAACAAAAAGTAGGCCTGGTCGAGGACCGGTCCGCGGTGACGCTAAGCCCCGAAATCATCTCAAGATAACCTCAAGATAACCAAACGATAGAGAGAGAGAGACCTACAGGACCTACATAACTTTTACATCATGTTTCGAAGCTTAAAGCGCTCTCTCTCTCTCTCTCTCTCTCTCTCTCTCTCTCTCTCTCTCTCTCTCTCTCTCTCTCTCTCTCTCTCTCTCTCTCTCTCTCTCTCTCTCTCTCTCTCCCTCCCTCCCCCTCTCCCTCCCCCTCTCCCTCCCCCTCTCCCTCCCCCTCTCCCTCCCCCTCTCCCTCTCCCTCTCCCTCCCCCTCTCCCTCCCCCTCCCCCTCTCCCTTACCCTCACCACTGTTGTTTTAACAGTATGGACGTGGTTCAGGTCACAGTGAACCCTCCAACCAAAAATTGGAGCAAACACAGATGCAGGTTTATATATTATTTTAGTTGATTTTTGTTGTTTTTCTCTGGCCATTTTTATGTTTTTTTTTTTTACTTTTATCATTTTTACCTTAACTGTTAGCGGCGTGAACCAGTTTTATTTGACTATGAGTATATAGATGTATATGGAATGTTTGTCATTCATATTTTTCTTGCAAAGTTATTTGTTTTAGTAACATGAAATCCTGCATAATATATATATATATATATATATATATATATATATATATATATATATATATATATATATATATATATATATATATATATATATATATATATATATATATATATATGTGAAAATTATTCTGCGACAATGGTGTGACTTGAATCCCAGACACCTGGCCTAACCTACTCGACCATAATGGTATAGAAAGAAGGGGGAATGGGTGAGGGGGGGGAGAGAAATGGTAGGTAAATGGGAAGGAGGAGGTGAAGGGGGAGTGGAAGGATTAAGGTGGGGGAGGGAGGTAGGATGGGGGAATTATTGGAGGAGAGAGAGAGAGAGAGAGAGAGAGAGAGAGAGAGAGAGAAAGGGGATTGGAGGTCTTTAACCCTCTTTCCTGAAATGAAACCTCCACTCTTTTTTTTCATCTTTTTTTTTATTTTATTTTTTATCAGAGTCATCCAATCAGTGGCCACCTTTGAGGTCCTGTTTAAAAGAGGCGGTCCTCTAGCATAACCATCGGGGACTGTTCTACTGTTTTAAGAATGATTTTCTTCCGACACGTGATTTGGAGTTTCTGTTGACTAGTTGGCCCATTTTAAGTCAATCAGCATCCAGCTAATAGAACGCCCAGACTTCCGTTACTGTAGCCAGCCCCAAGCAAGCGAGTGATTACATAATTACTACACACACACACACACACACACACACACACACACACGGAACGTTATTGGAACGCTGAGAAACCTCCTTAATCAGGTTTTTTATTCCTTAAGCAATGTACGCAGCCTTCGTTAGACCCAAGCTGGAATATGCAGCACTGGCCTGGAACCCGAATCTTGGGAAAAGTACAAAGGTTTTCAACAAGATCTTAGCACACAAATGAGCCCTCAGAGCTCTGGCTAATTGGGCTCATTTGTGAGGCTAGGTTAAGGGAACTAGAACTGACAACTTTGGAGAAGAGAAAACACGTACGGGACATGATCACAACATACAAGATACTGAGGGAGATTGTCAAGGTAGACAAGAACAACTTCTTCAAAGTGAGAACCACCTCACGCAGCGGAGGAGGAGTAAGGAGTGACGTCACCAAGTTAACAAGGGAACCAGAGCGGTGAGTGTAATTGTCTGTAAGTCATTACAACCGCTGCTTCTCTCTGTGTTTATCTTTGTCTCCCTCTTCTCCCACACTCTTATACCTCCTTTGTCAACACTTATCCCCCCCTCCCCCATCTCTGCTTCTCCATTCGCTTCTCCTTCTATTCTCCATTCTTCCTCCTCGTTCTATTCGTATTGCTACTAACCCTCCTTCCACATCCCCCAGCGCCCCCCCCCTCACTAGCTCCCCTCCCCCCTGAACCATCTACCCCCCCATCACCCCCCCCCCTTCTCTCACCCCCACAACAAAAACATTACCTGTGCGCTCACACTCGAGTTACTGCTCATAATTATTTTTATTTAGACTTGAGAGCAAATTAAGGAACATGAGTGGCATGGTAATATTGGGCCGTTGTCTTTTAATCCACTGGAAGAAAAATGACCTGAAAATTAATATGACCCAGTCAACTGTGGGGGGAAAATTATCGAGCGAGAGCGAGAGAGAGAGAGCGAGAGAGAGAGAGAGAGAGAGAGAGAGAGAGAGAGAATGAGAAAGAGAGGGAAACAGACAGAAAATCATTTTCTACCTGTAATTTTCATGCTCTTTATTACCAGTCTCTTCCTCAGCGGCCTCCGGCGAACCCTGTGGCTTAACACAGGTGTGTGTGTTAACACACCTGTGGGTTAAAGACCAAGTTAGGACCATTAGGTTTGTGACACAAATGCTTCTGTGTCTCCACACTTATGATTTACATGCCATATATATATATATATATATATATATATATATATATATATATATATATATATATATTGAAGCATGACAAAAATGCAAAGTATCATCATTTGCAAACAACAAAATTGTTAGGAAACCTAATTACCAAGAATCATAATATTCCCATTCGATTTTGCACAAAAATGAAAATAAAATGCTAAAATTTACTCGGACCCATTATTTCGGAAGACAGGAATTTGCAAAACACGAATCTCTAACGGGAGAATTAACAACACAGGTATTTGCAACACAGGAATTGTCAAGAATTGTGACTTGCGAAACAAGACCCTTTTTTAATAGCCAACTACTGCAGGACTGCAATATTGAGAGAGTAATTTTCCGGAGTCCTTCACTGCAGTATTTCAGACCAGCCTCTCCCCTTGTCTGGGGACAGAGAGGGAGAGAGAGAGGGAGAGATGCAAGAGAGAGAAATGCGAGTGGTAAGAGAGAAGTGACGAAAGAGAGAGGAGAGAGCGAGAGGTGAGAGAGAAAAGCGAGGAAAGAGAGAGAGAAGCGAGGAGAGGGAGAAAGCGAGAGGGTGAGAGAGAGAGAAGCAATGAGAGCGAAGGTAAGAGAAAAGTTAGACGAGAGTGACATGAAAGTGAGGGAAGAGGGAATAAAAGGGAAGCGAGAAGAGAGGGGATGATAACGAAAAACAGACGCGGAATAAGAATGAGAATGGATAAAATACGTGGCAAAGAAAGGGATGAGGAGCGTGTATAGAGAGAAGGAAGACATTAGAGCGATGTTAGATAACGGATTAAAGATACAAACAAGATACACCAGAGATGAGACAAACGAGTCAGTAGGACAGAAAGCGGGCGAGAGAGAGAGAGAGAGAGAGTCGAAATGGTGAAAGTGAAAGTAGTTGAGAGTTGGTTGAAGATTGAGAGAGTTGTGAACTGCGTCACTCCTACAAGCCACTGCCTGAAGACATCTCAATGACCTCGGACTCTCCTGTCTGGTCTGTGTTGAAGACTGAACCCAGACGACCTCTTCCTTTGCACGCCGGCCACTAACTCGATCAAAAGCCATACAACAATCTTCTAAATGCTCTATGAGAGGGATACTCCACACAGCAGAAAAAAACAGGACCTCAGTCCCATCTGCAAATTGCCTCTAGCGCTCGTTATAATTCCTGAGTTGGGGGGTGGGGGGATGTGACGCCACATCTCGCAGAGAGTTCCATTGGCTGAGCTGACATTAGTGAGCTCCCATTGGTTCTTTCGTCCAAAATCAATCCTGATTGGCTGGATTTAAAATTTGAAGAATCTGGAATTTTAGGGGTTGACCAACGAAATTGTCTCACTTAAGTTTGAATTTGTGTTTTATTTCGTACGTTTATATATTATTATTTAAAGAGATTTCGGCTCTTAGGATTGTTTATCTACGTTTATCTTCACATCACGGGATCTGTTTTGCATCACATCATGTCATTAAGTGATTTTTTTTAATTTGTTTTATCTGTTGGTGATTTTGTGGTTTATTAATGTAGTTGCAATTGATCTGCGTTGCCCAACAGAAGGTATTTGCAATTTTGTTTAGCTAAGAGTAACTATTAGTGGCATTATATAGGATCCAAATCACTATTAACTATACTTTTTAGGCCCAAGCAAATAAAAAATGACCCTTACCCCCTCCCCAGGAACAAAGTTTGTGTCACAGTGTATTGGTGATGCTGGGGGGGGGGGGAGCTGGCTTCTCCTCCTCCTGTGCATATTAAGGTTAGAGTGCAGTGAGCAGAGTGAGCAAGGCCTTCAGGGATGAGCTGGAGTAGGTAGTTGAAGCAGACATTCCACGACGAGAGGCAAAGCACACTTCACTGAGGTACACACTGTGTTACAATGCCTCTCTGTGCGTCTCTCTCTCTCTCTCTCTCTCTCTCTCTCTCTCTCTCTCTCTCTCTCTCTCTCTCTCTCTCTCTCTCTCTCTCTCCCTCTCTCTCTCTCTCTCTCTCTCTCTCTCTCTCTCTCTCTCTCTCTCTCTCTCTCTAACTCTCTCTAACTCTCTCTCTCTCTCTCTAACTCTCTCTCTCTCTCTCTCTCTCTCTCTCTCTAACTCTCTCTAACTCTCTCTCTCTCTCTCTAACTCTCTCTCTCTCTCTCTCTCTCTCTCTCTCTCTCTCTCTCTCTCTCTCTCTCTCTCTCTCTCTCTCTCTCTCTCTCTCTCTCTCTCTTTGACTTCTGTCATCTTATTCAACAACTCATAATTCGTTCACTAAGCAGGATTTTAGATAACCATCAGATCTAAAAATATAGGAAATGACGACGTGTGATAATGGTCGTGGGTTAATGGTCTTGGAAGGACGCGAAACGACCTCACTTTATTTTCCAATGGGTGGGTTGGGAATCTAATTTTCAGCAACATTATTGTGACTTTCTTGACTGCAAGCAGGATTTTTCTCTCTCTCTCTATCCATGTTGGCTTTTAGAGACGCAATTGAGTTGCTCTAAGAGTTCTACTAACCTGCTTCGGAACTGTCTTAAGTAACTTGCAGTGAAGGTTTTCATTTTTTAGCCATGCTGGTCTGCAGTTCAGCAGTTCTTGTCAATATTGTTACTCATATTAGTCCTTTTTCTACCGTCTGGAAGATCGGCCTTTTTTCCCCCAGAAAGCAGATCAATATATATGGCAAGAGAACAGTACAGTACTGTACTATTGTAGGGTCATTTAGTACTCAAGGGGAATGTCTTGTCAAGGGCTGTTATCGTACTTATTTTAAGTGGTTGGTTGCAAGTGCTGGAGTCACTATCATGTGTGAGTACTTGCTGTGGGTTAGACATCAGTTCCCTCATGTCTATTAACTATAATAGCAGATCAGCTTGAAATAGTCATGGAAGCTTTAATTAATTACACGCAGAAATCACAATAGCGTGATGCATCAAATGAACACATCCACAAGTAAATTCAGTAGAATTTCTGGTTGCAGTTCTTTGACCATGTCGTAGCTCAGTCGATTAAGGCAGCGTCTGGGATGATCTCGGACGTAGGTTCGAATCCTCGTCACGGCCCTTGTGGATTTGTTTATTTAATTCCCATTTACTTATTTTCTATCTCTTAACGACTTGCCTAGCTGTGCCCGCAAGCACAACTAGGCAAGTACACACATCCCCAGGAAGCAGCCCGTGGCAGCTGTCTATCTCCCGGGTACCCATTTACTGCTAGGCGAACAGGCCATCAGGGTGAAAGAAACGGCTCATTTGTTTGTGCCTCAACCGGAAATCGGGAATGTTTATTCTGCCGTGAGGCTTCGTGTGTGTGTATGTGTGTGTGTATGTGTGTGCGTGTGTGTGTGTGTGTGTGTGTGTGCGTGTGTGTGTGCGTGCGTGTGTGTGTGTGTGTGTGTGTGTGCGCCTTTCATGGCTTTCTGACTGGAAATTCCATTGACCGCTTCACGACCCATAAATAATGGTCCACGACACACACAGATCATGGTTCACAGGCGCCTGCCTGAGCCTCCCCTGGTCCTCCCTATTCCCCTATTTCCAGCCCCTATTTCCAGTCCCTATTTCCCGCTCCTATTTCCAGCCTCTATTTCCAGTCCCTATTGCTAGCTCCCGTTCCCCCTATTCCCCGTTCCCAACCTCTCGCTCACCCCTTTGTAATTTGCGCATGATGGTGGTGGAGTGTGAGGAGGGGATGGCTCCCCCTCTCTCTCTCTCTCTCTCTCTCTCTCTCTTTCTCTCTCTCTCTCTCTCTCTCTCTCTCTCTCTCTCTCTCTCTCTCTCTCTCTCTCTCTCTCTCTCTCTCTCTCTCTCTTTCTCTCTCTCTCCATCCCTGTGTGTTCGTCTAATTGTGCTTGCAGGGTGGGGTTGAGTTTCGGCTCTTGGGTCCCACCTGTGTACTGGTTCGTCTCTCTCTCTCTCTCCCTCGCCCCGTCATAATACCTCGCTGAGATACCAAAGATACCATGTTGGGATATAATAGGATATGGGTCACAGTAACGGGGTTGGAGATAAGATGACCAAACCACATATCAGAAAATCATATATATATATATATATATATATATATATATATATATATATATATATATATATATATATATATATATATATATATATATAATTTATATATACATATTTAGACATTTTTCTGAAGATGTATTATTAAATACGAATAATGGCCCGCGGCCCCTGTTACCTAGCAGTAAATAGGTACCTGGGAGTTAGACAGCTGCTACAGCTGCTTCCCGGGGGGGGGGGTGTAACAGAAGCGATGCCTGGTCGAGGAGCGGGCCGCGGGGACGCTAAGTCCCGAAATCATCTCAAGATAACCATCAGATGTCTGTGTAATAGGAAATGCCTCGTACGGGTCAATAGGCCATCTACAGTGCCCTTAATTCTTTTATATGTTCTCTCTAAAAATACTTTTGTATACTTTTGTGTCATGTATTTCACATTATCTGATGCAATTTCATTCGTGTTGATGTAAAATCAATGTATTAAGCGAGTCACTGAGATTCAAGACAATCCCTCAAGTGAGCTTGTAAGTGGCAGGCTGGGGGTAGCGAACAACCAATCAGGGTCAGGGTTACATGTTCAATTAGCTTAATATGCTCTGTAAGCGGATGGGCGATCGAGCGGAAACCAATCAAGTCACTGGATACAACCCGGGCTGACAGCCAACCAATTGGCTCACTGCATGCCTATTGAATGTCACAAGCAGCCAATCACGTGAGGGGTAACATCTTGAGAATACTCATAGCGTCTCTGAAAATTAATCCATTGTGTTTCTTTAAGTCAAATACTTGAATAATTAAAATTGCCAGATATAATATTTTATAAGTAGTAATTGTTAATTAAATTGGCTCCTGAAACACTGCATTTTTTATATACAATTATTCGTAGTAGTGCGGGTATAAACGTGGTCTATTACACACCAGGGCTATGTAGTCGTAATAGCTTGGCGCTTTCTCCAGATAGATCCCTTCTATTGCCCACCAATTGGTCGTTAGCCGTTCATTGACGAACTGGTTGAATTGTTGTGGTGAGTGGATGTCTCGGGTTGCTACTGGATGTTACCAAAAGGGGGTTTACTAAATTGTTGTGCCTGAAACAAGTCTCTAAATTGTTGTTGGTGGATTGGTGAAGTCTATTTGGTAGTCACGTGTGTGTGTCGCTTCTTGGGCTGGAAGTCACGTGTGTGTGTAGCCTCTTGACGGGGGTAGTCACATGTGGCCCCTCTTGACGGGGGTAGTCACATGTGGCCCCTCTTGACGGGGGTAGTCACATGTGGCCCCTCTTGACGGGGGTAGTCACATGTGGCCCCTCTTGACGGGGGTAGTCACATGTGGCCCCTCTTGACGTGGGTAGTCACATGTGACATATTGAGAACGCTGCCAAAATCAAAAATGAATTTTCAATTTGAATTTACTAGCAAATATTGATTTAAGGGACCAAGTTTGCCAGGTCAGGTATAAGGAGGAAGCCAGTATCACTTTACAGCACTTGAAAGGGATATGTGGATAAGGATCTGGGATAGGAGGGAAAGAATGGTGTCCAACCACATGAACCATCGGGGATTGAACGCCGACCTGCAAGAAGCGTGGCCTCCGTTGTAAAGGAGCAAACTCTGATGTAAATAACTACGTCAGGACCTATACCTCTCACGAATATACCAATCTCAGAACCAACTAATAAGTATCAACCGGTTTCCAACCCATTTGGCAAGTTCGTAACAAGTTCAGAATTTCAAAGGTAAATTCACTGAAGGTAAGGAAAAATCAACTTCACTTACTCCAGAGCTCATCAGATATAATCCTCTTACATTTAAGTTTGAGTCTCTCTCTCTCTCTCTCTCTCTCTCTCTCTCTCTCTCTCTCTCTCTCTCTCTCTCTCTCTCTCTCTCTCTCTCTCTCTCTCTCTCTCTCTCATCAGAACGCACGCACGCAACTGATGAATCACGGGCCTGATGGGCTTGTGAAGCAGTGATTGGCCTGCCCATCAGAGAGAGGCTCCCAGCCCGCCAGTAAAGAGATAGGACTGACGCAATACAATGCCCCATTTTCTTTTCTCCCTTGAAATTTTTCCAGTCAATCGAGACCAGCTGGAATCGTGTTTAAGCGCTTCCTTAACGGCAAAACTCCGCGCCGAGTTTCATTTCCGAGCTGAAGAGTGAAGACAAGCTGCGTTTCTTCGAGGTAAAAGTCTTCGGTAGAAAATGGTGGCTTCTACTATTCGGTATATCCCCAAGGAACATAGACATATGCCTTAATGCGAGAAGGGGAGAAGCCTTGACCGATATGAGGAGGAAATGATGTTGACGGCTGCGTCAACCTGCCTGTCACTCAAGGCTTCAGGGGGGGGGCGGGCACGTTGAGCAGAAATTCGGTTGAGTGAGGCAGGGCCTTCTACAAAGGACGTAAATAATGTATATGTGGAAGAGCTCGAGAAAAGGCAGGTGGAGCACTGTGCTTCTACTGATGAAGAGATCATCATTACAGTGTACGTATAGTCTCCTCGACACGATAATTATCACGTCCGCGTGGAAGATAATCTGCCATTGTCTATGTGTATTCACTTACCCTCGGCCTCCCTCACTGTATATTGAGATACAGTTAATGGCCAACTTATGAAAGCAGATTATACAATGTAGTTCCTTGACGATTCAAACCTCCAAGCAACAGCCTAGTGGACCAAACTCTCACAAGTCAAGCCTGGCCTCGGGCCGGGCTTGGGGAGTAGAAGAACTCCCAGAACCCCATCAACCAGGTATCAACCAGGTAAATAATATTGCTTAGGACAATATTCAAGTGCCACTCATAAATTGGGGTCAGTTTGAATCGGAGCGTAGTACTGTGATGCACTCGAGCGCCACTCCTAGATGCTTCAAACACTGGGATAAGAAAGTGTTTACATACCCTACAGTTAAAGGAGTTGGGTAACATCCACTAAAAGCACCACAGAGGGTTCAAGGGTTTATCAAGAACACACTGTAAGGACCGTGGACATTGTTTATCTCGGGTAGACAAGTAGAGATTTGAAAACTTCAATACCCACGTGCACAGCAACATGTCACTATCAACATATCAACATGTCAACATGTCAACATGTCAACATGTCAACATAGCAACAATTTCCAGGAAGATTGAGTGGACGGAAGAGCGTATCCTGGATGACAGACCATCCAGGAGACAGTGGTGACGTTCCCGTCTCATGTATAGTCACTAAAATAGTTTCTTCCTGCTGAAGCGTCATACGATATATATTACACTTTATTTCCTCCTGTGTAAGTGTGTGTGTATGTTCCCGCGCTAATGGTATGTGTATTTTTATTTCTATCCGCTTCTCGTCGTATTCCGAGGGGAAAGTTGGGAGAAGGGGGGAGTGTGGGGGAGAAGGGGGGAGTGTGGGGGAGAATGGGGGAGTGTGGAGGAGAAAGGGGGAGTGTAGGGGAGAAGGGGAGGAGTGTATGGAATAAGGGGAGAGCGTGGGGGAGAAGGGGGGAGTGTGGGGGAGAAGGGGGAAGTGTAGGGGAGAAGGGGGGAGTGTATGGAATAAGGGAAGAGTGTGAGGGACAAGATGCAGTAGTAGAGTTTGCGGCTTCGTACAAAAATACAACTGTTTTGCAGAAACTTATTTATGTTCTGACGCCTAGAAGCGTTTCGCAACACTAATTACATTTTCATAGACAATTTTACATACACCAATTGCTTACAAAACGTCCATATTACCGTGCTCTAAGTTCCCTAAAGCGTCGCACTTCTAATTCATTGGTCTGTACCGTAAAACCTGAAACGTATTAAGGAAGAGAACGGCTTCTCTTAACGCCCAGACGGAGAAGCGGAGAAATTAGAATGAACTGTTAGAGTAAGCGTCAACCTCAATCCTTAGAAGTAAAGGTTGAGGCTGATGGGAAATAATGAAGGGAAGGATCGAAGCTGATAGACGAAAATTAGAAATTGAAAGCTTGACAGAAAAAGCAAGAGATGTTTATTTTATTTTATTTATTTGTTGTGTTCTTGCTGTCTGGTAATTTGAGGCAGTAAGCAGGGAATATGTCAGAGAAAAAAAAAAAATATATATATATATATATATATATATATATATATATATATATATATATATATATATATATATATATATATATATATATATTGCTCTAAGAGTTGCCAGATGATGCTCTCTCTGGTATACTGAATCATGGAAAGGCTAAATTCCTATCAGCAAATGTTTACAGCCAAACTGGCAAAGTCAGCCTTCTTGGGTTCGAACCCTGGACAGACAGGAGAAAAACCCGGACACCAATCCTTCACTGTTCTGCAGCATTGATGATACTATGTTTCTCCAGTAGAGAAAATGTTTATTTTTCTCCTCAAACTTTACTTTGACCTTTACTTGAGACATCTCAGGGCAGACGTCTTGAAGATGTGCTGGAGGCTGCTGACTTATGAAACAATGTGATCAAAGTTGTGGTCAAGGAGTCGGAAAGCCTTTAGGTAAGTACCTTTAAGATATATTCCCTCAGCCGTCTGAAGCAAAGGTCAACGTTTGAGGGGAAGTAATAGCTAGTTTTCCCTAATTTGGAGACATAAGCAGTTAGAAAATACCACTTACTACTCAGGAAGATATATTGTGTTATACTGCAGTATCTGTGAGGAGAGAGTGAGTTGTGAGTCAGCGCTTAACAACAGTTGTAAATTATCTCCTCTACACTGGGGGGGGGGGGAGAACAGTAGTCACACCACGCCACAGGTTCCATCTCGGGTCTTGTGTGCCTGTATACCTGTATATTGGTGTATATGTTAATCAGTTAATTATGTACACCGCTCCCATCTTGGAATCTGGATAAGGGTCTGAGGATCTGTTTATGGAACGACTTATTCTCGTAGCTTAACCTCTGCTAGTTCTGTGATTATTCTTGTTGCTATCCTCTGCACTTATTAAATTTCGATTTTGTCATTCATGAGGCTGCTGATTCCGGCACTGATCAAACAGAAACTGTGTTGATTTCTTTTTAAAAAGAGTCGTAATATAGGTTTTTAAAAACTCGGTCTAATGTTTACCAACTTCGTACATACCGGCGCTGTTTCTCTGATAATGTTGGCCTCTGTTGGTTGTGTTGGAATTATATCCACTCCAATTTATTCCCTTCTTTCCTATTCCTGTAGTTCACTTCCCGTCAGGGATTGTTTAGCAGCTCATATCTCCCTTTTCTCTTATTATCTTGCACTTGTTGGGGACTGAACTCTGGGGTCTGTCAGCCTTCGGGACAAACTGCATATGTTGGGTGGGGAATTAAATCCGGTTTAGGAGAGAGATGCGGTGGCCTTATGTACCCAGTCAGTCTCCCTGAATATATTAAAACTGAGACGTGGTGGTGGTTGAAGGTAATGCTCTCACGACACGACAGTCTTTGTAAATATTTAGTGGCCATTTTCTGCGTCCAAAAATACCTGACTGGACGAGGTCAATGGTCTCAATGAGACGTATTTGAAGCGTATTTAATTGGTTGTTTTTTCCTGTTGTAGGCCTATAGTGCACGTCGTAAGGAGTCATCTAGGATACTTACTTCCCCCATAGGTGCATACAGGAACGTTCACGAGGATCGAACTTAGACCCGGCTAGAAACTAGTCCACCGTTCTAACGGCCAGTTCAGGAGGTTGGGGGCTTTTATCAGCCGTTCTACAGTGCCACGTATGTATATATTTAGGGACATTTAAAACATATATACCAACATGTCTCGTTCAGGTAATTTTCCTAGCTTACAAGATGGGGTACCCAGCGGTGTCTGGTACTACTGGGTGACCTGGGTCACCAAACTCTATGGTAAACGAAACCACACTTTCACATATCGAAGAAGTCGCTTGAAATGGAAATAGGAGCCGATCCTTTTTAAAGAGAGGCATGGGGGATCGAACCCGAGCACCCTATGACTCCTCTATTCAATCACAAATCACCCTGCAAAGCTTCGTGGGGGTTGCTCCTTAGCTCCTGGGCTCCGGCGCTGGAAAAAAACCTGTCTATATAGATTGATTTATGCATTAAGTTAATTATGTTCTTAATTTTATAACCATTAAAAGGATTTTAAATTGAGGTTTTCAACCGTTTGCACTTTATGTTAATGGTGTAGTTGTTGATTTTGAACATAAATCATTTGTTACACTATGTCTGGTAAGGGTTCGAACCCCGGACAAGCAAGATCTTGCTCTTTATGCCCCGCCTATGAGCACTGTAGAATAATAATATTAATAATAATTGTTTTCTGTAAAAGATACACTGGAACATGTTCCTGCCGCTAATTAGTAAGTACATAAACTATATATTATTAAAAGCCACTAATTACGCACAGAATTATCTGGTGTAGGCCTTTAGGCCAACTTCCTGGGGACTTTAAAATGTTATTCATTGTTTCATATATGTTGATGTTATCCTATATACATGAGTCTCTTTTTTGCTGTTTCAGGTGAATGCCTGAATGTTTCAGGTGAATGCCTGAATGTTTCAGGTGAGTTTCCCTTACATTTCTCACTGTTTAATTGGTTTCCTTCCTTCCCTATTCTCATAACCTTGCAATTTACTGGGTTGATGTCTTAAAGCCATTTGTCCGACCTTCCCTAAAGTTCGTCCTGAGAGAGAGAGAGAGAGAGAGAGAGAGAGAGAGAGAGAGAGAGAGGGAGAGAGAGAGAGAGAGAGAGAGAGAGAGAGAGAGAGAGAGAGAGAGAGAGAGAGAGAGAGAGAGAGAGAGAGAGTTGCGAACAGGAATATATATAACTGTATTCACCTAATACCTCCTCCCAAAAAATAATTTGTTCGTATTTAGTATCAAAATAAAGTTTGTGTTCGAAAATAGACTACCAAGAGACAGACAAGCGAGAGGCAGAAACTACCAAATTCCAGCCGACTTGCACATTAAAAAAAAAAATCGCGTCGACGGCATCTGAATGCAGCATTCATTCCCTTCGTTTAAGATTAAACTGCGTTCATCAGGTACTTACAAAGATCCTGGCTCTGTCTTTAATATAATATTGACACAGAAAATATTCCACGGTAGATGGATCACAAGCATAGAGTGCCACAGAAAACCAGTCAGACGCGTGTCATAGAAAATGGCTTTTCACAGACAACGTCTCACAAAAAATGGTCCAGAGACAACGTGCCATAGAAAATGGGCAACACACCCCACTGTGTCATAGAAAATAAGCCCAAAGACAACGTACCACCAACAACGCGCCATAGAAAACGGATCACAGAGAATGTATCACAGAAAACGAACCACAGACCAAAAGGCCAGAGAAGGCGACTCTAGCACTAAAAGCACTGTGCTTCCATTTTCTATACAATATACAGTTTTTAAGCCATATTAATGGCGGGAAGCCATTGCCAGTACCTCTTTGTTGCGGCGGAGGTTCTGGCAACCGTAGAGGCGGCGCCTTTGTCATTTATGTCCCCCTCGAGCTCCATTTTATTGTAGTTGTTAATGTTTTTGCTCGAGGCTTCAGCGTTGCGTTGCTTTTTGATGGGATTGTTGGCAATTATGGTGCATTGTTGTTGCTCCTAACGGGGCTGTTAGGGTTTATTGTCTCCGGGATATCCGAGTTCTCCAAATCACCAATTATTGGTGTTTTCACGTTTTCTTCTCTGTTGTGAAGCTGATTGGGTGACTGCTTTAAAACTCAGTGTTGTCAAGTAGTTAATGTCTTGTCGCTTGCTTTGTTGCAAGTTCAAATACTGGTGTTGGCATGACGAATTATGCCATTGCAAGGTGAGAAAAAAAGATCGGTTGTTGCATGATTAACTTTTGCAGGGATAAGGGCGAAAGTTCATTGGATGTTGCTTGGTCTGTTTTTATGTCAGGTGGTTTGGCCTACCAGTACCTGGCCTGGTGCGTAAGTGTTGCGTGAATATATGCAGTAATGACTCTTGCAACAACAATACCTGTGCTAACAACACTACCACGACTACCACTAACGTCACCACTACCACTAGCACTATCACTACCACTACCACCACCACTACCACTACCACCACCACTACCACTATCACCACCACTAGCACCACCACTACCACCACCACTACCACCACCACTACCACTACCACTAGTTCAGATACCACCGCTCCCACTACCACCACGTTCACCCCAACAGAAAATACAGTAGACAATTCACCATCCTCTTGAACTTAATATATTCTCTGACAGTAGTGTAAAATGAGACATTGATGAGAGAGGGAAAGAGATAAAAACAAGAACAGAAATAGAACACATTTAACACACACACCAAACACACATTTAACACACACAACAAACACACATTTAACACACACAACAAACACACATTTAACACACACACCAAACACACATTTAACACACACACCAAACACACATTTAACACACACACCAAACACACATTTAACACACACAACAAACACACATTTAACACACACAACAAACACACATTTAACACACACACCAAACACACATTTAACACACACACCAAACACACACACCAAACACACATTTAACACACACACCAAACACACATTTAACACACACAACAAACACACATTTAACACACACACCAAACACACATTTGACACACACACCAAACACACATTTAACACACACACCAAACACACATTTAACACACACAACAAACACACATTTAACACACACAACAAACACACATTTAACACACACAACAAACATATGATAGATAGCCCACTATCAACCATCCATATGGCTGAACAAGCAGCCTGTTATGTCCACATAACAGACTATCAGAGGACGGTATAGCTCCCTCGCATCGCAGCATTGTGAATAAATCATTAGATGCAAATATTGCGACTAGATCCTAATTAGTATACATTAATTAGTATATACTCATTAGTATACACTCATTAGGACCTGATCCGGATATCAAACAAACCATCAATATATATACGTGACTGACATCATCAATATATATATACAATAGTCAACATTGGATTACCTTATTACTTTATTTTATGGTTGAAAAGAATTACTCAGCATTAGAGTTGATGCTGAGTGAATGAGGAGAATGAGTAAGGTGTGTGTGGGGATGGGGAGGTTGTCTATGTGGAGATGGGGAGGGCTATGTGTGTATGGGGAAGGAATGGGGAGGTTGTGTGATTGTGGGGAAGGGGGGTGGGGGGCTTTCTATGGGGATTGGGAGGGATGTATGTGTGTTGGAGAGGAATATTTCATAGTGAGTTTGACACTGTTGGGAAATGCTTACGATTTTGAGGAAGATCCTGGATGACTTTGGAGTTTGGGATAGAGAATGGGGGATGGACGAAGAGAAAGCAGAAAGGGGGAAATAAGGAGGGGGAATGAGTCTGGGAATCAGACAAACGCTTACATGAATAGAGGGAGAGAACTGGAGAAACGGGAAGGCCAGATGATGCAGTGAGCAAGGGAATGGGGAAAATAAGGTCCGGAAGATGCAGGAGGAGGAAGAGAAGGTGGAGCAAAGAAGCGAGGGAGGGAGGGGGAGAGGGAGAGAGAGAGAGAGAGGGAGAGAGGGAGAGAGGGAGAGAGGGAGAGAGGGAGAGAGGGAGAGAGAGAAGGCCAGGGAGAATATTGACCAATGGGGCAGCGAGGGCAGGTAGCGTGTTTATCAATCCCTGCCGCCGTGAAGGTCCCTTCGTCCTCTCCCACCTCCTCTCCTACCTCCTCTCCCACGTAATCTCCCTCGTCCTCTCCCACGTCCTCTCCCTCGTCCTCTCCCACGTCCTCTTCCACACTCTCCCGGGCCACTGGCTCAGGGCCCACGCAGGAACATCCCAACATAAACACTATCCCAACGTTTGTTTACATGATATCAGCTGATGCGTACAAGATTTCCCGGGAAAGCAGCCGCACGGGTCTTTACATACGCATCCGACCTTTGAGTTGATTGGTCAAACAACCTGTCCTCAGGACAAGCTCGTCCAACCGGCAGTCGACCTCAAAGTCGCACTCGTCTATTTTAACGCACTGCGTGTTCAAGATTTTTAATGTTCTCAAATATAGATTAGTGTTATGATATACTATAATGTGTTGAATAGTTAGGTCATATGCCTCTATACCCCCTTTCTAATGCCTCTAGAGTGGCACTATGATTGGGGCCCAGGTGGTGAAGGTGGTGGTGGTGGTGGTGGTGGTGAAGGTGATGGTGATAATAATGGTTGTAGGGAGATAATGGGAAGCTGTGAGAGGGGAGAATGGTGATATCGGTGGTAGTGATCTTGATCAAGATAGCCCGTGATCTTCATAACGAAAACGATAACAATTAAGACTTGTCAGAGACAATACACTGATATCAATTTCAATGCACTAATGCCAGTCAATTACAATACACTAATGCCAATTACAGTACACTGCTCCAAACTACACGTCATCTTTGCCAATTACACTGCAGTAAGAAATTTAATGCCACATCCCGTAAATGACTCTTAATTCTGCTTTGCAATTCCAGAATTTACAAGAAAAACGAAAATGGCAATGTATTAATTTCCTTAACTAACGAACGTTGTTGCCAAGCGCGTAGATTGCCCTTTAACTTTTACCCCAAAAATACAGAAATGTTTTGATTGGCCAACTGCCAACGAACAGGCAAACACACTTCGTAAGGCTTAACAAGGCTTAGAAGAGCCAAGAGTCCCAACAGTGAAAGCTCTCAAAAAAGGCTTAAAAGAGCTAGTAACAGTCCCAGCATACACGGACAACAATCCCACTGTAAAGGTTCACCAAGTCTTTACAAGGCTTGCAAAAGCCCAAGAGCACTACAGTAGTGGCTCGC
>NC_091170.1:30517777-30682777 GCF_040958095.1 Procambarus clarkii
TGTGGGGGTTATTGGTGTGTGTGTTTGGTGGGTGGGGTGGGGAGAGGTTCTCTCCCCACCCCTCCCTCAGGCTGCATGTCCCTAATTGGCCTCGGATCTGAGATTAGGGGCCTTGAATTCCTCCTCCCTGATCTGTTATGGGGCCACCCTTGAATTAATTATCTCTGGCCAGATACTGTGAGGGGGTAGAGGGTCCTCCCCGTGCTTGGGGAGGACAGAATCACCATGTAGATTAATAGGAACTTTTCCACCACCACTACCACAACCACAGCAACGTTACCACTACCACCAAAGGGTGGTAGTGGTAACTACCACTAGACAGAGTTACAGCCTCTCCAACAACCATTACATCGCCGTTACAATCACTTTTCCTAGATTCGCACATACTCTAGGTTGAATTGATGGCTGCATTTGCATCATCCAGAAGAGAATCACTATTCCAGTAACTGGAAACTCGACAACAAGATCGTGTAATATTTTAGGCAACAATTAAAGTCTTGCTGGAGGCAAGTCTAACTTTATCTCGACAATGCTCAGAGGCACACACCAGACAGAAAATAACTTCACATTCCAGATAAACTGGTTCATATTCCAGACGGAAGCCAGTTCATATTTCTAGATAGAAACCGTCATATGAAATATGAAACCGTCCCGGTTGAAACGTTATAGTTCAGAAGTTCAGAGAGAAGCAACTTCATATTTCAGATTTGAATCCAGTCCCTATTCCACTGCGAAACAAGTTTATCATCCAGCAAACACTGTCTCAAATTCCAGGCCGGCGACTGGGTTGTGTTCCAAAAAAAAGTTTGTGGTCGTGGAAAATTACTTATAAAAGTTGTAAATTACATATAAAAAGGGGCTATAACCCTGGGGGTCCGAACGTTCTTCAAAGACCCCTGGAAATTCTTGCTAAAACTTCATTCCCTGGAACGTCGTCGGTCTGGATGGACGAGATTTTTCGGGGTTCTTGTGGGATGGACGCTAATGTGAGTATCGCGTTGCTTGTCCTCTTGACTTGCCTTCCGGGGCGGAGTGAACCTGAACCAAGAATGCCGTGAGTCCAGACCCATATGGAGATGTTTGAGGCATCTGCATTAAAGTTTTGGATTCCAAAACAGACTAAATTGAGGAAAAAGTCTGTTCAGTGGAAAGAAAACTAATATACTGGCTGGAAGATTTGAATGTAGGTGGCTGTGTTTCCTGGAAGGTTCGGTGTAGGAGACAGTGTAGCCTGGAAGGCTCGTAGCCTTCCTTCTTGCTGCTAATAATAACCTTCTTGATCACCAGGTGTACGAGGACCGCGGCACAGTGGTCGCTTGCCCCAAGTGATCTGGCATTATCTCAATGTTAATTCTGCTAAGAGGGAAGACACGATCACTTTGTGCTGGTTCAGATCTTCCCTACGAACTCGTGTCCTCCCTCTCATGTTATGTTAGGAAAGGTTCTCTCAATTACCTCCATATGTGTGTTCCAGCGGTTTTTACTTTTTTGTAAATGCTGAATTATGTATTCGGGATTTAAAATAATCCAAACCACATATATGAAAATACAGGAAAAGTGGTCATGGTTCGGTTCCCCCCCTCTCTGGCCCAAAAGTCGAAACAGAGGATTTAAGATGGGTCGAAACATCGCCAGTTATCGCACTTTTCACGCGTGTATGGGTTCGGTTATTTGTTTTCAGCCGGGTTAATGTGACTCGTCGTCTGCTTCAGGTATGTGTTTCGGCTCTTGGGCTCAGCCTTGCTGCTATTACTCATGTAGTGCAACTGCTCCCTTTAATATCTTGTCATGTCTGTTCTTGCCGGTTGTTAATGCTGTTCACTTGCACCATCTCCACCATGTTTCTGTTACACTTGTTGACTGTTCTTGCTGCATGAGTAGTTACGTATATCCCTTTCAATCATACATATCTGTAGTTTTCATTTGAGTAGGAGTATGTTTATTGTTGATATAATTGCGAGTATATATATATATATATATATATATATATATATATATATATATATATATATATATATATATATATATATATATATATATTAGTCGTGCTGGAGAGTGGCCAGGTGTGGGAGGCAACTTTATGAGAGAGACGTGGTCAATAAAAGACCAAAATGTTGACTTGTACGACCACTGTATAACTGGTCCTCTCTCTCTCTCTCTCTCTCTCTCTCTCTCTCTCTCTCTCTCTCTCTCTCTCTCTCTCTCTCTCTCTCTCTCTCTTTCTCTCTCCATCAACTTGCTCCTAGATTTTCTTCTACACCGATGGAGCCTCTATATATTTAGACACGTCTAAATATAACGGTGATACTCGTTTACGTCGAGGGAGACGTCGTACGTCTGGCATCGTGGCTGAGTCTTGTTTACGTCGAGGGAGAGATCGTACGTCAGGCACCGTGGCTGATTCTTGTTTACGTCTAGAGAAACGTCGGACGTCTGGCATCGTGGCTGAGTCTTGTTTACGTCTAGGGAGAGATTGTACGTCTATCAACGGGACTCGAGAGGACATTAACGAAGAAAAACTGGTAAAGTTCGTTCTTTTCTCTAGGTGAAGCCTGTTTTTTTATGGGTGGGGGATAAACATGTTCTTCATCTTGGTGTACCACTTGTTCTCCCTCTAGCTGAAGCTTGTTCTCCCTCTTGGTGAAGCTTGTTCTCCCTCTTGAAGATTGTTCTTCCTCTTGGTAAACCTTGTTCTCCCTCTAGCTGAAGCTTGTTCTCCCTCTTGCTGAAGCTTGTTCTCCCTCTTGGTGAAGCTTGTTCTCCCTCTTGGTAAAGCTTGTTCTCCCTCTTGGTGAAGCTTGTTCTCCCTCTTGGTGAACCTTGTTCTCCCTCTTGAAGATTGTTCTTCCTCTTGGTAAACCTTGTTCTCCCTCTTGGTGAAGCGTGTTCTCCCTCTTGGTAAAGCTTGTTCTCCCTCTTGAAGCTTGTTCTCCCTCTTGGTGAACCTTGTTCTCCCTCTTGGTGAAGCTTGTCCTCCCTCTTGGTGAAGCTTGTTCTCCCTCTTGATGAAGCTTGTTCTCCCTCTTGCTGAAGCTTGTTCTCCCTCTTGGTGAACCTTGTTCTTCCTCTTGGTGAGCCTTGTTCTTCCACTTGAAACTTGTTCTCCCTCCTGTCGACGCTTGTTCTTCAACTATCGTATCTATGAAACTTAAACATATCATTTCTCTTTGCCACATAATTACAGTATTGCATGTGAACGTTTATTTCAGGTTGCCATGGACTAATAGGTGCCACTGAGTATCGTTCAGCTGATGAAATACACGAGAGTGTGTGTGTTTGAAATGGTTAAGGTCAAAGCAAAAAAACGTGTCAGATTTCATTAGGAAAATTGCTTTTGAAACTTATCGAGTATTAATGTGGAATTTAAAAGTTTATGATACAGTTGTGTGTTAATAACACACGTGTCTTGCACGCCCACACACACACGTGCACGCACGGCTACACACACACGTGCTTACACACTCACACACACGTGCTTACACACTCACACACCCACACACACACACACGTGCCTCTAGCAGCTCTCTCAGAACAGCGGATCTTACCGCATCTCTGACTAACAAAAAGGACTGGAAAAGGAGTCCCTACACCTCTCCCATAGCTTTCCTCAGGTGTCTCCTCTAGCAGAGGTTCCTCTGTACCTACCAGAGTACACAAGAGTCCAGGAACTCGCTCGTCACCTTGCTTGTGACCTTCCCCCACAGAGAAACAGAAGAGGAAATAAGAGGAGGAAAGAGGAAAAAGGAGGAAGTAATAAGAGTAAGAAATAAATAAGAAATAAGAGGAGGAAGAGGAAAAAAGGAATAAGAGGGGGGGTTATACACCCCTGCACAACACCTCTGGGTTTACTTCGTGTTCCCACAAAGAACAGTGACGACGTCTTGTCGTATCCCGATGAAAGGAAAGGGGAAGAGACCCAGGGAGGCTTGCCCTGAACGGCTTCTGATACCCCGTCTTTGAAGGGTTTAAAAGCCTTGCTGAATAAAGTTATGTTACTGCTCTTTTTTTTTGGGGGGGACGTTATTGGCACAGGGAGGCGCTGCTCGAGCTGCTGTGAGGAACACTGAAGCCCGGCTCATGTGGTCGAAGCATTCTGGCAATCTTTCCTTGGATGTTACTGGCAGTTGCCCTGTGTGTGTGTGTGTGTGTGTGTGTGTGTGTGTGTGTGTGTGTGTGTGTGTGTGTGTGTGTGTGTGTGAGAACTGGAGAGATGCAGCTTTAGTGAGAGGCTGAGCGGACCTATGCTCGCCACGTTGGAAGACGAAATCAGCAAAATATGATAAGTTTGTGCAAGATACCGAGAGGAACTGACAGAGTGGACAAAGAGGTTAGTTAATATTTATAAATAGTAGGACCAGAGGACACGGGTGGGAAGCTAGAGACACAGATGAGGCAGGACCGGAGGACACGGGTGGAAGCTGGAGACACAGATGAGGCAGGACCAGAGGACACGGGTGGAAGCTGGAGACACAGATGAGGCAGGACCAGAGGACACGGGTGGATGCTAGAGACACAGATGAACCGGAGAGTTCTCAGGATAAACACCACCATAAGAGCTACAAGCCAGTGAAGCAAGCCATTACAAGGACACCATCTATATGAACTCGAGCTGCTTCAAAAGAAAATGAAGCAGCGAGAACGATAAGGTCAAACAGTTACCGCATTCATTTACCAGGAGATTGAAAGCCCGAGGGAGGGGCTAGGGAGCTAATACTCGACCCCTAACAGCACATCTAGATAAATACATCTAGGTAACTACACAAACACTATCGTTAAGTTTGACTTAGACAAACAATACACACCTGCTTCTCCTTTCAAACTTAAACCTCACTAATTAAGAGGACCAGATCCTGTAGCCCAGGATAGCCATGCAAGTTTACCTGCTGGTGAGTTTACCTGACAACCACACACCTGCTGGTGAGTTTACCTGACACCCACACACCTGCTGGTGAGTTTACCTGACACCCACACACCTGCTGGTGAGTTTACCTGACAACCACACACCTGCTGATGAGTTTACCTGACACCCACACACCTGCTGATGAGTTTACCTGATACCCACACGCCTGCTGGTGAGTTTACCTGACAACCACACACCTGCTGGTGAGTTTACCTGACAACCACACAACTGCTAGTGAGTTTACATGACACCCACACACCTGCTGATGAGTTTACTTTGTTCAGCCGTCACCAGCGGCTCTTGGTAGCAAACGTCACGGGAAACCGCGCACAACCGCGCTCAACCGCGCACAACCGCGCTCAACCGCGCTCAACCGCGCACAACCGCGCGTGGAAAATCGGAAACGAATCTATATCCTATTAGCGGGGAAACCGGCGCTGAACCGCCCGGTCCAAGTGGATGGATAGAGACTCAGACAAGCGCTTAAACTAATGCTCAGTCTTCAGACAAATGTTCACTCAAACGCTTAAGCAAGCAATATACCTGGACCTTAAACATGTTATGTCCGCTGGGTCCTTAGAATGGTCGGTACAGTAGCGACCTCGCTTCCTGCAGGTCGACGTTCGATTCCCGATGGTTCAAATGGGTTTTGGGGGGGGGGGTATCGTTCCTTTACTCCGTCCTCCTATCCGGTATCTCGTATGAGACTTAGCACTCGTAAAATTGTTTACCTATTCATCTAGACATGTCTAGATGAATAGGTAGACATAGACATGACATTCATCGATTTCACTAAAGCAATCTAAATACTGATTATTCTAATTTAAACATTCTTAATTAATAAATGATTATTCTTAGTTTAAACATTCTTAATTAATAAATGATTATTCTAATTTAAACATTCTTAATTAATAAATGATTATTCTTAATTTAAACAGACTAAACAAACAAAAATTTGTGTAGAACAAGTTTACTTAAAACGAGCAGATTAACAGCCGTAACAAGCGGATATCTATCTTTAGATATCAAGATAGATACCTTTATATCTATCAATATGAAATGACAAACGATACAGAATCTTTTGAACCACTAACTGCCATATACCACAGAATCATACAACCTTTCACAAACGTAAACACACAATTACAACAAACAATTTGATCAATTACACAATCGGTTTATAACATATACTCCCCTCCCCACCCCCCCACCCCAAAAAAAAAAATATGCTTATTAAACAAGCAATTTAAATTTATCCATGAATGATTTGTTCTCAAAACCTAAATAATTATACTCATATTCAACTACAAATTCGAGACGGTCGTTTCTCTAGAAAATCGAAAACTGAGCCGACCAGATTACTCGGCTGGCTTAATTGGGCAGTCGATTATCCGGCCAGTTAATTCGACCAGGCAGGCAGAAAATCTGCTCAAAATACCAGCTATCTCAACCAGCAGCCACTTAATTTGAGCCATTAGCTGGTTGGTTGAAGTGGTTAGTTGAGTTTATGGTTGGAGAAGGAGCGTACCAACCTGGGACTTGTGTAAGTGCTTGGTGGAGCGCTCGAGTGCTTGGTGGAGCGCTCGAGTGCTTAGGGGAGGATTCGAGTGTATATTTGCGGGTGTGTTGGGAAGATTCACATTATTATGGTAACCATAACTCGAGTGCCTCTGACACACACACACACACACACACACACATACACACACACACACACACACACACACACACACACACACACACACACACACACACACACACACACACACTAGAAGAGGTACCATGCGGTGTTCTCTCTCTCTCAGAAACTATAATATTACAAAAAGATACCAAAATAAAATGCTCAAAAACCCTGTTGAAAACAAATTCCCAGTTCGAGACCTCGTCAGAGTCGCAAGGGTACTTGTGGAAGCTGACACCGAGCAGCCTGTGAGTCCCATACCACCACTCTGTCATACTGAAACGTCTACGTGATGTCCGACTGTCCCCAACTGACTGTCTTCCAACTTTCAACAGACTCAGTCTTTTCTATATATATACTTGAGTGATTCTTTTTGGTGTGTCTATCTCCCCTCTTCGTCCCCCCTCGTCCCACTTCTCTGTCCCCCCCTCCATTCCCCATTTTCTTTAACAGAAACTGGATTCCAAAGAGCACGGATTCACGGGGGACTCCGGAGGTTGGTGTTGAAGTAGTGATGATCGATCAACAACACTGAGATAATGTTGCTATGGTGGTGATCGCTTGGCGTATATAATTAATACAATATTTCTCAACTATTTTGAATAATAAAATGCCAGTCGATTGGATATAATGAAATATATTAAAATATTCAACGCAATAATATGATACGCTGTTGCGTCGTATAATGTAATCAGTAAGGAAGGTCTTGTGTCTTGATAGGACAAAGGGAGGAAGATATAGCACCATCTTGCCAACTCTGACATGCAAGTGACATCAAAGTAGCGAGTCTCTGGCAACTCTGTTTAGTCTACCCCAAACTTCCTTAGTAATTAACCGTCCCTCCCTTTCTCCCTTCACTTGCCCTAGCTCCCTTCCCTCACCTACCCTCCCCTCACATACCCTAGCTCCCTTCCCTCACCTACCCTCCCTTCCCTCCCCTCACCTGCCCTAGCTCCCTTCCCTCACCTACCCTCCCTTCCCTCACCTGCCCTAGCTCCCTTCCCTCACCTACCCTCCCTTCCTACCCTCACCTACCCTAGCTCCCTCCCCTCACCTACCCTCCCTTCCTACCCTCACCTACCCTCCCTTCCCTCACCTGCCCTAGCTCCCTTCCCTCACCTACCCTCCTTTCCTACCCTCACCTACCCTCCCCTCCCTCCCCTCACCTACCTTACACTAAGAGTGACTGGATAACTTACAACTTACCAAGCCCTGATGATTACTCTCATGAGTGGACACAAAATATTACTTCCATTATCCTCGCGGGAGTCAAGTCTGTGTGTGTGTGATATACAAGCCTATTACAGCTAGCAGCAGGCAGGCCGCGGTATTATAACAACCCACCATGTGGTTCACAACACCTTCACTTCGTTAATGTCCTGAAAGGGGGGGGGAGGGGAAGGACCTTCCTCGTGTTTAATACGTGTTCCAACATCACTGAAATAGAAAAAAAACATGATTTAATAAATCCTAAACCGTTATTAAATTTATGACGTCATAGTGAATTTACACACTTTATGCATTCTATTTATGTCTTTATTTCGTTAGATTGGGTTGGGGTCGGTTAGGTTGGGGTTGGGTTAATTTCGGTTATGGTAGCTAGGTTAGTTTTTCCGGGTAGGCTATCTGCCTAGCCTGCTGGTAGGCTAAGATAGCCTGTTGGTAGGCTAAGATAGCCTGCTGGTAGGCTAAGATAGCCTGCTGGTAGGCTAAGATAGCCTTCTGGTAGGCTACGATAGCCTCTTGGTAGGCTAAGATAGCCTTCTGGTAGGCTACGATAGCCTCCTGGTAGGCTAAGATAGCCTCCTGGTTGGCTAAGATAGCCTGCTGGTAGGCTAAGATAACCTCCTGGTAGGCTAAGATAGCCTCCTGGTAGGCTAAGATAACCTCCTGGTGGGCTACGATAGCCTCCTGGTAGGCTAAGATAGCCTCCTGGTGGGCTTCGATAGCCTCCTGGTAGGCTAAGATAGCCTCCTGGTAGGCTAAGATAGCCTCCTGGTAGGCTAAGATAGCCTTCTAGTAAGCTAAGGTAGCCTCATGGTAGTCTAAGATAGCCTCATGGTAGTCTAAGATAGCCTCCTGGTAGGCTAAGATAGCCTCATGGTAGTCTAAGATAACCTCCTGGTAGGCTAAGATAACCACGTGACTACACCATTGTAAGATTCTAAAAAAAAATCTTCAATCACACCTTGTTTGGTAACACAGGAAACAAGAATGAGTTAATATGTGACTTGTAAGCTACATATGTGACCTCTGAACTACACTTCTGAGAGGATTGATTGATTGATGAAGGTTAAGCCACCCAAGAGGTGGCACGGGCATGAATAGCCCATAACTGGGAGGATTGATCGTGCGGGAGTTACCTAAATGAGCTGCCCCCCCCCCTCAATATTAATTGATCAATAAACCAATGAGAGCGCTTCTTGAAGACTAACCAATGGCACGAAGGTGTGTGTGTGTGTGTGTGACCAATAAGCGCCCACCTTCCAGAAATGTCGATACTAAACGACCAATAGCGAGGCATCTTACTGGGGGAGAGGGGGTGGTATAGGTATTCACGAGTCATTATCAAGGCTAATTAAGTTTGAACTTCGTTTTTACTTCCGGTAAGACTGTCTCTGGAGGCGAAGGTTCTCTTGGGAGCCTGACAGCCTGAATTTGGGAATTATTAAGTTTGCCAGCCAATGAAAACGTCGTTTCGGAAGGGATTCTGTGTTGTTTTTTTCTCTCTCTCGTCCAATGAGAATTCAGATCTGATTTCTAGTTTGGTTTATTATACTCCTCCTCCTCGAGTCGTGTATCGTATAAAGTTCAGTCTTCCTGTCCCTTTTCTATCTTTCTCCCTCCCTCTGTCCATTCCTTCCTGTCTATCTGCTGCTTCTCTTGCTCAATTGCTGCATCTTCCTCTTATGTCTCTGCTTCCTCATCTGTTTATTTCTCGTTTCTTTCTTCCTCTTCAGTTTCTTCATTCTTTTCTGCGTCTTCCTCTTCTACCTCTTTTTTCTACTCTTTTTCTTTCTTCTCTGCCTCTTTTTTGTCTCTTTTTTTTATCTCCTTCCCATCCTTGAGTCTCCTTGTCCACGAGTGCAAGAAACCCGATCGTTCAGTAAATGGATATTCCATCTTAATTACTTCCTCAGAGGTTGTTTGGGTGTTCGGTTACTTCCAGACCTCCAGAGTCCTTTATCTTACTCCTGGAAGGTTGTGGTGTGGATGGTCTCTGTTGGTTGTGGGTGTGGATGGTCTGTCATGCTTGTGAATGGCTGTTCCACCACCCACTATCCCCTCTATTCTATTTCCTCACAACCATAACAGTGACAAAAATATATTTGACTCCTTTGGCTTTATCATAACCACGACTGTCCTGTTATTTATGGAGCAACTAACAGTCTTCCCTCTCAACTTTTGATGAGTATTTTTTAAGCAGTTATCATGTCTCCCAGAAACTCGAGGATTCTTTTAAATGTTTATGATAACTAATACCTCTCTGCTCTGGGACTTCTCTGGTGGCATATGTCTGAATCGTTTCCAGTGTGTGTGTGTGTGTGTGTGTGTGTGTGTGTGTGTGTGTGTGTGTGTGTGTGTGTGTGTGTGTGTGTGTGTGTGTGTGTGAGACCTATGGCTGACTGCATTAGGCTCCAGACATGCCAGCACGCGTGATATCACTCACTGGCATCTCAGTAATAACTCTGCTGGTCAATAGATGGCGTTGGTGTTTTATTTGTTTATTTTTTTAACCAAACTTTATTACAGCTAATGGTGTTGATAAGATGCGACTTTAGGGTGCTAGTAATGATCACCTTAGCTGTCGCAATGACTTTTATTATAATAATACTATTAATAATGTAATAGTAATTAGAGTGATTGTAGGAGCAAAAAGGAATATTTATTATGAATATATGTCACAATCACCGCGTCATTCTTCACCAGATCACCCTTCACCTTCGAGGTCCCCCTCCACCTTCAGGTCCTCCTCCACCTCCAACTCACTTCCTGAAAATGCAGTTCACGCCCTCTCCCCCCCCCTCCCCTCCCTACACCTATTCATCACTATGGGAGTGATATTGAAAATGCCCATTCCTCTGTGGGCATGACTGGCACCCTCCCACACCCCCCTTTCCCTCCATCCCGTCCCTCCTCCTGTTACACCTTTCCCAGTTCCCCTTCCAGAGGAGTGAGTGTGTGTGTGTGTACGAGTTTACTACCCCTTAGTATCCGGCTTCGTACAGTAATTACCTCCGCTACATCAACTGTGTACGGACGGTCATCTTGGCATAGTGTCTGTTCGTCCACTTGCAAATGTTAGCGTTTTCTGGGGTTAGGACTAATTGATGTGGTTAGGTCAGGCCATGAGAGGTCAGGTCATTAGGTGTGTTGTGGGTAATTAGGTTAAACAGCACCTAACTGAGGTTCTAAACCAAGTCAGGCAGCGTGGGTTTTTATTTTGCGATCACGAAATAAAACGTGAATCGAGTTCTACCCCTACGACCGATTCTAGGGAGCCGGTCGGCCGAGCGGACAGCACGCTGGGATTGTGATCCTGTGGTCCCGGGGTCGATCCCGGGCGCCGGCGAGAAACAATGGGCAGAGTTTCTTTCACCCTATGCCCCTGTTACCTAGCAGTAAAATAGGTACCTGGGTGTTAGTCAGCTGTCACGGGCTGCTTCCTGGGGGTGGAGGCCTGGTCGAGGACCGGGCCGCGGGGACACTAAAGCCCCGAAATCATCTCAAGATAACTTCAAGAACCCAGTGAACGCCATTCATCATGCCCTGCAAACAATTTGTAGGGCATAATTTAACTTGTTTGGGAGATGATTAGTTGATGATTAGTTGATGAATTGTGTATACTTTATTTCCTAGAGGTTAAAAAATAGGTAAAATAGGTGAGAAGAGATGGAATTGAACGGGATTTTAATGTCGCTTCTGGAAATAATATGTCTCCTTTTTCCCCAAAAAGGAGACATGTAGCTAGACTACTTGTGATTGGTTGAGGTGAGAAAATCACCCAATCAGAGGAATGAGGTGAGAAAATCACCCAATCAGAGGAATGAGGTGAGAAAATCACCCAGTCAGAGGAATGAGGTGAGAAAATCACCCAATCAGAGGAATGAGGTGAGAAAATAACCCAATCAGAAAAATGAGGTAAGAAAATCACCCAATCAGATGAATGAGGTGAGAAAATCACCCAATCACAGGAATGAGGTGAGAAAATCACCCAATCAGATGAATGAGATGAGAAAATCACCCAATCAGATGAATGAGATGAGAAAATCACCCAATCAGATGAATGAGATGAGAAAATCACCCAATCAGATGAATGAGGTGAGAAAATCACCCAATCAGATGAATGAGATGAGAAAATCACCCAATCAGATGAATGAGGTGAGAAAATCACCCAATCAGATGAATGAGATGAGAAAATCACCCAATCAGATGAATGAGATGGAATAGTGCAATGCAAGAACTTGTTTGTTGCTCCCCTGCTCCACGACAGCTCACAAGACGCCGCTGACCCGCAAGGTGAGGTGCAGCCACTCTCAACACCACTCGCTATGCAACCCTGACATTGCTACATTGTTGATTGCACGTCGGCCCCGCGCTTAAAGGGGCGGTACTTGCGAGGACCTTGCCAGAGCCGGCCACGGGAACCTGTGCCCGGTGTTTACGGTGGAGCAGCAAGTTCTTGCGAGAGGGAATCTTCACTTCCTTCTTAACTACGTCCTTCCGAGAAGGCTATTGAAGCTCTGCCTCTTCGCGGTAGTCAAGTACAACGCGTACTTAAATTTTTTTTCATTTTTTGCCCCGAGGGGCGAGTTTATTGGGCAGCGCCACTCATCCTGAGAGTGGACATACCGATATAGTGACAGTATTGGGCAGCGTCGCTCATCCTGAGAGTGGACATACGGACATAGTGACAGTATTGGGCAGCGTCGCTCATCCTGAGAGTGGACATACCGACATAGTGACAGTATTGGGCAGCGCCACTCATCCTGTGAGTGGACATACCGTCATAGTGACAGTATTGGGATGCGCCACTCATCCTGTGAGTGGACATACCGTCATAGTGACAGTATTGGGCAGCGCCACTCATCCTGTGAGTGGACATACCGTCATAGTGACAGGATGAGTGGCGCTGCAAAATACTGTGAGTGGACACACCGCCATAGTGACAGTATTGGGCAGCGCCACTCATCCTGTGAGTGAACACACCGCCATAGTGACAGTATTGGGCAGCGCCACTCATCCTGTTAGTTGACATACCACCATAGCACAACATGTACAACACTCCCCAATAGGAAGAAAACCCGCTCATCATCTACTTGGTCACGACGTTTTGACGGAATCGGTCAATACGTTTAAAAATGCGACCTATCACAGAAAAAATATAAGCATCGTAATATTGACTTTTTTTCTGCGCCTCGCCCTCAATAAAATAGGTGATTATTGCTTCGGTTCTCATGTTTGTAATTAAGGAAAACTTTCATTTTTAACGGATTCGCTCAGCGAGAGAACGGGCTGATGAGTGTGTTACTGTTTTGAGAGCCGGGAGCTACAGTCCGACCAGCAACGCGCCTACCATGCGGGGATGATATATGGTCCAGTATAGGCGGCTTGGGAGATTACAGAACAATGATTAATGAAACCCTCCCTAGGAGCTGGGATACTTCCTAGGACCTGGGATACTTCCTAGGACCTGGGATGCTTCCTAGGAGCTGGGATACTCTCTAGGAGTTGGGACACGAGTTCCTTCACCCTGTTCTCATATCCCAGCTCCTTGTTCTCATATCCCAGCTCCTTATCCTCATATCCCAGCTCCTTATCCTCATATCCTAGCTCCTTGTTCTCATAACCCAGCCCTTGTTCTCATATCCCAGCTCCTTGTTCTCCTATCTCAGCTCTTTGATCTCATATCCCAGCTCCTTGTCCTTACATCCCAGCACTTTATCCTCATATCCCAGCTCCTTATCCTCATATCCCAGCTCCTTGTCCTCATATCCCAGCTCCTTATCCTCATATCCCAGCTCCTTATCCTCATATCTCAGCTCCCTGTCCTCATATCCAACTCCTTGTACTCATATCCATTGAAAGTGATATATAGTGATACTGGCCTACCAATTTCTTCTGATAATTACTTTAATTACTTTACTTTACTTACCATAGCTTATAAGTATTGTCTTATAAGATAAGTATTATAAGATAAGTCTTATAGCTTATAAGATAAGTATTGTCTTGTCGCTTCAACCTTTGAATGTCGCCAAACGCAGCATCTGCTGTGTTAGCATCATCGTACGCAGATGAATTGTCATTAAAGGATGAATATTTTAAGGGTATCAACACTCAAACGCGAAACGATGGATATAAACTTTGGTAAGTTTAGATTAAAGAGAGCCCTGGGTAAATACTGGTTCGGAACCATAGTTGTCGATTTATGGAACAAATTGTTTGGTAGTGTAATTGTTCTCTCTAGCTATTCTCCTCCCTAGCTATTCCTCCCTAGCTTCTCCCCAACTCCTCCCCCAGGTCCTCCCCCCAGCTCCTCCCCCAGCTCCTCCCCCCAGCTCCTCCCCCAGCTCCTCCCCAGCTCCTCCGCAGCTCCTCCCCCTAGCTCCTCCCCCCAGCTCCTCCCCCAGCTCCTCCCCAGCTCCTCCCCCAGCTCCTCCCCCAGCTCCTCCCCAGCTCCTCCCCAGCTCCTCCCCCTAGCTCCTCCCCCAGCTCCTCCCCCAGCTCCTCCCCCAGCTCCTCCCCAGCTCCTCCCCCAGCTCCTCCCCCCAGCTCCTCCCCCCAGCTCCTCCCCCAGCTCCTCCCCAGCTCCTCCCCAGCTCCTCCGCAGCTCCTCCCCCTAGCTCCTCCCCCCAGCTCCTCCCCAGCTCCTCCCCAGCTCCTCCCCCAGCTCCTCTCCCCAGCACCTCCCCCAGCTCCTCCCCCAGCTCCTCCCCAGCTCCTCCCCCAGCTCCTCCCCCAGCTCCTCCCCCAGCTCCTCCCCCAGCTCCTCCCCCAGCTCCTCCCCCAGCTCCTCCCCCAGCTCCTCCCCCAGCTCCTCCCCCAGCTCCTCCCCAGCTCCTCCCCCCAGCTCCTCCCCCAGCTCCTCCCCCAGCTCCTCCCCCAGCTCCTCCCCCAGCTCCTCCCCCAGCTCCTCCCCCAGCTCCTCCCCCAGCTCCTCCCCCAGCTCCTCCCCCAGCTCCTCCCCCCAGCACCTCCCCCAGCTCCTCCCCAGCTCCTCCCCAGCTCCTCCCCCTAGCTCCTCCCCCTAGCTCCTCTCCCCAGCTCCTCCCCCAGCTCCTCCCCCAGCTCCTCCCCCAGCTCCTCCCCCAGCTCCTCCCCCCAGCACCTCCCCCAGCTCCTCCCCAGCTCCTCCCCCAGCTCCTCCCCAGCTCCTCCCCCCAGCTCCTCCCCCAGCTCCTCCCCCAGCTCCTCCCCCAGCTCCTCCCCCAGCTCCTCCCCCAGCACCTCCCCCAGCTCCTCCCCCAGCTCCTCCCCCAGCTCCTCCCCCAGCACCTCCCCCAGCTCCTCCCCCAGCTCCTCCCCCAGCTCCTCCCCCAGCTCCTCCCCAGCTCCTCCCCCCAGCACCTCCCCCAGCTCCTCCCCAGCTCCTCCCCAGCTCCTCCCCCTAGCTCCTCCCCCTAGCTCCTCCCCCCAGCTCCTCCCCCAGCTCCTCCCCAGCTCCTCCCCCAGCTCCTCCCCCAGCTCCTCCCCCCAGCTCCTCCCCCAGCTCCTCCCCAGCTCCTCCCCCAGCTCCTCCCCCAGCTCCTCCCCCAGCTCCTCCCCCAGCTCCTCCCCAGCTCCTCCCCCCAGCACCTCCCCCAGCTCCTCCCCAGCTCCTCCCCAGCTCCTCCCCCTAGCTCCTCCCCCTAGCTCCTCCCCCCAGCTCCTCCCCCAGCTCCTCCCCAGCTCCTCCCCCAGCTCCTCCCCCTAGCTCCTCCCCCCAGCTCCTCCCCAGCTCCTCCCCAGCTCCTCCCCCAGCTCCTCCCCCAGCTCCTCCCCCAGCTCCTCCCCCAGCTCCTCCCCCAGCTCCTCCCCCAGCTCCTCCCCCAGCTCCTCCCCCCAGCTCCTCCCCCCAGCTCCTCCCCCAGCTCCTCCCCCCAGCTCCTCCCCCAGCTCCTCCCCCAGCTCCTCCCCCAGCTCCTCCCCCAGCTCCTCCCCCAGCTCCTCCCCCAGCTCCTCCCCCCAGCTCCTCCCCCAGCTCCTCCCCCAGCTCCTCCCCCAGCTCCTCCCCCAGCTCCTCCCCCAGCTCCTCCCCCAGCTCCTCTGGTCGAATTCTGTCCGTCATGAAAATGTCAAGAATGTTGAGAGGGAGAAATTCGTCACTTGACGTCCCCAACAGTGTGTAGGGATGGAAGAGAGAACGTGTAAATGAAAGGGTAAGGGAAGAGGGAGCAACGGAAGAGGAAGTGGCATAAGGCAGCGTGGAGTGGGAAGGCAGGAGGTGAGGGGCGGGGGAAAGTCAAAGAGGAAAGGAAAGGAGGAAGCGGAAAGGAATGGGGACGACAGGAAAAATGGGAAGACGTGGAAGGAAAATGGAAATTGAAGTGGAAGAGAACTATAAAAGGGATGGGAAGGTAAAAAGCGACGTTATATGCTCGACGTGGAAGAGTGGTTTACATTGGTACTCATTTTGAGGCTGCTCTCGTTACCTCTGTTCCAGACTCTTGGGGCTCGGGTTCGATCCTCCGCCTTCCTGGTCATGTCCCTTTCTTTCTGGTCTCGTTAGTGTTGTTGAAGGTAATGTTGTTGTTGTTCTAGAAGACTTCCTGAAGGGGGTCTAGGACCCTTCCTTGGTCTTGGACCCTTTCTAAACTATATTTGGTGTTCCAACACTATACCACTACACACCTGGTCCTCATGGTGGGTCCTATTATTTCTCTCAACATCTGACTCGTCCAGGATGAGCCAGATGGTGTTTACCTTGTGAGCTCAGATATACATGTATACATCAAAGATACGACCATGTTTGACCATACGTCTCATCCCAAATCATTGTATCCTGACCCCTTCCAAGTGCTATGTAGTCGTAATGGCTTAGTGCTTTCCCTGATAATTCCCTTTCCTCACCCCTCCCCCTTCACCCCCCATCCCTCTACTCCCTATTCCCAATCTCTGCATTCCCCTACTCCCCATCCCTCTCCCCTCATCTCCCCCCTCATCTCCCCCCTCATCTCATCACCTCCTGTCATAGCCTCATTCTTCCCAGTAATCCAATATATTCAACCGATGAACTCCACCTATATATCCCCTAAAAATTATATACTGCGATAGTATATTCTTTGTATAGATATTCTCATAAATATTCCTTCCAAAGATATTCGAAGTACTTTTATTCTGAAAACATTTAAATATATGTATATTCTCTTATAAAACACTAACGTCGACTCTATTAGTTTTCTTTTTTAGCAGAATCCCTGATGAAAGTTGGAAGTCAAATTTGCACTCTCGTTATATATGGTAAATGGAAGCTTTTATAACGTGGGTATTCGACAGGGGTGGATGAAGCGACGATAAGGATAGTATATTTATTTTGGTATAGAAAATTGCTTCAAATGGCATGTCATATAATACAGGTATACAGTGCCTGTTGATTGGATGGGGCTTTTCTAGACAGGTGGGCCAAGATGCAGTGACACACACACACACACACACACACACACACACACACACACACACACACACACACACAGTTAGGGGAGACATAACTATTGCATATATAATTCATTAGGAGAAATAATTGGGCAGACAAATATAGACTATTGAGCACGGGTGGTTCTCTAACAAGTAGAAACTGAGTACCCAAATGTGCCAGAAAGACATTAATACAAAAAATAGCTTCAGTATCAGAACAGTTAACAGATAGATTGCACGTAGAAGTGACGTGATGGAGGCAGACTATTTCAATTTCCAAATGTAGATATGATAGAGCCCAGTAAACCCAGGAACCTATACACCAGATGATTGACGGTTGAAGGGCGGAACCAAAGAGCCAGAGCTCAACCCCCGTAAGCACAATTAGGCGAGAACAATTAGTTGAGCAACAGACACAAGCCCTTGTGACGAGACCAGCACTGATGCTCCGAGGAAACTGTCACAACTCGGATTAGTGTCGAACCGGAGTCCTTTGAAGCAAACTCAGCCAATAGAATGAAGACTAAACAGAGGAGCCATGCAGGAAAAGAGTCGCTACATTAACCAAGCAGGTAGCTGGAATGGCGAGGTTTAGGAGCTGAAAGTTCGACCCTGCCAGAGAAATCTAGGAGGGTAGGTGAGGCCCCATCACTTACCTGAGCCAAAGGTAAGGCACCCCACCACCCTCAATCCTTCCCCCTTTCCTAACATTCCGCTAACATCCTCTCCCCCCTCCCTATCCCCTATCCACAATTACCACCCGACGCGCCGAAACACTGACCTATTTTTATAACTGATACAAGAAATTTGAGCAGTTGTAATTGGCTGCAACAGAGCCAACAGCTCGGGCGCACAAGACACTAATTGGCTCTACTAAATGCCCCATTAACATGCACAAAACTATAATTCAGTAACCACAGGTCGTAACGTGTGAGGTGATACTAAGGCTACATGAAAAATATAATTACCTCTTGTTATGTCATTTTATATATATGAATTTGAGGTGTGTGTAGAGCCAGGGGGGTTGGCCATTATGTCTTCTTGGTAAGTTCCTGGGTGATGGGCGTCAACTTTATGTTTATAGAGACCAGGTCGCCTGTTGTGACCTACATGCACACAAACCAGGTGGACGTGCACGTGTGTGTGTGAATGTGTGTGTGTGTGTGTGTGTGTGTGTGTGTGTGTGTGTGTGTGTGTGTGTGTGTGTGTGTGTGTGTGTGTGTTGTGTGTGTGTGTGTGTTTGTGTGAGCTTCAGTTACCCAACTGTCTGAGTGGGTTACCTGTTAATCAATTACACTGAATATTGGACATCCAGTCACTCCCTTTGATGGCTAAACACACGCACACACACACACACACACATACACACACACACACACACACACACACACACACACACACACACACACACACACACACACACACACACACACACACTAGTAATACCCGGAAGACATGCAATCTATATGTAATCCCAGTACATAATAGCCACACAAAACTCCACACATAAAAACTAGAGAAAGCGCCAAGCTGTTCTTTAAGACCGAAACTTGATAACCGAGCGAGGAGAAAATGGCAACACAGACATGATCACAACTTATAAGATACCAACAATCATTACCAAACTTTACACAAACACCAAATATAAGTGTACTGAGCAAATAAGTGTAGTTTGGAGCAAACTAAGTGTTTGAGAATAGCCATAAGAGACAAGATGGAAAAAATGGAAGCTATTATAAACGCGATCTGTGATTGAAAGGTGGGACCCAAGAGTTTAAGCTCAACTTGCAGGCACAAATAACTAAAAACGTGTACGAACGAGCAGAAAGGGAGAGATGTGAACAATGACCCTTACCCTACAGTGTAAACAGTAAACCTTACCCTACCCTCTTTAACTTTACCCTCTGGTGTTGTGGTGATATGGTTGTAACAACCTCAACAGTAGTAGTCATGGTTGTAACAACCTCAACAGTAGTAGTCATGGTTGTAACAACCTCAACAGTAGTAGTCATGGTTGTAACTACCTCAACAGTAGTAGTCATGGTTGTAACAACCTCAACAGTAGTAGTCATGGTTGTAACTACCTCAACAGCATTAGCAGTAGTAGTCATGAACGTGACGACACACGCACCATGCAGTGATAACAGCATCAGACGTGATCAAAACATTGAGCCATCTTGAGGTTATCTTGAGATGATTTCGGAGATTTTTAGTGTCCCCGCGGCCCGGTCCTCGACCAGGCCTCCACCCCCAGGAAGCAGCCCGTGACAGCTGACTAACACCCAGATACCTATTTACTGCTAGGTAACAGGGGCATAGGATAACAGAAACTCTGCCCATTGTTTCTCGCCGGCGCCTGGGATCGAACCCAGGACCACAGGATCACAAGTCCAGCGTGCTGTCCGCTCGGCCGACCGGCTCCCCGGTCGGCCTCCCCTCCCATAACCAACGCCAATTAAACAAGGCCAAAAAGACCACAAGCATAAACTAAACGAAGCAATGACAATAAATCCCTTCCCGCCAGAAGGTATTACAAGCTTTCTAAAATTGGCTCACGCCTCGCAAGCCGATGCTCCCTCCCATTACGCGCCAAAATGAAACGCCGCCTTGCATCAAAAAGACCAATTTTTCGTTACGTCCAACGAAGCAGATTTATATTTAACGAGATCATTCCTTTTACGTGACCAACGGGCGAGAGTGTGGCGCTAGAGGTAGCGAGTGTGTGGCGCTAGAGGTAGCGAGAGTGTGGCGCTAGAGGTAGCGAGAGTGTGGCGCTAGAGGTAGCGAGAGTGTGGCGCTAGAGGTAGCGAGAGTGTGGCGCTAGAGGTAGCGAGAGTGTGGCGCTAGAGGTAGCGAGAGTGTGGCGCTAGAGGTAGCGAGTGTGTGGCGCTAGAGGTAGCGAGTGTGTGGCGCTAGAGGTAGCGAGAGTGTGGCGCTAGAGGTAGCGAGAGTGAGGGAACTGTGAGTTTTATTTGGGCAATGTGAATGAGGTACACATTAAAGTATTACATCACAATCCAAAAAGGCGGTATAAAGATGTTTCCGGATTTCGATAATTATAAAATAAAAACACACACACCTTATTTATTTATTTATTTATTTATTTTTATTTATTTATATACAAGAAGGTACATTGGGATTGTGAGGATACATAATATGGTAATTACAATCTTGTAAAGCCACTAGTACGCGCAGCGTTTCACCCCCTGCTTTAATAAGCCTCTCTTGTTGACACACAACTATTGAACTAGTCCTTCAGATAAACAAGCTTTCGAGACAAGTTTCATATTTGTTATTCGATGGTATTTGATTTTTTTAGTAAATAGTTAAATCCTCTTGTTAATTTATTCTGGTGAAGTTATTAATTTAAACGGAATTATTTGTGGATAAAGTCTACGGTAATGAGACACCAAATTACACTACCTCGTTGCTCCCCGCCCAGATGGCTAAACCTGTCCTGATAGATACTCGTGTCACTCTTAACTGATAGATGCTCCAGATTAACCTGACCTGACAAACGTTCTTTCTCCACCTCACTTGACAAACGTTCCCTGCCCCTCATCACCTGACAAACGTTCCCTGCCCCTCATCACCTGACAAACGTTCCCTGCCCCTCATCACCTGACAAACGTTCCTTGCCCCTCACCACCTGACAAACGTTCCCTGCCCCTCATCACCTGACAAACGTTCCCTGCCCCTCATCACCTGACAAACGTTCCCTGCCCCTCACCACCTGACAAACGTTCCCTGCCCCTCACCACCTGACAAACGTTCCCTGCCCCTCATCACCTGACAAACGTTCCCTGCCCCTCACCACCTGACAAACGTTCCCTGCCCCTCATCACCTGACAAACGTTCCCTGCCCCTCATCACCTGACAAACGTTCCCTGCCCCTCATCACCTGACAAACGTTCCCTGCCCCTCATCACCTGACAAACGTTCCCTGCCCCTCATCACCTGACAAACGTTCCCTGCCCCTCATCACCTGACAAACGTTCTTACCCTACCTTTTATGACACCTTTCTTCTTATATTATTTGCTCTTTGCTCCTATAACGTTACATTTAAGGCCTGTTAACCTCACTATGGATATTTAGAAAACTAATCAACAGGAATACTTTGTTCCTGAATATTGTTCGGGTCTGAAGTATCTCTCAATGTATTTACAGTCCGAAGCAAAATACATAATACATAATATATATATATATATATATATATATATATATATATATATATATATATATATATATATATATATATATATATATATATATATATATAAGATTCTCTTGTGACATTTGTTGACGTCACAACACAACTTTGTGATGTCAGAAAATCTATTTTTTTTTCCACTGTGCTAGAATGAAAGCCTAAGTTTCACGAGAGTATGACAGCTACAGTTGACCAGACCACTCACTAGAAGGTGAAGGGACGACGACGTTTCGGTCCGTCCTGGACCATTCTCAGGTCGATTGTGTCGTCGTCCCTTCACCTTCTAGTGTGTGGTCTGGTCAACTTACTTTAGCCACGTTATTGTGACTCATCGCCTGCATGACAGCTACACTGAGCCCCTCGCTTGACTTCTATGGTTATACTGACGCTCATTATTCTATGATGACCCACTCTCCACTGGACCCTATAATGAACTCTCCACTGGGCCCATAATGAACTCTCCACTGGACCCTATAATGAACTCTCCACTGGACCCCTATAATGAACTCTCCACTGGACCCTATAATGAATTCTCCACTGGACCCTATAATGAACTCTCCACTGGACCCTATAATGACTAACTCTCCACATTACCCTCCATTTACTAGTCCTTCACAGGACCCCATGATACACTACCAGTGCCGCTGCTACCCCATAGTGCCTTAATATATAATGGGTGGCTGGACGCTTCATATAGTTATAAAAGGCTCATTAATGAGGCAGTAATTAAGTAATTAGCCCGGTCATCAGAGAGGATAAGTCCCCCTCTAAGGGAAGTATGAGGATACATGGATACAGGAATACATGGACGCAGGGATACAGGGACGCACGCAAGGATATTTGGACGCAATACTACATGAACGCATGCATACACGTATGCGTGTACGCATGGATATGTGTATGTATATATACATGTATATATAGATACATATGTGCATAGGAATATGTATACTTGAACATATGTATACCTGAACATGTGGATACATGTATACCTGAACACATGGATACACCATACACAACTTCAAGTGGTGAAGACATACACCATACACAGCTTCTAGCTGTGTACACAGCTAGGGAAGTACACACACACACACACACAGCCAGGTGTACACAGCTAGGGAAGTACACACACACACACACACACACACACACACACACACACACACACACACACACACACAGCCGGGTGTGCACACCTAGGGAAGTACACACACGCACACACACAGCCAGGTGTGCACACCTAGGGAAGTACACACACGCACACACACACACACAGCCAGGTGTACACAGCTAGGGAAGTACACACACACACAGCTGGGTGTACACACCTAGGGAAGTACACACACACACACACACACACACACACACAGCCAGGTGTACACAGCTAGGGAAGTACACACACACACAGCTGGGTGTGCACAGCCAGGGAAGCACACACACACACACACAGCCAGGTGTACACAGCTAGGGAAGTACACACACACACAGCTGGGTGTGCACAGCCAGGGAAGCACACACACACACACACAGCCAGGTGTACACAGCTAGGGAAGTACACACACACACAGCTGGGTGTGCACAGCCAGGGAAGCACACACACACACACACAGCCAGGTGTACACAGCTAGGGAAGTACACACACACACAGCTGGGTGTGCACAGCCAGGGAAGCACACACACACACACACAGCCAGGTGTACACAGCTAGGGAAGTACACGCACACACACAGCTACTGTCGGAGACTCGACTCATTGCAATTACTGTAGCCAGGATCGACCCTTGTTAAAGGTGAATGTTTGTGCGTGTGATTGTTTAATAGCGAATGCAAAAAATAGGCAATATGACTTCGTCTCTTCCTGCCATTTTTCCCCTCCTCCTCCTCCTCTCCCTTCCTCTTCCTCTTCCTTCCTCTTCCTTCCTCCTCCTCCTCCTCCGTTCGATGGCTCTCTTAGGAAGCTGTATGATTATACTTTTCCTTTAAATGATAAGAAACTGGAATTTTATATAATGTATTCTGACTACTATCCTAGACGACCCGTCCCAGAGACTCCAGGGTCAGAGTCTGTCAAGCATTTATATGTCCAATTACGAAACCTGTACATCTTTTCTCGATCACAGCTATGGTAAGTCTTGAGATAAATGAAACATTGTTTGCAAAGAATAAGTCATAATAATGTTCTTTACCCTGCGGTTACCTTGGCGTTGGTTTCGAGGATCAACGTCCCCGTCGGCCCGGTCTCTGACCCGGCCTCCGGGATGGTGGTCTGGTCATCCAGGCTGTTAGACGCAGCTTCTCGCAGCCTGACGTGTAAATCACAGCCTGGTTGATCAGACATCCTTTGGAGGTGCTTGTCAAGTTCTCTCTTGAACACTGTGAGGAGTCGGCCAGTTATGCCCCTTATGTGTAGTGGAAGCGTGTTGAACAGTCTCGGGCCTCTGATGTTGATAGTTCTCTCTCAGAGTACCTGTTGCACCTCTGCTCTTCAACGGGGGTATTCTGCACATCCTGCCATGTCTTCTGGTCTCATGTGATGTTATTTCTGTGTGCAGGTTTGGGCACCAGCCCCTCTAATATTTTCCACGTGTAAATTATTATGTATCTCTCCCGCTTGCGTTCAAGAGAATACAGATTTAGGCTCTTTAGTCGGTCCCAATAGTTTAGATGTTTTACTGAGTAGGATTTTAGCAGTAAAAAATCTCTACACGCTCTCCAGGTCAGCAATTTCTCCAGCTTTGAAAGGGGCTGTCATTGTGCAACAGTATTAACCTCTAGAGAGCACTAGCGTCTTGAAAAGGTACCCAGGCGTTAGGCAACTAATGTGGGTTACCTGTTTGAAAAGGCCTATGGACACCTTCATAAGTATAACAGACTTCCTGTTCATCTAGCTGTAAACAGATATCCGGTAGTTAGGGAACTAGTTGTGATTGCAGTCTGGGAAAGGTCAGTAGTTCGACCTTGGATCTAGCCTTTAGGAAAACCTATGTCCTATACCCTATGAGGACCTAGATACACCTCAACTCAGCCGATTAAGGCAGCGTCTGGGATGCTCCCGGACGCAGGTTCGAATCCTCGTCACGGCCCTTGTGGATTTGTTCATATGAGGACCTAGGTCCTATACCCTGACGGGGTGGACTTCTACACAAACCTAAGTACAGGCCTCCTGTCACCAACAACTGGGGCCATTTATATTAGTCTCCCAATAAAATAAAATCTACGTTTTTGTTTATAGAAAATGTCCTGTAAATTTTAACGTAGACTTATATTTTTTGTTCACACTCGTTAACTCGTCTTAGCTTTCGATAGAGTTTCTAATTTCAAGTGGTTTACCCACGATAAGCGTATGAACCTAAACAAACCCTCTTCACCCATACGTTTAACTCCAAGAGGTCACGGGTTCGATTCCAACTGATGACGAGACGGTTGACACACGTTTCCTTCATCAGCAACTGATGCACCAGTTCACCTTAATTCTTGTTATCCTGCGAGCTAGACAGCTGTTGTGGTCTGCATCCTGTAGGAGGTATCTTGTGGGTCCAGGCTCTACGGGGACCTCGATAAGCCTGACAGCTTCCTATTTCCTACAATGGGGAAATTAAATCAATATATTTCACATGGATTCCTCTCGCTTAAGTATTGTAGAGGTGTACAATGTCTTATGTAATAATAATATTAATTTATTTAGGAACAGTACATACATAGTTGCAGAGTTACAGTACAAACATTGTGATAGATTTAAAGATAGAGGTAGTACATACAATACCTAAAGCCACTAGTATGCATAGCGTTTCGGACAAGGTCCGAAGGTTTTATGTCTTAGAAATAATAATAATAATAATAATAATAATAATAATAATAATAATTTTTATTTAGGTAAGGTACATACATAAAGAGATTTTACAAAGTTTGTTGGCTATATAGATAGAGCTAGTACATACAATGCCTAAAGCCACTATTACGCAAAGCGTTTCGGGCAGATAGTAATGCCAATGCCAAAATAGTGGCAAAGTGGCAAATAATGCCAAATAGTGGCAGATGGCTGAGTTTGTGTTCCGTTGCTTTCTGTGGCGTGTTGAATGTTGTCTTGCCGGTGACTGACGCAACACTTTCCGTTCCCCATGACACTGTAACGCAACTTTCGATCGTAAGTTGCGTTCCAATGCAACATATCTAATGTACAGTAATCCAACATATAGTAATCATTGTTATGGTCATATTTTGGTCGTGTCACTGTGTGGTCGTGTCACTGTGTGGTCGTGTCACTGTGTGGTCGTGTCACTGTGTGGTCGTGTCACTGTGTGGTCGTGTCACTGTGTGGTCGTGTCACTGTGTGGTCGTGTCACTGTGTGGTCGTGTCACTGTGTGGTCGTGTGACTGTGTATTTACTATTTGTGTCTGCAGAATCGAGCTATTAGCTCTTGGTCCCCGCCTTTCTAACCAATCTATCTTTCTTCTATTATATCTGCTACATATAATTCTCTCTAACACACACACACACACACACACACACACACACACACACACACACACACACAGCAAGCAGCCCGTAGTAGCTGTCTAACTCCCAGGTACCTGTTTGAAAAAAATAGTTAGTAGTTACTAACAGTTAATTGACAGTTGAGAGGCGGGACCAAAGAGTCAAAGCTCAACCCCCGTAAGCACAACTAGGTAAGTACAGTGTGTGTGTTAGCACACATCATAACCCACTACACTATGATATGCTACGAAAGTGTGCTTAGGAGTACCCAGTGTGCAGGTTCGAATCCCCATGGCTCCTGATTTTCTCATTGATACATCACATTAATGTGATTTCTTTGTGGTCCAGTGGTTATTATTATTTATTTATTATTATTATTATTATTATTATTATTATTATTATTATTATTATTATACCAGCATGCCTTCTCAGTTATTCTTTGCAATATTTTAAGAGACTTCTCTGAGATCCATACCACACTTCCGTTCCAATATTGCGCTGACTTGGAGCTCCACCAATCAGGACACGTGGATGGGGGACGGGAGGTGTCTCTGACGTCATCGATCGCGTCGCGAATTTGGAAATGTGATTTGTATTTTGATTAGTTGTGTGTCAGTCACCGGGTGAGGCGGACAGATGATGTGGTGGAGAGGAGGGAAGGTTGGGGGAGATCCGCTCTACCAGCTTTGACGGAAATGATACGCATCTGTATATATATGTGTTTATATTTGCATATAATTTGCATATATTTGTACATGTTCGTAAAAGTGGGTGGGTGGTTGAGGGCTTCCAAAGGCATGGATGAGGCGGTGCCTGTGTGGTCACCAGTCCAATTACTAGTTTGACCCAACAGTCTTTAATACGACAATTGTCACGTTAGTGTGGGCACGTATGTGTGAACTTACCTTCTTGTCCTTGTGCAGGTGTAGAGCTTCAGCTCTCGGGTCTCGCCTTTCATCAATGGTTTTCGTATTGCCGAACCTTGTGTGTTCTATTGTGTCTACCTGGAGCTCCGTGAGCCAGCCCAGGGGCCAGATTCACGAAAGCACTTACGAACGTGTACATCTTTCCTCAATCTTTGACGGCTTTGGTTACATTTATTAAACAGTTTACAAGCATGAAAACTTGCCATTCAACTGTTGTTATTGTTATAAACAGCCTCCTGGTGCTTCAGAGTTCATTAACTGTTTAATAATTGTAAACAAAGCCGCCAAAGATTGAGAAAAGATGTACAGGTTCGTAAGTGTTTGCGTAAGTGCTTTCGTAAATCTGGCCCCAGGCCTCTGCAACGGCCGTCAGGACACGTATGGGTACACTACTGTCCTTGTGTGCCCCCTCGTCCAGGTCCCCCTCCATGCCTGTCCCTTCATACTTGAAGACTGGTCTTACGTATGTTGTACACATTTTGCTGAATGAGACCACCTGCGAGAATTACCTATGATGCTGATGTGATGTGGTTGGTGTGCGTCTCAGGAACTTACTTCACTCCCAGTTCCTCTTATGCGCATGATTCCTGAGCCAGGGGCTATTAAGCTTATACGAAACCTGTTTATCTTTCTTCAATTAAGCCGGCTATGCTTAAGTTTATCAAACAGTTTTGGGCTTCAAAGCACTACGAGGTTATAACAAAACTTGAAGTTACGAAGCTCTTATAAACACTTTAATAAATGTAAGCTAACCCGCCATGATTGCTAAAAGATGTACAGGTTTCGTCAGTGGTTGTGAAGATGCTGTTTGACTCCCGGCCCCCTGGAGGTGTTTGTGCCAGGCAGTATGTTGTTTACAGTCTACTGTCCCAGACCCTCACCTTCGTTGTTTTCTACTTGTAGTGACCTCTGGCGGCCATGGAGTGAACTGGTGTTGCGTCCAGGTCGTCTGACTCTGTTGCTCATCGGCTGTGTACCTACCTCAGGCGTGCGCGTGTGTGTGTGTGTGTGTGTGTGTGTGTGTGTGTGTGTGTGAGTGTGTGTGTGTGTGTGTGTGTGTGTGTGTGTGTGTGTCTGTGTGTGTGGTGTAGTTGTATTCACCTAGTTGTGTTTGCGGGGTTGAGCTTTGCTCTTTCGGCCCGTCTCTCAACTGTCAATCAACTGTTTACTAACTACTTTTACACGCTACTTTGTGTGTGTGTGTGTGTGTGTGTGTGTGTGTGTGTGTGTGTGTGTGTGTGTGTGTGTGTGTGTGTGTGTGTGTGTATGTGTGTGTGTGTGTGTGTATGGATTTTGGGATGTATATGTGAATTCTACTTTTGAACATAATGCACCTCAGGGAGCAGAAAGATAAAACAGTGAGTGGTTCAAGAGAGCCAACACAATCCCATGGCTGTCCCACTATCCCTATCCCACCACAGCCCACTCTCGCTCACCTCACGCCTCCTAGACCCCTCCCCCCCACCCACCCACCCACCCTCCCCCATCCCATCCATTCCATAACCTGCTGTTTTACCCACCGATAGGTGTAATTAGTTGTTGTTTCCAGTTGTCACGTATTTTGATGGTTATGTGATATCTTAGAGAGAGAATAACCGCAAGTAATGGCAGGAGAGAGAGAGAGAGAGAGAGAGAGAGAGAGAGAGAGAGAGAGAGAGAGAGAGAGAGAGAGAGAGAGAGAGAGGAGAGAGAGAGAGAGAGAGAGAGAGAATTGCAATTAGACTGAAAGATTAATCAACAGAACAGAGTAATTAGCCCTTCAGTGAGTCAGCCAATCAGTTAACCAGTCACCACCTAACTAGTGTCCACCAGCCACACGCCAATAACACTAACCACCTGAACTACAATTATAGAGTAAGGAACGCAGTTAACTGCTAATGGCTGGAAACGAGCGTTTAACTGCCTATAACTGTGCTTTGGGTTATTAGGTTTTCATGTTTATCTAAAGTACAGGAACAAGATATTTTTTGTTCGCTAAATTTGATTTACTAATTTAGAGAGACATTAATTTCTTATTATTAGAGTAGTCAGAAAATGTTAAGTCTCCAAAGTAGAACTTCGTCAGAAAAACTATTCAGTTTGGAAGTCTCACACAAGAGGCATATATGCCATATACATAATGGCATATATGACATAGTATATGGCATATATGACATAGTATATGGCATATATGACAGTATATGGCATATATGACATAGTATATGGCATATATGACATAGTATATGGCATATATGACATATACACAAGGCATATATGACTCATTTGTTTCTCATGTCAACTGATCTTCAGGAAAATGAAGCTCAGAAAGGAAAATTTGCACAGTTTCTATATATACATTTCTGGCCTCAACTGAAAGATTAACGTTTATTAAGAAACTGAGTGAGATTGACTGCACTTCCCTGCTGAATGTAATGACAATGTTAATGTTTACTCAGAAGAACGTGTGTGTGTGTGTACAGAGAACGTGAGAGTAATGTAACACCTGTAGGGACAGGTGTTACACATGCTAATGAAGCCACTAAGAGTTTCGAGGCAAAATGTCTGTTGTAAATCTGGATTTTAATGTCTCGTTATCATCAACAACAAGATAAGATGTAGATTTAAGTAGATGTAGATTTTGTGTTGCTCTCTCTCTCTCTCTCTCTCTCTCTCTCTCTCTCTCTCTCTCTCTCTCTCTCTCTCTCTCTCTCTCTCTCTCTCTCTCTCTCTCTCTCTCTTTCTCTCTCATAATCATATTTTTTGGCTTGGGAACAGTGTAGTAAATCTTTAAGTACGTTGGAATAAAGTGAGAATCAACCGAGCCCGCTAAACTCTTGTGTTCCAGCAGACTATTCCAGCAGACACCTGGATGGTGTTCCAGCAGACACCTGGATGGTGTTCCAGCAGACACCTGGATGGTGTTCCAGCAGACACCTGGATGGTGTTCCAGCAGACACCTGGATGGTGTTCCAGCAGACACCTGGATGGTGTTCCAGCAGACACCTGGATGGTGTTCCAGCAGACACCTGGATGGTGTTCCAGCAGACACCTGGATGGTGTTCCAGCAGACACCTGGATGGTGTTCCAGCAGACACCTGGATGGTGTTCCAGCAGACACCTGGATGGTGTTCCAGCAGACACCTGGATGGTGTTCCAGCAGACACCTGGATGGTGTTCCAGCAGACACCTGGATGGTGTTCCAGCAGACACCTGGATAGTGTTACTTAAACTAGAATGCAACACTGTGTTACGTGATGTTCCTACTCATAGTACGGACATTCTTCAATAGTGCAAGTAGCATCAAAGACATATATATATATATATATATATATATATATATATATATATATATATATATATATATATATATATATATATATATATATATATATATATATATTGAGGAATATAAGAGTGATCACGAAGCCATGAGCAATATCGAAGCCACATATGAGGCTTTTGTATTAATTATAGTTCAAGCAAATTGCGTATATTTACATTATTAACAAGTAAATTAGTGCTTACAGCTTTCTGGTGTAGTTGTCGACAAGGGTGTTGATATGGTGGTTATAGTGTGTTTGATGGGGGGAGGTGTTGATATCTGTGTTGATATCTGTGTTGATATCTGTGTTGATGGGGGTGTTAATATCTGTGTTATTGGGGGTGTTGATGTGGGGTGTTGATATCTGTGTTGATGGGGGTGTTAATATCTGTGTTATTGGGGGTGTTGATGGGGGGTGTTGATATGTGTTGATGTGGGGTGTTAATATCTGTGTTATTGGGGGTGTTGATGGGGGGTGTTGATATGTGTTGATGTGGGGTGTTAATATCTGTGTTATTGGGGGTGTTGATGGGGGTGTTGATATGTGTTGATGTGGGGTGTTGATATCTGTGTTGACGAGGGTGTTGATATCTGTTGATGTGGGTGTTGATATCTGTGTTATTGGGGGTGTCGTATGGCGTATTTGTTTACGTTCCCTTTGGTGGAGGGAGAGATGCGAGGAGTTACCTCAGAATTGTGACATAAATGGTAGAGAATAGGGAGAGACAGGATAAGAGCGGAAGGGACAGGAGTAGGAGGAGGAGGAGGGTGGAACGAAGCGTTAGGAAGGGCGGAGCTCAACATTAGATATATGGAACAGAGCGTTCTGCGTCATAGGTAATAAGAGCAGACTGAGAGTGTGCTGTCGTGGAGAGTTTCCGTGACGTGGGCTCATAGTGAGAACAATCCCGTTGTGACCGAATAGTTTCAACCAAGGTTGTGTTCCTCAACCCTGGTTGAAACGCAGAGAAATTGTGGTTTGGCAGGGGATTGCTGGTCAACTTTACGATACCATTTGAATTAATTGCAACCAAAAATCGTGGGATTACTCTCTTAGGTTTGCACTTTGTCTCAGAATATCTTGAGGTTATCTTGAGATGATTTCGGTGCTTTTTAGTGTCCCCGCGGCCCGGTCCTCGACCAGGCCTCCACCCCCAGGAAGCAGCCCGTGACAGCTGACTAACACCCAGGTACCTATTTTACTGCTAGGTAACAGGGGCTTAGGGTGAAAGAAACTCTGCCCATTGTTTCTCGCCGGCGCCTGGGATCGAACCCAGGACCACAGGATCACAAGTCCAGCGTGCTGTCCGCTCGGCCGACCGGCTCCAACATCATAGAGTTAGACAGAAGAGCGAAAGTTTGAGCAGAATCATTTGCCAATGATAATTATTTACGTCACACCTCCTCGTAAATATTACCATTGTAAATAACATGCAAATTAGTCGTGATATCCTTTATTTTTAAGTGGGTAAGTGGGACAGCTGTAACGTTAATACCTGTCTAGGAGGGGACGGAGAGGGGGCAGCATTAACCGGAGCGGTAGACAGGATCATTTATCAATGTGTAAATTGATGGGAAATATTGATCTACGTGATAATAGAGTTGGAAAAAAGAAACTGGGGAATGGGGGGTGAAGGGTGATAAATGTCGTGGTAAAAATAAGAATGCAATTTTAAGACATGTTATTAAGATGGAAGCGATACGACACTGGCACACAAACATAACATTACCCCCACAAAATATATTACACAAATATTATGAATGTTTTGGGGGGTTTTCTTCTTCTAGCAGAGACGTGGTCATACATCTGTAATGGTAGATTGTTAAACGTCATTTAGTTAGACACCATACATTTGCGATTGTTAGATATCATATAGTGTGGCGAGTTAGTGAGAGTTAGTGATGAGAAAAGGGCGCATTCGTGCATGGAAACAATATACTGTATATATTGCATTTGCCAAAAAATTATATATATATTTATATAATATATACGTTAGAAAGCCTCTAGATATTTTGGTTGTGAGAGTCCACTGATAACTGACACTGTCACCTGCTCACTAACAAGGGGTTCAAAACTTTAAGTATTCGAAGGATGAATAATGGTTGGTTGGGTTCACTTCTTAGTATATGGCGGATCAGGGACGTATGTCTTGGGTCTCTTGAGCACTTCATGGAGATGTTTTGATGGGAGGAGAGGAAAGGAGATGTCTCTCTCTCTCTCTCTCTCTCTCTCTCTCTCTCTCTCTCTCTCTCTCTCTCTCTCTCTCTCTCTCTCTCTCTCTCTCTCTCTCTCTCTCTCTCTGGGACAGGGAAGCGAGGCCACATAACTCGACCCTCAAAGGACTCCCAAATATCACGAATTAACAGAATCAAAGAGAAAATACACTACAATGAAATCCTTCAGAATAAACGAAATAAAATCCACGTGATAGATAATGGAAATTGAACTCTCAAAGCCCGAATATGGAACACAAATTTAATACAAAACACAACGACACGAAGAACAATCGTAACAATCAGCTTGACGATAAGAACCAGAGGAAAGAAGATCAAGTAAATTGTACAAATAATGATGTGTGTAACTTAAGACCAATGGGAGAAAATATTTGCAAACAAATCATCCCGAACGTTTCACAGAACACGATGATTATAACTGTCTACGCTGACCTTGTTTGAGTTCGTGATCCCATGCACGACATTCTCTGAGAGAGAGAGAGAGAGAGAGAGAGAGAGAGAGAGAGAGAGAGAGAGTGTTGGGAATGATCACCACCATCCAACCTATATTTATTATAGGTCTTCATTATACCTTCACTTCATTATAGGTCTTGTTTTAATGGTTCAAATATTTCCTTTCACTCAAATTCATCTCAATTCTTCCTGTAATATGTTATTACTTCCATTTTAATTGTTTAATCTACGTTCAATAATTTTTTTGTTTTTGTTTATTTAGCTGCGTTTTATCTCTTTGTCTCCCTCTGTCGGTCTGTCTTTCCTGACGGTATCTCTGTTAGTCAGTCGGTCTATGTTGGTCTATCTTTCTGTTATCTCTGTTTCTGGTCTCTTTCTGGTCTATCTCTGACTGTAGGTCTGACTTTCTATGCCAGTCTGTTACCCTTTTCGTCTGTTTCTCTATTCGTCTGTCCCTCTGTTGGTCTGTCCCTCTATTCGTCTGTCCCTCTGTTGTTCTGTCCCTCTGTCGATTTGTCAGTCTGTCATTCTTTTAGGCCATCGGTTTGTCTTCATTGGTGCTTCCTGTATTGACCTGAATTTGTGAATGGAATCTTTTCCTCTTGGTTCGCTTTTTTGTCTCTTCAAACAGCAGGACGAGACGCTCGGTCGAGTCCCTCGGCACTGTTGACTTTGCGCTCGGCCGAGTCTGTTCGTGTCTCCTGATCTGTGGTTTATTGAGCGTCGAGTGGGAGTCGAACTGGGAAGCATCGTGTCAGCGCTGCCGGAGCACCAACGGGGCTTTGTTTACCTGCGGTGTGCAGTCTCCGGAATAGCTATACTCAAGTCCTTTTTTTTGGGCGGGAGATTCTGATATTTGTATACACGACTGCGCAGTTTTTCGTGTTGCATTTGTTTAATTCGGGTGTTTATGCGTGCGCACAGTGTACAACACCTTCGCTGCGCCCAAGTGTCAGACGCACGCTACGTTTCTTATCATTATCAGCATTTCTACCAGGGTATGAAAGAGGGAAGGGAATAGAGAGGAAAAATGAGACAAGGGATGAAACTGGAGAGTGAGAGTGTAGAGAGGCTGGTAGAGAAGGAAGGAGGGAGGGAGGGAGGGAGAGTAGTAGAGCTCTCACTTGGGACCTGTGATAGAATATGTGATCTGTGTTCTGTGATGGCACAGAATAACTGTGCCATGCTGTGGCCTGAGAGTAAAGCAGAAGGGACAGTGAGACGAAAGAGGAGAATAAGAGAGAAAGGAGAAGAAAAAGGTGAAGTAATTGTAAGAATAGTCGTACAGTAGTTGCTCACACACGCACACATACACACACACACACACACACGTGCACACACACACACACACACGTACACATGTGCACACAACTACATTTTGGCTTCGGAAGGAATGAAATCCTTTTAATCCTCTACCCAGAAATAACGCTTTTCGACCCTTTTCAGTTCTTGATCTTTGTTGACCAGACCACACACTAGAAGGTGAAGGGACGACGACGTTTCGGTCCGTCCTGGACCATTCTCAAGTCAATTGCGAATTGTCGTGATCTTTGTTGTACAGTGATGTCAAAATTCTATTTTTGAGACCCGTGTGAGAGTGGGAATTAATGTAAGTTCTGCTATAGAATAACATAGTCTGGACTTTGTGGTAAATGCGGCGAATATGCAAATTAAGCATTCATTGGGTGATTAGGAAAGCATTGTGAACTTGTATAAATGAAATAGAGTTTGATGGTGAATGAAAATGATTGATGATGACAGGGTGATGATTTAATAATGATGGGGATTGACTATAAGGATGCTGGTGATGATGATAAAATACATTGTTGACTGTACAGTTAATCGTAGCATTTTTTTTGTTATATAAGTTGCAGTTAGATCAGGACATCAATGCCTAACAAGAGGCCATAATCTGTGGCTTCTTGTCCCAACAAAGAGCAATAACTAAAAAAAAAAAAAAAGAGTTGGCGCCACCTCCACCTTACCAACGAGGCAATTGAGCTATTAAGTGTAGCCAGGATCCCACTGTTTATAACCAGACTCCCTAACAGAACCCAAGTTCGTAATATATATATATATATATATATATATATATATATATATATATATATATATATATATATATTAATATGTGATGATGTATATATATATATATATATATATATATATATATATATATATATATATATATATATATATATATATATATATAAGCAGGAAAAGAAACATGCTAGTCATCGTTCGTGTAATATCGTCCACATTGTTCCAAACGTTCGCGTGCTATCCGTTCTGGTTGCGTGGGAGGCGGATGGTCCGCCACTTCATCCGTGACGAATCCAGACGCGCTCGTGAACGCTACACAGGATTGCCGTAACTGTTTATTGATGGTTTGTGGCAACTGGGTAATGTACCGTAGTTGTCATCGGGAGGAGAACGATGCAAGGTGCACGTACCATGAAGAAGAGCGTACCGTACTCGCTGACGTATATATATGTCACTCCTCGACATATAACACTTGTCTATGTTTTAAAACGATATTTAGTGGAAAAATAATCATTTTAGAGTGTTTTAATCTTTCTGTGAGGCATTTTACATTTAGGGGCCTGTCGGCTGAGTGAACAGCGCTCGGGACTCGTCGTCCTAAGGTTCCGGGTTCGATCCTCGGCGGAAACAAATGAGCAGAATTCTTTCACCCTGATGCCCTTGTTCACCTAGCAGTAAATAGGTACCTGGGAGTTAGCTGCTACGGGCTGCTTCCGGGGAATGTGTAACAAAAAGGAGGTCTAGTCGAAGACCGGGCCGCGGGGACGCTAAGCCCGGAAATCACCTCAAGAAGGAAAATTCTTAAATTTAATTTGGAAATCTTAGAAGGTTGTTATGACATGATCGCAGTCCTCAGTAACAAGGTAATTAGCGACACGTTGTAAACTGGAGTCTAAAGGGTAAGAAAGAGTGTTACTATTGTGTTAATATGTGATGATGTGTTTTGTTTTTGTATTGCTGGAAGATGTACGATGATTATACGTGTGTTTGTGTTTCCCAGCACAGTGTGGTGGTGACCTCAGGTGTGTGGTGGTGACCTTGCGTGACCTCAGGTGTGTGGTGGTGACCTTGCGTGACCTCAGGTGTGGTGGTGACCTTGCGTGACCTCAGGTGTGGTGGTGACCTTGTGTGACCTCAGGTGTGTGGTGGTGACCTTGTGTGATCTCAGATGTGTGGTGGTGACTTGTGTGACCTCAGGTGTGTGGTGGTGACCTTGTGTGACCTCAGGTGTGTGGTGGTGACCTTGTGTGACCTCAGGTGTGTGGTGGTGACCTTGCGTGACCTCAGGTGTGTGGTGGTGACCTTGTGTGATCTTAGGTGTGTGGTGGTGACTTGTGTGACCTCAGGTGTGTGGTGGTGACCTTGTGTGACCTCAGGTGTGTGGTGGTGACCTTGCGTGACCTCAGGTGTGTGGTGGTGACCTTGCGTGACCTCAGGTGTGTGGTGGTGACCTTGTGTGATCTTAGGTGTGTGGTGGTGACTTGTGTGACCTCAGGTGTGTGGTGGTGACCTTGTGTGACCTCAGGTGTGGTGGTGACCTTGCGTGACCTCAGGTGTGGTGGTGACCTTGTGTGACCTCAGGTGTGTGGTGGTGACCTTGTGTGATCTCAGGTGTGTGGTGGTGACTTGTGTGACCTCAGGTGTGTGGTGGTGACCTTGTGTGACCTCAGGTGTGTGGTGGTGACCTTGTGTGACCTCAGGTGTGTGGTGGTGACCTTGCGTGACCTCAGGTGTGTGGTGGTGACCTTGCGTGACCTCAGGTGTGTGGTGGTGACCTTGTGTGATCTTAGGTGTGTGGTGGTGACCTTGTGTGACCTCAGGTGTGTGGTGGTGACCTTGCGTGACCTCAGGTGTGTGGTGGTGACCTTGCGTGACCTCAGGTGTGTGGTGGTGACCTTGTGGGACCTCAGGTGTGGGATTGCAGCTTACCAAATGACATATCTGTTCGAGGTTGACTAAAAGAATACAGAAATTATTGTGAAATGTCTCACACTTATTACAAACTTACACAATGTTTCGAACCAACAAGGTTCATTCTCAAGTGAGGAGACAGGAGTTGTTCTTATTGTTGCTTTAGATTCAGCTCCTTGGAACAAAAAGTTCCAAGGAGCACACAGCCACACGCCGCTTCCGCTGTCAACCGTAACCACACCCTGGCAATACTTGTAACAGTTGATTGATTGACAGTTGAGAAGCGGGCCGAAAGAGCAAAGCTCAGCCCCTGCAAGCCCAATTAGGTGAATAGTTGGCTCAAAATGGAGCATTTCTAGCTTGGGGGAGGTTTCTCTAAATATATAACTTAATATTGCTTATAAATTGCTTGTTTCGGGAACTTCATTGTTTATCATAGAAAAGAGGGACGATGTGTGACTGTTGATTGCCTGAAAGGGCTGGTAAACACACTGATGAAGGTGTTAATTGCTTGGCTGTTCATGTCCCCCTGGAACAAGCGTTCCATTCGCTTCTAACTCTGAGGGGCGGGGCAGACCCGTTCCCTCTGTCCCAAAGCCAAGATGTGAGAATAGATGTTTGACCTGGATCTATCGGGATAGTCACTGTGGTAAAGACAAACAGCGTTGGTATAACGTTGAAACAACGTTGGGATAATGTTGAAACAACGTCGGTTGCGTTGTCTGCTGGGGGTGGCGATGTGGTCCGCCGTAACGGCAGACGCAGAGATCTGTGTTGTCTTCTCACGGTTTGTTGCTGCAGAATCTGGGTGAGTGCTTTTGTGGGTGGCTTTTGTTGCTGCGTGGCCGAGCTTGTTGGTGCTGTTTGTGTGTTACTAGCGGGGGGGGGGGGGCGGATGGGGTTAGGTAGCGCCCGAGTCTCTCCCCCCCCCCTCTCCCTCTCTCATATCTCTCTCCCTATCTCCACTCTCTTTCCCCTCTCTCTTGCCCTCTTCACATTTCTTCCCTCCACACTCCAACATAACCCTCTCTCACTTCTCTCCCCTGTCCCCTCCCTTCTCCAGCCTCTCTGAATCTCCCCCTTTTTTCACCACTCCCTCCTCTCTTTAACTCTTGCACCCCTCCACACCTGTCTCTCCCCTTTTTTCTTCCTTCTCTCCCACCATCCTCACTCTCCATGCCTCTGTGCCTCTTCTTCCCTATCACTGTCTCCAGAAATGTAATATTAAATTCACATTCATCGTTTCTAGTTGCGAAATCTAAGGATTCTGTCAGCTATCTTTCACCGGTTATGTAGGGGTGTCAATATTGGGCCCCGATCTTCCTCTTAATAGGACCGATAGGATTGACCATCCTATTTATATCCTGTACTCCAGACTATTCACCCTGCAAAGTTGGGTGAGGCTAGTCCCAACCATCTGGCCTTCAACCTTGAGCTGACAGACAATGGACATTCTCTTTCTCTCTCTCTCTCTCTCTCTCTCTCTCTCTCTCTCTCTATATATATATATATATATATATATATATATATATATATATATATATATATATATATATATATATATCTGGGGTGTGAGTTTTCAGTTATATATATATATATATATATATATATATATATATATATATATATATATATATATAATATATATATATATATATATATATATATATATAATATATATATATATATATATATATATATATATATATATATATATATATATATATAATGTGTGTGTATGTAACACATTCACTCCAGCACATCAACTCCAACACACTCAACAAATTATCAAACACCCAGTCAGCCACTTATAACCACTCAGATCCACCTGTTAGCCAGTTAGCCATCCAAGTTAGTCAACCAGTCACCCATGCAGCCAGCCAGTAGAGAGGAAGCCATAAGACACTCGGGAACCACCGCCCGCAAGTCACTGTAATCGGTGCATGGGAGCGTCGAGGCCAGAACGCATGCACTGGGAGAAAGCATGGGAGAGGTGTGGGTGCGGCTCTTCTCCCTTAACTCGCTTCCCTCTTCTTCAATGTTATGTTTTCTTCTAGGCTTTCTCCTCTCCTCCCCTCCCCTCTGCTCTATACACTCCCTGGTTCTCTCTCTCCTCTCCCTAGCTCTCTTCTCTTTCCAACTTTCTCTCTCTTCTTCTCCTCTAAACGCCACCACTGCTGAGCAAACCCCAAACCTTACTGCCTAGCTGGCAACTCAAGTCAGCTGACCCGTGTTTACCTCAATATGAACCACATCTCTTCGTCACTTTCTGACTTTATCCGTAATCTTCTCTGTACTGAATGTTTACTTGGTAAACTATGTAATTATAGCGACTGGTAAATCAAAGCAGCAGGCGTATCTAATCCGTTTATTCTTTAATTATCCCCCGCTATGTAAACACTGTGATCAGCTGCGCCATGTAAACACTGATCAGCTGCTGCGTGGGACTTGTCCGAAACGCTGTGTTTGTGGCTTAGCGAGTACGTCTCTGTACTTAAACCTCCATTGTAGTTTTGGTTACATATAAAATAAATACACAAGCTATGAAAAAATGAATTATCTGTATTCAGTTTGTCATTGTCTTACGGGGTATACTTATATTTGGTGGAGGCTTAGGACATATTGAAACATCTGTTTGAACAGGTGATCATTTATTGTAAACATGTGTAAAGACCTAAGTAGAGAAAACCAATTTCCTCTCAAACACCTGTGATTGTTGTCTTCACCTCCAGCCCCTCACGCTGTTGTGTGACTCATCATCAATATATACACAATAGTCACAACGTTTAATTGATTTACGGGCTATTCATGCCCGTGCCACCTCTTGGGTGGCTTAATCAATCAACCGTTTATGTGACCATTGTAAGGAATTTCTAGCACGTTAATAAGCCTTTCAACTGATACTTCTCCTCACCTAACAGGAATATGAGCTCATGTGCCAACTATATTTCATCATCTGAACAGACACAGGCCGTGCTTCTTGCCCCGCTCCTGTGCCAGGTAAGTTACGGGCTCACCATAGCCCGTGCTACTTGGAACTTGTTCCGAGTAGCTGAATCTGTAACAACAACATATATTTCATCTGTATCGACAGGATTAGACAGTTCAGTTCCCTCTTTAACTAGCACTGCGTGATGGTCCGTACGACAAATCGACGCTGTTAATAATACTGAGAGAAATGACGTGTAGTGTGAGGGGGGGGGGGCAAAAATGAGGCTTACGGTCGAAATCTGGTTCCTTGTGTTCAGAGCACGTCGCTTTGTGGTAGGTGATGGCTGTGTCCAGGCTCTCCTGTGAACTGGCAGTGACTGGTGCAGTGACTGGTGCAGTGACTGGTGTAGTGACTGGTGCAGTGACTGGTGCAGTGACTGGTGTAGTGACTGGTGTAGTGACTGGTGCAGTGAGCGTTGTAGTGACTGGTGCAGTGAGCGTTGTAGTGACTGGTGTAGTGTAGTGACTGGTGCAGTGACTGGTGTACTGGTGCAGTGACTGGTGTAGTGACTGGTGCAGTGACTGGTGTAGTGACTGGTGCAGTGACTGGTGTACTGGTGCAGTAGCTGTTATACTACTGTTGCAGTGACGAAAGTTCGGAATAATTTGCAACATCGGAGCTGAATTCCATGTTGGTACAGCAGCGGTGTATAATATTTCTCTGGGACGAAATTTATCTCAATCTCGCACTGTAATAATGTGTTAATCTATATCATGTTTTATTAATGTATTTTATGCTGAATTATTGTAGTTCCTGCTGTATTATGAGTATATCATGTTGCATTATTGCATCTCGTGGTGTATTATTGTACATCATGATGTATTATTGTATATAATGATTTATTGTACCATACGGTTCTATTGTATATCATGCTGTATGGCTGCACATCATTCCTTTTTATTGTATCATGCTGTATTATTGTATCTCGCGCTGTATTAATCTCACTGTCTTCTGACACCACCCATTTCCTTGCATTTACTAGTCATGAACTCTAGTAACCACTTGTCTGTCACTGTCGCAGCATAGAGTATCGTGTAGCTGTCTGCGCTCACTCTCTAGCCTCACACCTCTCACCAGTTGACTGGTGTGTTGGTCTTCTGTGTTATTGTGTTGATGGATTGATGTGTTGGTCTCCTGTGTTGACTGAGAGTTAATGAGAATATTAGGGAATTAAACTCGAGAAATGATAACTAGACCGCTGATGAGTTGGCCAAACTGCCCCTCTGACTCCATTTAACAGATGATTGGTTACCGCTCCCCCCCCCCCCTCTGCCTTCACTTTCACCCCACCTCCTCACCCATCACCCATCCTCCTGCCCTTTCTTTCTCATCTTCATTCACACAGTGGCACGCACGCACACTCACGCACGCATGCACAAAGATTCAAAGCATTATATACGACCAAGAGTGCTGGGAAGACGGGACACCGCAAGCGTAGCGCTCATCCTGTAACTCCACTTAGGTAATTACACTTGGGTAATTACAGGCACGACTGGGAGAACTTGAGACGAGGCGCACCAGTCAGTGTGGAGTAGCAGGAGTGACCGGTCGGGTCTCCTCGCTCACTGTGCCTGCTCAACCCGTCCTCCTAAGGTTTTCTAACGTCAAGAAACTGTCGTACTAACCCTTGTCCTAACCTACCCGAGAATCCAAAAAACAGAAAACGGGGATAGTGTCAATTTTGTGAGTCGCTATTATTTTCTAGTACGGCGATTTTTTGCCTTAGATAAGTATACGTCAAAATGCGACGCTCTGTTAAGAGGACTGGTTGACCTGGTGACCGGTGTACCGTAGGGGACGTGCTGTCTCCGAGAGAGTTGGTCACTGCATCGTCCAGACCATCTTATTAAGCAGTGTACCATAGGGACTGGACACACTTACAACCGGTGATGTGGGGGCCGTGAGGGAGGGGAGAAGAGTGAGAGCTGTGGGAGAGGTAGTCAGCCTCCCACCCACCCACGGGCTCCAGTCCTCCAACGGTACCATATTAATTAACGGGAAGAGCTTCATGAAGACCACTTTACCGGACATTTCTCTCTGATAGAGCAGAGTTGGTTCAGAGAAGACAGGCTCAGTCAGGACGGCGCGCTGTTGGCGCGTTTGTTCCACAACAGAACATTGTGAGGTTCCTCCAGGAACGAGGAATAAGTGTCTGTTGTGCCATTTTGTTTCACTTCTCAGCCCTGTTTACTGCTGTTCCACGGCACTCGCCGCACCTAATTCCCACAGGAATTAACGGAATAAACAGATGAATCCTATCCACACCAGAGTGAAAACCCCCGTAGCACAGTGATAACAGAAACGCCCCTCCAGCAGTGAATGGGTATAACTGGTTGTTAAACGATTTGGCGGGTCGTATTCCGGGGAAAATTGCGATTAAGGCCTTGCCCGAAACGGTATGCGTGCTAGTGGCTTTACAAGACTGTTAGAATGTATAAATAAAATACAAATGAAAACATAAGACAAACTAGGGCAGTCCGCGTGAAGACCAGAGCAGATCAACGCTCTAAAGCCTCTAAGCTGAATTACAAGCAAACAAACGTGATTTCATGGGCGCCATTACTCTGGTAAAGAAAGACTGGAAGGAGTGTTTGGCCAAGATCCGAAGCAGTCGTGAATTCTGATCAAAAATACTACATCAACACTGATCTCTGCGATACGCAGAGAAGGGGAGACTCGACCGGGGAACACGAAAGTTGTAAGTTGATTCTCTTGGTGTTTTGCTCAGCACCGCTCCTGTGCCAGGTAAGTCCACTACGGGCTCGCCATAGCCCGTGCTACTTGGAACTTGTTCAGAGTAGCTGAATTTATGATAATATCTATAACTTGGTGTTTTGTGTTCGTATCCTTGTGCTTGGGGTGGGATCGCAGGCTCCACCTCCCCAGGACCACTTCTTAGTTGCCGGTTTTTAGTGTATCTAACACAAATCGCCTCGCACTTTGTAAATGGTTATATGTATAGATTTAGCCTCCACTGTCTTCAACCCCCTAGCTCATTACACCTTGCCTTGTCATACCATAGATCATCCCTCTGTCTCCTACCATAGCCCATTCCACTTATTAATTACTCGTACACGGTGACCACTCGTCATATTCCTGTACACCCTGAACACACTGTTCTTGTACACTCAACAACTCTGATCATTATGAAAGTTGTGATCATGTCTCCGTGTTTCTTCTCTTCTGATAATACGAGATTTTCTCTTCATAATCCACCTCTTAAAGTTCTTGTACAAGCTTAATTGGCAAATCATTGTAGTTTTAAGATTGTGTGGGTGGGGAATGGGGTGGGAGGGTGTGATTACTATTTGTGCCTGAAAGTTCGAGATGATAGCTCTTGGACCACTGCCTTTCTAACCATTGATTATCTAACGTACTGACTCAACCCATTTTCACACTGTCGTATCTACTACAGGTAGAATTTCTACCTGCATTAGATTGCATTAGAATCTACCTGGGTAAATTGTAATCTACAAGGTCGGTGTGACCTTTCATGTTGCACGCGCGCACACACCTACACACACACACACACACACCTAGGTGATCACAGTGGGAAAAAAATTATATGATCTCTGATGCAATATTCCCAGGGGGATTCCAAGTGATAAGGAAAGAAAGACAACAAAGGCAAGGAGGACGAGTTGCACTCGTAGTAAAATGGGAGTGGAAATTCGAAGAACTCAAGAATCTGAGTGAAAATGAATACACAGACGCCATCATTGGGACACTGGCAGCAGATGGAAGAATTATTGTGGTCCTGGTAATTTACAACCCCCCACCAAACAGAAGACCCAGGCAGGAATACGATGACAACAACAAAGCATGCATAGAGGCATTGCAGAGAGCAGCAACATTGGCACACAGAATGAGAGCTAAACTTCTAGTCATGGGGGACCTAAATCAGAGAGTGACTGAGAATCCAGAAATCCTCATGGTGGGGAAGAAACGTGGGGAGCAAAATTAGTGGAAGTTTCTTAAAGAAACTTCTTAACACCACATGTAAATGAGGACAAAAGAGAAAAAAGAGATCACCAAACCTACTGGACTTGATCTTCACCTAGAATGAGGAAGATATTAAGAACTTAAGAGCAGGAAATACCACTAGGAGCAAGTGACCGTTGTGTCCTGGTATTCGACTACATGACGGAACTCAGAACAGTGCCCATAAGACAAGGAGTCAGGGAAGGGAGAGCAGACTATAAAAAAGGATGACTACATAAAAGAGAGTATCTGGGAAGTGTGCAATGGGAGGAGGAACTTGAAGGGAAGACAGTCTAGGGAGGGAATGGAGCAAACACAAAAGGCAAAGGACAGAGGTAAACCGGAATACATGTAGATGCAACAGGGCCAGGAATGACTACATAAACATAAGAAGATTAACAGAAACTATGAAAATGATATTGCCTCGCAACCAAAACTCCTACATAGCCATATGTAATTGTATTTTTATAATTTATTTTTCCAGGTACAGCCAGGTACCCCCCATAGTCTTGGTAGTACAGTCCAGTTGATTCTCAACTCACAATCTGGAATCCACAGTTCAAATCCTGAGAGGTTAAAAATGTATAAAATCTATCAGTTTAAAGTATAACTTTATTATTTTACATTGTACCAGTTCTTATTATAACCATCAATGCTGTATGTAACCTCAGCCATAGAGGTTATATGACCATAGAGTAATATATGGTGATATACAGTTATATATATAGTGTGTGTGTGTGTGTGTGTGGTTAATAATTTTATTTTAATACTACAGTATATCATAATTTGTCTAAAAATTTCTTTGTTTACAGAATCATGTCCTACTTTACCTTTTTTGCTCTGTATTTATTAGTACAATTAAAAATCCATTTCATCTGTTTCACAGCATCATGTGTTGTCTGCTTCGTTTGGTGGTGGTGATGGCAATGGCACTATCTGGGAGAGCAGAATCTGGCACCCCGCTGCCGTACCTTCATATGTTGGTGAGCTGCTATTACATAGTAGTAAATATACAGTACTGTATAAATGTCTTTTGCTACAACATTGATTTCTTTAAGTACAGTATTGTATTCCACTATAAATATTACTTATATTTTTACTCTTATTGTAGCCACAGTATATATTTTATCCTATATATACATTATACATCCTATATTTTATTGTTAAGAGAATATTTACACCCTCTAATTTTGCTAAATCCAACTAAATCCAACTAAGATACTGGAGACATGTTTTGAGAAACTTGAGAATGGTTAAACCACAAGAAACTGATGACGCGAATTAGAGGTTGGTTACACCCACGTGGAACGGAACAGTCATTGGCCATTTGGAGGTAGCCGAGTGGAGGTGATTGGTTCATTACTCTAGCAGTAGAAAATATAACTGTCTGCAGTATAGCTGGGAAAGTGGTCAAGAAGCTGCTTATTACCGTGTGGCTTCACAGGAAAACAGTTTTGGGGAGAGAAAAATTGTTGATGCCTTCATACTGTTTTCTTTTCTGTTCTTTTATTTCAACACGGTAAAATCCAGATACTGTGCTCACACTTTGCCATAAATATACATTATTAAAATAACCAACCACTTTCACCTGAATTTACCTGTAAGCCACTATCTCCCTAGTGGCCTCAATGAGGCCAGGAAGTATCTGGATTTTAGACTTGACATTTACAGCTTTGGCAGGTAGGTAGTTCCATGGGTTTATAACCCTGTGTGAAAAAAAACTTTTTTTTTATGTCCAACATTGTGGCTTGAGCTTCAAGCTATTGCCTCTTGTATACATTACAGTTGCCCTTTCAAAGAAGTGGTCTGGATTAATATCCTCCACTTGTTCCGTGGTAACATACTGGTAACAACCATGGACATCTTCAAGAGGAAACTAGATGGTTTCCTTCAAGGAGTGCCAGGACCAACCGGGCTGTGGTGGGTATATGGGCCTGCGGGACACTCCAAGCAACAGCCTAGTGAACCAAATTCTCAAAAGTCCCCCCTGGCCTTGGGCCGGGCCTGAGGAGTAGAAAAACTCCCAGAACCCCATCAATCCTGATACCAACCAGGTAAACCAGGTTCAGCATTTTAAAGGTCTCGATTAGATCAGCTGTCATGTTAAGCTTACAATGTTAGTCCTGTGGTCCTCAGCCGTTCCTGGTATGAGAGTTGACTTAGTTCTGGGATGATTTTTGTCACTGTGTTGAACTTTCTCCAACGTAGATATATTCTTTTAGAGGTGAGGGCTCAATGCTTGGATACACTAGTCAAAATGAAGGGGCACCAGAGATTTGTACAGTTGAATAACCACTTTCTTATCCTTAGAGTCAAAAGTTTGTTTGACTATTCCTAGGGTTTGGTTAGTATTTTTATTGCAGCTCCCACTTACTGTGCAATTTTGAATGACTGGTGGATTCTGACGCCAAGGTCCTGTTCGTCATCAATCTGTTGTAAGGTAATGTTCTTGATATAGTTGTTGTGATGTGCATTGTGCCCCACATGCAAGGTTTTGCAGTTTTCAATGACTGCTGGATCTTAGTTCTTGCATCTTGCATTGCATGATAGTGCTATTGATATGTTAGTTGTGTATTATTCCCTAAATGCAAGGTTTTGCAGTTTTCAATATTGAAAAGCATTTGCCAGTCATCTAACCATTTGTAGACTTTGTGTGGCCTCAGTATCATTTTCACTTCCTGCTTTACCACAGATTTTAAGCATCTGCAAATTTGATGATGTGGCTTGTAATATTCTTATGTCATTGAAGTATATGATAAAAAGAGTTGGCCCCAAGATGGAACCTTGCATTCCACATGGATCACTGAGGATCAAAAGTTGACCCTGCAATATGTGACAGCATCGCTCCTCTGACCACTCCAAGTGATTAGTAATTTTGAGTGCATAATTATCACAAAGGTAGACCAAAAATTCATTGTAGTACTGCATTTGCAAGGGAAGATGGGTGATGTGGGAGGGGGTATAGACCTTAACTCAGTCAGCCCTGGTACATATACAGTGGTGAGCTTCACTAAACCTAGACTAATTATAAATAAGCCATCCTTCTGTGACACATGCACAGGTAATTTACCTGCCACTATACCTAGCCTGATCAACTTCAAAATATCCCCACTGTAACAACAATTCCTTAATGTCTATTGCCCTGATCCTCCCCTTTGCTCTCTATATGCAGGCAACACTTGCTTGACCATCCTAATTATTTTCCTAGTGTTGCTAAATGGCTATTTTACCTGTTGGCTACTACAGTATGTTATCTCCAGTTGTTGTGGACAAGTTAGGGAACTGATGGCTTGTGTGTAGTTTCCCAGACTTCCTGATATGATTTTCTAGCGAAATTTTGAAAAACTAAAACTTCAAGGATAGGTGGCTAAACAGGTTGATAATCTTTTGAGGATAAAAATTTTTGGTCCTGCTGTCTGGCCTACCTTGAAGCTTGGTGCACTTAAAACTATTGCCTCTTGTGCGAGTCAATTTAGACGTTTTAAATTACTGATCAGGAACAACGCTCTACAAGTTGTTCATTATTATAGAAGTTCTGCTGTGAACAAAGGTTGTAACCAAAACACATTTATAATTCCTATTTATTTATAGTAATACTATACAGCCTCCATTCATAAAGACATTTCTTAAATCTAAGAAAAAATTTATAACAATAAACTAGACCAAAAACAGATACTAAAGTTAAAATTTTATTTCACAGGATGTTAACATTACTTCTGACGAGAAGATAAGGCAATCGGCTCTCACCAATACAAGACTTGCTGTCCAAGAGTTAAAAGATTTGAGCTTCAGCAATGATGGTAATGTCGGTTCTACAGACACGCCCCTAGAAAACTGTACAGAACCCTTTGAAGTGCTTCCAACACCCGAGTCATTGATCCGTCAGTTGGCACAGAGATCAGGACTTGCTGCCACAAGGGTACATAAATCGACACTATATATTTAACCCTAGGAAAGATAACCTGGGTTATTTTCAGCATTTAATGAGAATCCCTCGGCCCCCACAAGCATTTAATCCATACAACATCAGGCAACATCCTATGAATCCAATTCTGAATCAAGATCATACCAATCGTGCATTTAATTACATTCAGAATCAAAAAATAAATCTACAAAACTTAACCCCAGTACCACTAAGGATTAACATGTGGAATGCTGGTCTCCGAAGAACAACAAATGGTCTTGCTCAAAACCAGTTCTCTCCCCTCACACAACATTCCAAGGCCCAGCCCTAACACACACACCTACACTAAACCACCTTATTTACCTCGAAGACATCCAGGGAATCTACAGCAAGATAAATTTCAACTGCTGAATAGCAAGCAGCCTGAAGCTTACCAAAGTGATCCAGAAATTGAAATATCTATCCATGACTTAACTAGCGTATTCTACAGGGAAAATAACGCTCCTTTACATTTTCCCATCTTGCAAACTTCAGCTAGTCATAACACTGACAGAGTAAATAGAGTAAAAAACTTGCAAATTAAAAGTTACAGAGATCCAGTTTCAACTGACACTCAAAGATCTTTTAATACCAACAAGAGACCAATTTTGAACTCGCAGACTGATCTTGTTTATCCTAGAACTCCTCCAAAATCATTTAGTGCAGCAATGGCTCGAGACACGACTCTCCACACTGACTCGATAGCAGATCAGGTTCTCTATGACCCTGAGCGTTACCCACCGAGTGTGTCCTTTGGAGATTCATACTATGTCCAAAATCCTCCAATTGGCACTCGTCGTGTACATGAAACTGAACAACACATTGACAAGACTATACATTACAAGCCAAATATATATAACAGAAACAATCGGTTCAGTAACCAAGCACATACAAGGAATATTTACAGAACAAAACCAGATGGAAAACAATTTTCATATGATCAGCTTTTTACAATTCAAAATTTAAATGATCAAAGATATCGAAATATAGATCATAATTCTCAGAGGAGCATTGTAGGGCTTGGATATGCCAAGCTGCCTAATGGTTATGAGTCGCCAACAACAACATTCGAAGTGTTGGCCGACAGAGACAAGCAAGAAAGCACTGATAATGCTCTATTGACCACTAACAGTCTAGAAGAGATGGCTAAGAACAATTCTACAACACTTTTCAATGGTCATGGTGGTCCCTTTCTCTTAATTTAGCATCTTGGATGGAAACAAGGCTAAACTAAATGACAGTGTACAGTATTTTGACCACTAAATACAAACAAGTACACGATGAAAATTTGTAGTGTGCATGCATATATATATATATATATACATAGGAACACACACAAAATGACCCATCACAACTGTAAAAACAAGTGACACCTAACTTAATCCACATCAGAAATACAGTAGTAAAAAAAAATTCAAAAACCTTTGCTCATTTGCCTGCTGGCAATATACCCTCTCATCTATCTCATATATTTGATCACACATACCTACTCTGCAGATAGCTAAATTTTTTCCAAGTTTACCTAAAATCCAAGCTTGAAACGCACACTGAATTATTGTCCAGAGGCTGTGACATACAAACACTTACATGCTGTTTTGCATGACATTTGGCAAAACTTGCACACTTTTTAACACTTTCAATGCATATGATATGCATGATATACCATGTCTCGACATACCATGTGTTTGTACAAAATGCTTGCATGTATAGTACACCTTTTGCTGGTTTAGATCCGATACCTATGTATATGGACAGCACAAAACATCCATCAGACAATGTAACATAGCAATGTGAGAATCGGGCTGGGCTACAGTTATGTATCCGTGGAAGGTAGCTACAACCTGTGTGTGAAAAACTTGGTTATGCTTTGTAAAATTAAATGATTAAATATCCAGTCATTAAACTCTTTAGACCTGCTGGTATATGGTACCTGGAGATCTACAATTGCTTTATCCATTCTTGTGTACTGAAAATATCCTAATATTGAAATCGAAAGCATGCTGGCGATTTCATGCCTTTGTATGACGAACCATCCTGTGAATTGGAGAACTTAGTACAATATAAATCACAAAAAACTGTAATCTTTTGTAAGTGTAGTGTAGCCACATAATTGTGGATATACCCAAGTACAGTATGCTAATAAAATAAAAACTTAAAATAGACCACTGTTATTATACACAATAAATTTGTAGTCTGTATATTTAGAAATGTCCTTTGAAGAAGCCAATTCTGAAAAAATATGGGCATAATGAAATGTAATTTTTCTATATTCACCAATGTACATGTATTTACATTTAAAAATACTTTCAACATCAACTTTAAAAGTAATTTTTGTATTCAATAAATTATATTATTATTTACAATCTGTATAAAGGTTAGATCAAGCTTATCATAAAGAGTACAATAATGAAAAATAATACAGTACTGCACTCAAGACAAATTACACAATAATACAGAACAAAGCCAACAACAGGAACAAATGTAATACAATACTGTACTATACAGTAATTCCAAACTCTGCAAATACTGATACAGTTGTTACATAACAACTGAGGTTGAGTGGCAGTCAAAGCAGTCACACAAAATAGTAGCATTGTACCACTACCAATGTTGAGGCTGATATGTCAGTACACTGCTGCAAAATAGTGCCCCTGTATGTCTCTTTCTTGTCTGCAGTTGACCTTGAAAACCTTGCTGAATACTCTTTTGTACTCATGTATAGTGTACACAATTATAAACAGAATAAAATTTTCTAATTACTGTATAATGAATGAAACAAAATACTCTTAATATCCTTGGGACATTTCAAGATTATAAGATATTCATGTGGTTTTAACATTATTTAACAGTTCCCATATAGACTGTCTCTCTAGATGTCATTTGTATACTTTCCTGTAATGGATGGACACGTAGAACTTCGGCCGTATCCCCCTCAAACCAAGCAGTAATGTGTGCAGTATCAACATTGAAATAATAGAGAAGGGAAGAGCATTTTTGTCTGCGGTACGCTGAGCGTGGATCCTCACTAAGCACGCTGCTAATAGCAGCTGTCAGTTCAGCATCATCTCCAAGGAACTCTAGTCTGTCGATAAAATATGGAGTCACTATAATAATTGTTTTTGATTATGGACACCTAGGTTTCAATTAAATAAATTTTATCAGCTGAGTAACTCCACCTGTTCATTGATCAAAATGAATGAATCCAAGTGCTGACATTTATATATTGCAACTTTAATATTTCAGTTTTCTACATTTTGCACAGTAATTGGGAATTGTATGTTTATTGCAATATTTTAATGTGTAACAGCAAATGACTATATTAATTGCAAAATACTTACCTGTAACAATCTTCTGCACTCTGTGAAAAGCGTTTAACTTGGGCCTCGGCTATTGGGTTAAATATAACTCGAAGTGCAGCAGATGGAGGAGCTTCAAGCCATGATGCAGTTATCACCTCTTCTGCTCTTTCTGCCTCCCCTGATGAGTCAAGTTGTTTACACCCAGCACGATGGTTCTGAATATTTGTATGCTTATTGCCTGAAACTGGCTGTAACTTATTTCCTTTGCTCAACCGAGAAATGGCATTTTCCTTTATCCTACAAGACATAAAATCACCTTTGTCACAGGATAGTAAAGCTCTCCCAAAATTAGTGCCAGAGACAATCAAGCTGCCTGAATTACTTACTTGGTCATCTTTCCCAGATTCCTTATTAATAACTTGCAAGGCATCTGTATCACACTGTTTTGGCAAATGCGGGCTAATTATTTTGGAATCAAACACCATTACATTTGTCTTATTGTGTCCTTTGCTCTTTTTGCCAGACTGAACATTCTTCCAAACATATTGGCCTATAGCTTGGGGCACTTTGCTTCACTTTAGGTTCATTACAACCCCCTGAAATGGTCACACTACAGTAGGAATTTTCTTTAACAATTATTTCAGTCATATTGACTGTTTTCTTGTTCTCAAGGAGTCTGCACTCTTTGCCGTCAGTTCTTCTCTCCTGAGAAGTTAAGTTATCCAAAGTAGATGAAATAGGTTGAGGTGCATCATACTGGGGAATATAAGGCTTGATGTCCAATACTGGTGTTCCATCTAAGATATCTATCCCAGACAAGTACAAGGAGTCATCTGAAACATTGATAAGACAATCAGAAAAAAAAAATAAAGTTGCTAAGTCTTCTGCACATAGATTTCATGTGTTCTCATATTTTCTTATCATAAACTGTAATATATATAATAAATGTTTTGAATACCAACAAATTTATATAATTGATCCAAATTAAGTCTGAAAGAAAGAAAGAAAAAAGTTAAAATGCATGAAAGGTATTTGACATGACAAGATGTTGCACAGTACCTTGGACTCTTTCCAATCGGGCCAATGTAAGGCCAAGAGGATTGGGTCTGTGTGGAGATCGGGTTGCAAACACACCAACTCGCTCGCCATTAAGTCTTGGAGGTGCTACTTTAGTCTTGCTATGGCCCAGTGCCTTTTCATCATTTTGGTCAAATACAAAGAAGATCCTATAGACAAGAATTTGAATGCTCACACTATGTAAATAATTATAAATATTATTTACAAAAAAAAACATAGCACACAGTCACACGATATTATATTTTCAAAATGTCTGAGCAGCTTTAAAATCCAATTATCTGCAACAACCCAATAAATAAGGCTTTGTGACAACAACAACAAATGTTTTATATATGCAGACAACTCGGTTGCTTCCTAAGACAAATATCTGCTGAATCATAGATCAATTTATGTACAATCAGGCAAGATAATATTCCAAACACCAGTACCACAGGAACCATCTTGAATGTCCCCTGCAAGGTCTTTAAACATGCTACAGATGCACTGGAGAAAAGCTCAATCTTGCCCAGAATGACCACCAGAGATCCATTTATAAGAGACAAAGTCTTACTGAATATTCTTTTAGGAGCATAAGTGATTGCCAAATGACCGCTCATTAATTCCTAGATAGCCACACTATACATACTTTAGGTTCCCGGAACACCACAAATGCTTCCTGAAGCAAACATAGAAACCGTGCACAATAAAATAAGAACAGTTTTTTCTTCAAGTACAGTACATTAATTCTGAGTAATCATACTCATTTGCTTGATAAAGTAAGCATCTGTAACAGATGCAAAAAAAACAATAAATAAAAATGAGGAAGGTAGGTCTTTGATGTAGAGGTACCTAAAGAATGAAGGGTGCAGAAAAACACCCATTAGATAGAAGCCATTAGATAGAAGCCAGTAGATAGTGGTACCAGAACCACCAACACACAGGAATGCAGGTCCTCTTGCAGAAAGACACCTGTGATCCTGTGAAGGTAGTGGGAGAAAGGACCTATAAAGACACTACAGATAAAGAATGATGAAGAAAATGTCTCAAATTCAATGGAGCTAAATATAGAATTTCTACCTGAGGGGAAAATAATACCAGGTTTGGTAAAAGGTCAACATGAGAGAAAGCCAGGGTGGGAATGGCAACACAATACCAGCTGCCTACACACAACTCCATCTTATACAAAAGCAATACTGTAGTAATATCCTGACTGAAGGAAAATAAAGAAGACCTCCTACTTGATCTACAGAATTCATAAGAATAATGGAAACAGCAGAAAGCTTAATGGCCCACAGGAGACAGCTCCTATATATATCCATCCAAATTCAATCATGTATAATGTCTACTTTATTCTTAAAACATTCCAGCAATATATCCTCTATTATGTTACCTGGCAATTTGTTCCATAAGTCAACAGCCTTATTTCCCAACCAATATTTATGCAGGTATTTCCTGAATTTAAAATTATCCCAATTTATATCCAATGTTTATTGTTCTATTTTGTGTTGACACATTTAAAAGTTTATTTATATCCCCTTTATTATTCCCTTTCATCCACTTGTATATTTCAATCATCATCCTTTACACTTTGTCTTTCTACAGAATGTAAATTAGGCTTTATAATTCCTCTTCATAAGGAAGGTTTCAAATTCTTAGGATTAACTTCATCCTTCTCTTTATGTGCTCAGATGAATTTATGTCCATTCTATAATGGAGACAAAAACTGAATCATATGCTGTAATCTAAATGGAACCCTAACAACGGTGAGATAAAGATGAAGAATAACATTAAATATCTTACTGCTAATACTTCTAGAAATAAATCCTAGTATTTTATTTTATTTTTCTGTGCATTTAAGCATTGATTTTTTGGTTTAATATCCCAACTAATCATCACTCAGATCTTTTTCTAATCCAGCTTTATTAATTCAGCATTGTCCAGCAGATATCTGGTAACTACTGTATATGTGGCTTCTGCAATTTCTGTACCCAAGTACTGAATCCTACATTTTCATCATTAAACTACATCTGCCAATCTTTCATTTATTTTTAAGAGCCTATCTATATCATCTCGTAGCACTTTTATGTCTTCTTATGGGAAGACATAAGCACAGAAATGGTGCTGTGACATGGTCAGAGACCAGACCATGAGGAATGTTGATCCCCGAAACCAACAACACGTAGGTCAGCGAGGTTGGCCAGGCAAGCAGACTAACAGTTTGTGGGCCCTCGTTTACCAGTGGCTTCTCAAACTAAATGAGGATTACGTCTGGCTTTGAATAAGCTTATATCCAGATCCTTGAGCAAATTTAAATACCCTCCAGGGCTGTATGAAATGATCCCTGCATTAACAGTGCATACACTGTTGTCCTATCTGACTGTACACAAATCCAGTCTATGACCCTGCAGATACTTAACTCAGGTAGCAACAGTGTGTGATAGCTTTGCAAAAATAACTTGCATTTGCAAATCTCAAAAATATATAGAACAGCATATACAGTATATATATATACAGTATAAAAGTCTTACCACACATGAGAATACTCATGCAATCCCTCAAGTGCATGATGAGGATTGTTGAACACACTTCTGTCCACCTTCAGAATACCACGGCTGAGAGTACTCACACTGCCTTGCCGTGGTGTTCCATTTTTGGTTCGGAACCATGATATGATGTGCCCTGTTAATAGATTACAAATCAGTAAAATATTCTAGCCCAATTTCTCCTATAGAGGGTTTTCGATAAAAATCATGGGACCGAGCACTTTTATTTTATTTAATTGCTGAAAAAGATGTTGTGAATGGCAAAGATGGTTAAAACAACATTCTATGGTTGGTTTTTATTTTGATTCTTCCATAGTTTTTGTGTTCCCCCCAGTGAAGTAAGTCACGGCATGACTTTTGATAACATGGTTCAGGGGACTGATAAAATACTAGGCATGAAGGTGAAAACTCTGCAATCAGGTTTTCTTGATTGACATTCATCATATGTTGGGAATAAAAGTTAGAATAAAAGAAGGTACAGTAAATAAATTATTTTATTTTTTTATAAATATTATCATTTTTAGACTATTTTTAATGCATTGTTTACATATTACTGTATTTGTATGTGTAAATATTAGCAATGTTGTGCTTTATTGTTTTCAGTAAGAAACCACTTCCCCCCCCCAAAAAAAATAATTTAATAGTGAAAAAAATCTTGATACAATGGAAACCTTAAAAGTTTGAAATTAATAAATTAAATGTAGTTTTGTCAAGTTTTTAATGGAAAATTTTCTTCATCAGTATTGTTTCTTATGCATCAAGTGTACAAGACATACTTTATAATTCTTTAAATTTTCTTGAGGGGCACCATCTCTAGTGCTCTTGACAGTGACAGGCAGCTAGAGGTTTATCAAAGGTCCCCCATTACTCCTGAGGATTTTTTCCATGTGAATTTTAAATAGAAGTACTGTACACTATATTGGAAAGATATAAGAATAAAAACTGCATAATAGAATATTATGTATCCCTTATTGACAAACATTAAATTCTGGTGATATCAGATTTGTGTTAGGCGAGTCGTGTGTACAAATTGATTTAGAGCCTTGCTTGTCCTTGAATTTGTTTATGTAAAATACTGAGGCTATGCAAATTTCTATACAAGGGTCCTGTAGTAGGGGCAACTGGCCCATGATGCTTGTAAAATGTATCAAAGTACATGTACAGGTACAGTATTTTGGTTACTGATGATACTTAATAGTTTGTTCCAGTCATCAACAACTTTCAATCTAGCAAGATATATTCCAAATGCTGGGGATTGATTATTTTTGTAATTCTTCATCATACAGCATGTTTTCAAGAGAATTTATGTTTATTTTTCTGTAGTATAGTGACATAGTCTCCCCCGGCTTGGTGCCTTCTTTTATTAATTATTTACCCCTCTGTAGTATAGTGATCCGAACAACACAAGTAAGGCCTCATTAGCACAAGGTAAAACTGAAAGATAACATTATAATTCCTGTTGCTTACCCTATTAGATATAAATCAAGCAATGTATCATTATGATCTTACTGTATCCTTATATATACAGTACTGTTATCTTGGTTTTAGGTTATTAAGGTTATTAGTCATTATTCTCAAACCTCTTTTGCAAATGTGTTTACTAATATCCACATTTTGCGGTAATATCACTCATCATATTATTATTCCAAACTTAAAAATTGAAATTTTTAGCACTGAATATCATCTGTTCTTACCAGTCCAAATTTGAAGTTTATTGAGTCCTCTTCCTCAGAGTCTTCCAAAGAATTTAAATTGTGTCCTATTTTTCTATTGCTTGCAAATTTACTTACAGTATGCTGTACTGTATTGTTATTTACTACAAAAATTAAGATTAATGGACTGTATATCATTAGAAACAAAAGTACTAGGACAGGACCCTGGGGCATGCCAATAAGGACTGTTACCCACTTAGATATAGTAATAGTACAGTAATCTGTTGACTGTTACCTACTTAGATATAGTAATAATACAGTAATCTGTTGACTGTTACCTACTTAGATATAGTAATAATACAGTAATCTGTTGACTGTTACCTACTTAGATATAGTAATAATACAGTAAATTGTTGACTGTTACCTACTTAGATATAGTAATAATACAGTAATCTGTTTTCTGTTAATAATGATTTAATTCAATTTGGCATTTGACCTCTGATGCCATGTGTTTCAATTTTCCTATTTAAAAATCTCATCTAAAGCAGTGTCAGTAATTAATATACTAATATTATACAATAAGTACAGTATACAATATCTGGGCTCATAATATGATCCCAAATTTGCTAATGCCACTGAAAAAAAATCTAGTTTAAACTTACCTATTGGCTTCCAAGTACTAAAGCGATTTGATTTAGTGTCCCCTCCGTAACTAGGTTGACAACCAGATTTTTGCACTAAGTCCCCCTTCAGAGGCTGGCCACGAGTAAGCAGCTTCTCCAGGTGTGAAATATCTTTGCGATGCTGAGCTTGTAAACCCTGCATTCTTTTCCTGAAATGATTATTTCTAGATAACATAGTAAATGAACATGACAATTACAAATGGAGATGATAATCATATACATAAAGGTGCTCTTTAAAATGTTCCAGCCTCCTCCGTTACAACAGCTGGTATAATGTCACAGGAAAACTAGTCACAAAAGGAAAAAAAGGAAAGTTCCTGTTTTTAATCACAAAAAGATTTGAATAAAATATAAAAAGTTAAGATTCTCTGTTTAAGAAATGTATAAGAGCTAATTATATGATCCAATCTTGTAAGACTTGCCTCTCAAATAAATGCTGACTTACTATGGAGAAAAGAGTAAAACATCCATTCATATATAAACTTTATACACTAACATATGGGAGCTGTCATTCAAGTTATTAACATTTTTAAAAGCAATACCCAAGTTTTGGAAATTGTATAAAACTGTTCACAAGTTCTTGATGAAAGTTATGGCATACTTAATGCAACTGCAGTAATTGGAAACAAAATCAGCACTTGGAAAATAATCATGAACATCCTGAGATCCAGTCAACACACACACAAAAAAAAATAGATCAAATCAATAACTAAATTTAATAATGTTCTTTCTTTTCAACAGTTAGGGTTAACCTTGTCAAAAATGCCTTACAGATCCAGACAAACACTGCTGTCACCAGTAGCTGTCCCACCTTACTATACCCATTACCAATTGGTCTATCAGAAATTGTTGTAGCCTTCAGCATCTCCATAAAACACTCAAAACATGAGTCAGAAACATAACTTAAATGTCAGTACCACAATATAAAAAAATAGCTGTTTGATAACTGACACCAGCCACTGCTTTACTATTCCACAATTTCTTGAATCTCAAACAATTTCTGATGCATACAATAAAAAGCACAGCAGCTCTAGTATGCAAGAGAAGATATCATTGAGAAACAATTACTATAACAATTGGAAAGCAATTACTGTAGGTATTATTATTCCAATCTACTAACAGAGGGTGTTACAACAAATATTCTACTAGATATAGAAAAGAGGTACAAAATACAGAATACAGTCAATAGAATTTGTCCCTATTGTAACAGTTGTTGAGATGACTTGAGTAGAGACTTGGGATGGTACTTGACTTACGAGACATTCACAGGGAGGTGAGGTGGGGTTACACAAACCTCACCTCGAGTAGTTCAAAGGTTGGAAGGCTATCCCTTGTTACCAGATTAAAATCCGTCCATTCAACGGATAATTGCGGATAGATGGGTATAACAGCTCATTACGAGAGAGGGAAAGGCGAGTGTGTTCTGTGTCTCAGTCCAGACCGGAGTCTGGGGTCTAGTGTTGGGCATCACAGGGGAAGGGAGACTGACGATCTGGTATCTACACGGAAGCTTCAACACTGCTTCCTATTCCTTCCTTCAAACTTCATCTTTCAGAGTAGTTAGTAAATGTAATGCACTAGGCAGTGATGTGGTGGAGGCTGACTCCATACACAGTTTCAAATGTAGATATGATAAAGCCCAGTAGGCTCAGGAATCTGTACATCAGTTGATTGACGGTTGAGAAGCGGGACCAAAGAGCCAGAGCTCAACCCCTGCAAGCACAATTAGGTGAGTACTGCTGTATCTTGAGTGAGTACTGGTCCCTTATGTTCTAACATCACAAGTATTGATAATTCAATTCAAGTCACCTCAACAACTGATAAACTATTGTACACTATATTCTTTACCACTGTTCAATGGAACTTTTTATACATCAGTTTGTAGTTAATTTCTGGGGTAAATTTCATGCTAATTTGGTATCCAACCACTTGGGCTGGACAGTAGAGCAACGGTCTTGCTTTATTCAGGTCAGTGTTCAATCCCCGACCATCCAAAGTGGTCGAGCACTATTCCTTCTCCCTGACCCATCCTAAAACCTTATCCTGATCCTTTCCTAGTGTTATATAGTTGTAATGGCTTGGTGCTTTCCCCAGATGGTTCCCCCTACAAAGGATGCCACAAAGCTGTGGTTTGTAGTCTATTATATGTCTAATATAAAACTGCCTAAAATACATTACTGTATACCTAAAGAAGGCTTAAATATATTAAATATCACAAACCAAGCTGCAAAAATCAAACCTAACTCAACTTGGCAGCTCATCATGGAGTTAAAAAAAATGTACTGCCTCACCTTAGGTTATTAAGTTCATTTCGAGCTTGTGTGAGCTGCCTGGAAAGATCCACGGTGTTGGTCATTATTATTGTTCTTGAGTTAGGCACATCTATAGCAAAAGGCCACATAAACCTTGTTGCTTTCGTGGGGGGGGAAAACTTGAAGCCAAGAGGCTATACGTTGCCTGTCAGCAGAAAAACTACTGCACCTTGAAGCAGATAAACACATTGTAAGGAAGATGTTTGGTGACCCTTGGTGTTCCCCAGAGAGGAGCGTGCTGCACCCCCTCCATCCCCCCCTCCACACACATACAGAACACTATCTATTGACTTTAAACAATTGAGGTATCAGGAGTCTTGTGTATGCTAGCTAGCCAAACAAGGTTGAAGCTGATTGGCAGAATCAAATTCCCCCTTAAACTCAAAACCCAATTGTGCAAAACTGCAACATCTTCCAGTGACTTCCTGCACAGCAAGAGCCAGATGCACACCACACCCAGAGTGGTAAACCGAGTGATAGACGGTAAACCGAGTGGTAGACGGTAAACCGAGTTGTAGACGGTTGGAACAAGTTAGGTGAGGTTGTGGAAGCCAAAACCGTCAGTAATTTCAAAGCGTTATATGAAAAGAGTACTGGAAAGACGGGTCACCACGAGCGCAACTCTCCTCCTGTAACTACACTTGGGTAATTACACTCAAAGGGCACACTAGGGGTCCACCAAGACCCACCAACTCTCGGCACTTCTCGGCCTAGCCGGTGCCAGACACGGTCTCTCTACCCCGAAGAGCCAATCGGAAACAGGGACAAAAACAGGAAAAATATCTATCAGCTTTCGTGACCCCAGACTTCCCGTTGTCTGGTGTTGTTGGGGGACGACGATAGTGGGATCTGATGCGCCTGGTGGTCTTCAGGGGCCAAGAAGTCCGTGATTGTAAACAAATCCGGCAAAAACAAAACAAATCCGGGTGGTTCGTCAGCCGAATCTGACTTCAGCTTTTACTGTTTTCCCATCCAGCAGCACTCTTTATTATTGTTGTTTACAATTATGTTAATTAAATACCTAAACAAATTTTAATTAAAATACTTGATAAGTATTTTGAAATAAATTATTTAAATTTAGAAAAAAAATCAAAATCCGCCAACAAAAAAAAATAAAAAATCATGGCATGGCAGGTTTGGATGTTTTTGTTGGTGGATTTAAAGTTTTTTGTTAGTGCATTTTGAAGTTTTTGTTGATTCATTTGGATTTTTTTTGTAAGCCCATTTATAATTTTTGTTGGCTGATCTATTATTTTATTGGCGTACTGTATAGTATTTGGAATTTTTTATTGGCGGCCTTGGAAATTTGTCGCTGGCGTACTTGGAAATTTTATGTTGGCAGATTTGGTATTTTCAATTAGCAATTTGAATTATTTCTTGGCGAATTTAGAATGTTTTTGTTGGTGGGTCTTATATATTTATATATATATATTTATATATATATATATATATATATATATATATATATATATATATATATATATATATATATATATATATATATATATATATATATACATATAAATATATATATATATATATATATATATATATATATATATATATATATATATATATATATATACATATAAATATATATATATATATATATATATATATATATATATATATATATATATATATATATATATATATATATATATATACATATAAATATATTATATATATATATATATATATATATATATATATATATATATATATATATATATATATATATATATATATGCGGAAAATCCATAGTCGATCAAGGCTGTTGTCAACACCAGACTGACATCCCTCCCCCCACAAAAAAAAATGCAAAAAATCCAATATATATATATATATATATATATATATATATATATATATATATATATATACTGTACTGTATCCCTTTTTTATATATTTACACTAAATTAATAAAAGTGCTTTAAGAATATGATAAATACTACAGATAATAGGATAAAGAAGGAAAAAATGTATCATAAAATATTTGTATTTAACAAACAGTACAGTGAGAAAAACTGCACATGATCCATACAGTTATCCAAGTGATGTATTACCTTTCAAAGGCATAATCTGATGACTAGTAATAATAATAATGATGATAATATTAACGAGAGGACGCTAGATGCAATATACAGCTCTGAGAAGCATGAGGCATGCTCAGCACAGTGTTAAATACCTTGCCCTCCTAGGCCAAACTTCCAACCGTAAAACTTACAAGCAGAGCTTCTGGAACTTAAAACATATTCCATGACTGCTAAGCCAAAAGATACAGTACTGAATACAGAATATACCCACCCAACATGTCCCACCTCAAACATAATTTACAACCTAATATGCACAATAATGTTCCAAAAGTGTAAAGGTGCTGAATTTTTAAACCTAAAGACCATTTAGGCAACAAAGCAATTCAATAACAAAACTTATTTCATTCACAAAATTAAAAAAAAAAAAGTTCTTGCTGTGTCCTATAAATTAAAACTCGATACCCATTTTCTTTGTACAATCAATAAAAAGGACACTTGTAACACTGGTTTCAAAGGGCTTTATATCTTAAAAGCTAATCTACACATTACTGATAGTTCTCTCAGCATGCATGTTGATATATATATATATATATATATATATATATATATATATATATATATATATATATATATATATATATATATATATATATATATATATATATATATATATATATATATATATATATATATATATATATATATATATATACGTATGTATGTATGTATGTGTGTGTATGTATGTTGTACGTAATTGCCAGAATGCCTTAGTACTAGCAAGGCCCAATTTGCCTAACAAGCCTAGTTTTCCTGAAATTAAATAGTTTTAATTTTTTCTTATGAAATGATAAAGCATTCCATCATACAGTATTACATATGATTTTTCTTGTTTTAATTGGAGTTAAAACCAATGTAGAATTATGACCAAACCTAACCTACCTAACCCAACCTATCCTAACATAGCTAAGTCAGTAATTCATGTTCATTATATAATAGGCTAATAATATTAATTCAAATAAACCAATTTGAACTTCTTTTTTTTTAATAATGAAAACCACTCTGCCTGTTAGACAAATCAGGCCTTACATACTAATTCAAAAAGTGCATTCTGGTATTATTAGATACAACATATATACCTTGGCCACTTAGTCTCTAGAGACTTCTGGCAACAAAAGGCTTAATCTTACATCTGTTGAATTGTGAAACAAGTTCCCACATATTCTAACATCCAGGAATGGTATCCACACTGTGTGGACTTACATAAAAAAAACACATCCATGGATATTCACAAATCCACCCAGTAATGTGTGGATTTTCCCAAGGGCACCATGAAAAGCTGTCCTGATCAAACCTTCGGTGCAACACTGATGCCGAGTTAACACACCAACAAACATAGCTACCTGAATATCATACATCTTTCATTGTATGAGCAGAGGATCCTCCTATAAGCAACCACCTTTATGTTTATTTGCAAAAGCATAATTAATCCAGCAGTGTCCCAAGCAGTAAACTTACCAGTGGGCTGTAAGTGTACTTGCCTGTGGTAGGCAGTTTCAAAGTCCTGCTAAACTGATGGGGGGCAACGTGTGTTCTACATGGTGCACTACAAGCAGTACCTCTGTGTCTGCCTTGTGGAGCATAACTGGTATGCAGATTGTATTCTAATAGCATTTTTATTACCACAATGACCCAAATAAGTGGCTATGGGGTCAAGTAGTAAAACTACAAGCAGTGCCACCCAACCCAAACATTATTTACTAACAAGATGTGTTAAAAACTGCATATAAAATAATACAATAAAATTTGTAAATAAAATACAGCACTGACCTTGTACAATAATAAAAACACATCTTGTTTCAAAACTTTTTTTCTAAGCTGAGGTACAGACTTAACACAGAGGTAGCTTTTATTGAGTTAAGTACACACAAAAACTGACCCACAAGAAAAAAGCTTCAGGAGCATACAAGGATGCACTGGGAAAATGTTAAAGGGTAACCACCAGTATACTCAAACAATATTACAGTAACCAACGCGAACACACTGGTGATGATAAATGGTTAACCATATAAAGCTCTTGGGTGCACATCCACAGTCTTCTTCTACAGACCACTATGGTACATCTTTTTTTCTAAATAGGCATGCAATAGACTCCCTAAGACATCTTCTTAGGGAGTCTTCTCATCTAAAACAAATAGGCTCAATGAATAGAAACTTCATTAGGATTCAATATACCTTATGTTGTTTTCAGTGGACTGATCTTTATCTGTTAAACCCCTTAAACTAGGTAAGTGTATTGTCTGAGTTTTAAGGTGTGGTCCTGGTGCACATGACAAGAGCAATTTTCCCAACAGATTTAAAAGTATAAGACAGTAACTACTAAACTATTTTTGTTATGTATCAACTTTCTTATTTTATATGACCTAGTATCTGATACATTTAACATAAAAACTGAGTTGCATTAAATATACATATTAATAAAGTTAGATAAGCTCTTATTCTTGAGATATAATGAATATGACCTTCACCCTTGTTGCAATGTTCACTTAAATCCACCACTGTATTTGACACAGCACTCAATTTTTTCCTGCTGACAAGCTGAACTTGTAAAGATATTCAGAATGAGATCATATTCATACTTGAACAAAATACACATCATATGACACTGGCCATTGTTATCACAGTAAAAAGGCTTTTTATTCTAGAGAACTTGTGAAATGAATACCAAAGGTCAAGAAATCAAACAAATGTTAAACATAATAACTAGGCATGACAAAATGACTTTTTAAGTCAAGTCTGGTAAGTGCTTATAATTCCATTATGTGAAATATTTCTGTAATAATAATTTATTTTGTAATTATAAAATGATAAAATAAACATTTTTAATTTCATATTAAATCATGCCTTGGTAAATAGATCTGAAATTAAGCAACATTTTTAAGAATATTCTATACAGCTAGTAAAATCAAAATTCTAAACTAATATGGCCCATAATTGATCATATTTAACCCTTTTGCTACATCATTCTTAGGGTAATCCTCTCCTCAGTGAGGAATTATTGATAAAATAAAACAAAAATTATCATGAATTAACAGTGAAAATAGCAAGTTAGGGAAAAATAGGCAAAGAATTATAGGCTTTTGCTTCATCTGTTGTAGGCTTAGAATAAGTCATGTGCTTTCTGGTGTTTTTTTGAGTTGAGTTGATAGCTAATTTTTAAGCTTCCCTCAGTTTTGTAGAGAGCCAGATTCTGGTCCTTGCACCCAGTAGATAATTTTGGGCCCTCAAGAGGCCTGGAGCATCTCGCTAAGGTTTGGCTGAACCACCACGTAGCTCAGACACTTTCCCCAAAAGATATAGCTGCCTTAGGACTTGGTAAAATAAAATAAATACATGTAGGCAGTGGTGTGGTGGCCCCCAATACCCCATCACCATAATGGATATACTGTATCTGCTGTATTTGCATCACTGACAATCGTTATGTGTTTTCACAAGTTCATTCAAGAGCTCTATTGTTATGGGCAGATAGCAGCAAGTGACATTTATTTTCTCCACAGACTCTGCAAGCAGTGAAGGCTTAAATATTTTTCTTAACTTGGCCACTTAGTCCCTAGAGACCTCTGGCAACCAGAGGCTTAAATCTTACATCTGGTGAATTGTGAAACAAGTTCCCACATATTCTAACATCCATGGATGGTATCCACACTGTGTGGACTTAAATTAGAAAAAACACAGCCATGGATTGTACTTGTAGCAAAAGGGTTAAAAATGCAAGATATCCACTTCACTGCTTTTATACAGTAAGGGATTGATCTACTCTTATTAATTTTCTTGGCTCAGCAAGTGCACATCATTACGTAACTAGAGTTTCATGGAATGAGAGTTCACTTCTTTCTAATGGGCTTTAGTCTGCCATTGTAAAGTGTGCTGTCATTATCATGCACTCTTCTATCATATAACCGAGGGCAGTGGTGGTAGATTTGACATACTTCCCTCCCCCACAAATCTCTCATATGGAGAAAACAATTCAATTATATCAAACCTGCTAGGCTTTGTCATATGTAACTACTACACAATCATTTGTGACATTGTGGCCACATGTCACAAAATTGGATGAAAAAGAACAGCAAAGTGTCAAGACTGAGGAGGCATGAAAAACTAAAAATTACAAGCCACTTGCAATCAATTTTCCTCCATACAAATCTAATTCACTAACAGTAAACACCTCAGAGTTTATAGGTGAATAGGTATGTATTCTCAAATAACTAGAACATTTATGAATAAAGCTTTTCTGAATTTTCAGTTGTGAATACTTATGTGACATAATAAAACTAATCAAAACCATCTCATATGAAAGTTTATAGGGTCTAAGAGATATTCTCACATTATCATAAACAATTAATAATAATCAATAAAGCTTTGCTCATTCTACAACACTGTACAAATATGACATGTGAAAATTCTCAAATTGGAATGATGGTAACTCGGGTCAAACACAAGACCTGGAATTACTGCAAAACATATATACACAAAATAATTCAAGAAAATCACATGAATATTTCCCTCAATAATTAGTAAGGATCTTTTTTTTTTTTTTTTTTAGAAATATGAATGTGCAGCTCTGAACAAAAATATGTTCACATAAATGGGTATCTGAATACGATGAAATAGATCACTAATTAGTTACAGCAGTCTTATACCTGAAGTAATGCCAGTAAGGCCTAATATCACACCTTACTTAAATCCTCACTCAATCAAGGCATTTCCAAACTGCTTGACAATATTCTTAGCATGTTTTTAACCCAATCAACATTGCCGCTTGTTAATTGTGATAATATTTTTTTTAACCTATTAATTTTCGTAACAATAATACGTAGTACACAACTACTACTTTACCACAGGTAACTAACAACTTGTTCTTTGCTTTATTATCCTACCTTGCTGTTGTGAAAGATTTTCACCATATATAAATCCACAGCAATACTTCAACAGCAGCCATGTTTTATAAAGTACCTGTATATGCTGCATATGAAAATCTATTTTTGGAGGTACCAGTAATACTGTAAATAACAATTAAAATTTTAAACCAATGGTAACTTTGTTTAAATGAACCTAATAAACCACTGTACACACTGGAAGAGAAAGAAAAAAACTACAGCTCATGTAGAGCATGTAATTACTATTCACCAAGTAAAAACATAACCCTTAGCTACAATGAAATATACAAATATTAAGATTGAACAATACCTTGTCAATCAAATAAGCGAGAAGACTGGATACTGGGACAAGATTTGCACAGTACCTTTACTTAAGGTTCTCAACACTGTTTCTTAAGTAAACATATCCAAAATGATCTACAATAAACACTACTAACTGCATTGCTTTCAGCAGAAATAAGAAATAAAAGCTTTGTTTTAGCTTTATATACAGAGTTCAATTCAATACAAATGGTTTTCCCTTGTTTGGATGCCTAATGAAAATATTAAAACATAATTCCATGAACTGTCCTAAATTCCTTGATGCCCCATTACCATCATGAAGCATTACCTAATAACTTAAAAAAAATAACTAATAATAATTAGTCAAGACTATAGACTAATTGCTCTGTCTATCCTGAAAATCACATTAAAATATTTCTCAGCAAGTCACATAGTCAAATGTGCATTGATTTTGCACATAATGTTACAAGCAAATTTTAATTGAAATAAAAACAATCGATGAGTGACTTAATATATACAGTATGTATACCAATGAAGTCACAATATTGCGGCTGAAAATACCATGACCAAACCACACATCAGAAAATGGGGAAATGACAACGTTTTGGTCTGTCCAGGATCAATATCAAGTCGTGTGATGACATCACATGACTTGATAATGGATAGTGGGGGATATATCAAACTATCCTCAGTTCGTTAACTGTAGGTAGTAACCGAGTGATTGTAACTTAACCAGCTAAATGAATTGTGGGGTTCAGTGACTGAACCCCACAATTCATTTAGGTGGTTATTTTAGCCCATTATGTGCCTCTGTAACCCTTTCCACTACTGCCCCACAAGATGGTTATGGGGTGCATAATAAATGAACTAAACTTACTAAATTGATAATGGTCCAGGATGGACCAAAACATCGTTTCTCCTTTTTCTGATGTGTGGTTTGGTCATCATAATATATTTGTATTTCTATTTCACATTATCAATTGTTTTGGAACACTTAGGTGCATGATTGAAATTCTTTTCAGAAAATACAAGGTTGAATATTCCACAAAATATCATACAGTAAAAAATATATAAATAATAATATAAAATATCCAAATATCTTTGGCCTCATTTAAGAACTAAAATAAATCACAGACTCTTTAATTATCCATGCCATCTTAGCGCCCCATGAAACTAAGCCAATTGTAAACTTCAATTCCTCTAGTATAAAATGAATGATGCACAGTAAGCAGCCTTACTGCTTAAGGTTTACTGCTTTCATATAAATGAAAATATATTCTCCCTTCTCTTCCCATTCTCACTAGAAGCCAGGACACTTGTCATCTTCACACTTTCCATTGACACACCCACACACACAAGAAGAAAGAGGTGATATAATCACCACATACAAAATTCTAATAGGAATCGACCAAATTGACAAGGAGGAATCATCACACACACACGCTCCATACAGAGTTTCAAATGTAGATATGATAAGAGTCCAATGTAGATATGATAAATAGCCTCAGGAACCTATAAGCCAGTTGAGAGGCGGGACAAAGAGACAAAGAACAACTAAGTGAGTACACTCGTACTCACTTGTAACAAAACATATATTAATTTGATTTAAAAAGTTTCCTTCCTTTTTTCCTATCTGAATGCAAGGACATTAATTGATACCAAGGATCATTCTACCATTTTACTTAAATATTACCTTTTTCTGAACGACAACACAATGTGCATATAAGCAAACTGCAATTTATTTATTATGACAGATGCCCAAGTGCCAGGACAGGATAGTGGTTCAAGCAATACAAGAGGCCCAAGACAGGACAGGAGTCATTAAAACAATACAAGAGGAGAGCACTAAATTGAGATCAACAATAATGCATGTTGAATAATAATTTTTTTGTATCTACAATTTGAAATCACTTACAACTCACATATTGACAATAAGTATATTTTAGGAAAATGAAAATACTATTTTCACATACAGTACTCTATGTATCACATTACTGTTATATGAAGTTTGTTGAACAAAATAAATTATCAGTACTAATGATAATGTCATCTATATAGCATAGGGAAAAAAGTATCGTCAATTGCACAAGCACAAATTTTAAGATTTCAAGTGTCACGGATGATATATTAGCAAATTAAATATGTAATTAAGTAATAGCAATAAAATTTTGTAACAGATAGAAAATACTTGTAAAAAACACGTTTCTTCTTTGCAGATGAAGAGTCACAATAACGTGGCTGAAAAATGTTGACCAAACCACACACTAGAAATTGAAGAGATGACGACCTTTTGGCCGTCCTGGACCATTATCAATTGTGATAATCGACTTAATAACGGTCCAGGACAGACTGAAACGCCATCGTCTCTTCAATTTTTAATGTGTGGTTTGGTCAACATTTCTTATCTAAAAGATATGACTGAAGAAAGATTCTAAGTGCTGTATAATTTTTGGAAAGTACATTAATGAAAGGTTTGTATTTTGATTACTACCCTGTTAGAAAGAACTTTTGCACCCTTAATTACCCACCAACAACTACAGAAAAACAAAAATGTTGTACAATTATAACATTACTATGTGGTAGACATATAATAAACTACAGAATACAAGATACATACTACTACTACTACTACCATTGTACCTTAAAATTATAACATTGTTTTAAATAAAACTAGGGAAGCAGCAGCCCATTAGTCAATGAGACATTGGAGAAGAGAGAATTTCCTAGTCATTTTCAAGATGGGACAGGTACATTTCCAACCCCCACCCATTCATTTAGACATGTCAGTAGAGAGGCCCCTTCTATTATCTGGTCAAGTAGTACCGTTTACAAACCCACTCATTAATTCACGACTGTTGTTGATGAAATTGGCATCTGCTATTAAGTGACTGATTGGATAGAAACATTCACCTTACTACACTGAAGGAAGAAGCAAACATGCAACTCCCAATTGGTAATGCTACAGACACATGCACTTAGGTTTTGTTCAGGCATACTTTATAAATACAGTACTGTATTTAATACATTTGTTATCATCACCATCAAATACAATATATTTATAACATTTCAGTTTTATATGTACTGTCTTGTCATGATCTTGAAAAGATCAATAGGCTACTAAAATAAATTGTAATTAAAGAAAGCTTACTTCTCTTTGGACAGAAGAGTACAAGTATCACATACAGTACAGGCAGTCCCCAACTTACTAACAGGATGCACTTCAGACGTACCCGTACTGTATTCATAAACTCGGCTGTTCAGAATGTTAACCAGATTTTCCTTAGGCACAGCGTTATAAATGTGGACTTAAGTATTACCGGGCCACCAAAAATCACCATATTAAAAATATTGGGAGGGAAATATATGAAATTCTTTTTTATTTACATTGAATGATGGAAATCTCTATTGAGCCATCTTTAATATGGGTGGCAAAGATTGGTCTTTATTGTTACTAGCTTGCTAAAATTTGAGTCTTGTCCTTGATAATGCAGTGACATCTCCAAAATTCATTTAAGCAAAATTATAAAAAGTTACCATTCACACCTTTTCTACCATACTCTGTAGGGAAAGTTTACCATGAAAAATCTAAAGTCTGACCTGTCATACATAAACATCTAGGAAGAGAACCTAGCTGTACAGTTTTTTCTCTTGCATTTCCAATATTTCCCATGTCTTAGCCTCAAAGCCATATTTCCAACAGAAGAGCCATGTCTCCAAGTGGGCAAAAATGCATGAAACTTAATATGAAAATAGAGCATACAATTTTGTTTTAACTATGAATAATGGCTTTCCCATGATACTAACTTCTTTTCCTAAGATTACACCCACCTACAAAAAAAATAATTAAAAACTTATTTGGAGCGATATTAATAAAGGAGAAATCATAAGGTTATTTTTCCCCCATGCTCTAATGTCAGATTTTAAATTTTCTTCCATATCCCAGCCTCTTAACATGTGAGATATGTGTTGGCATTTACCTCTTCCCAGAGTGGTTGATTATTTTTAATTTAATTTCTATGGTAAAGGGTCCTTGGTATTCATGCAACAATTTTTTGTCTAATTGTTGCTATTTGACATATCAAGTCATGCCTTAGAACTTAAATTAATGGTAAGTTCCTTCATACAAATATGAAAAAGTCAAGAGAATACACAGTAGGACTTCACTGATAGAGAGACTCCTGACTGGGGCAGCGTGGATCAGTTACATGGCACCCTGGTCATGCAGACATAAAAGTAGCACTGTCTTATTGCTGGAGATGACAGAGTTGGTTCTGTATCAGATCCCGACATAAAAATGGGGAGGGGGGGACTTGTGAAGGCTCTTCTAGAGAAGGTGTTCATTAAGCTTCAAGGTGAAATTAAGCTTCACTTACACATCCAGCTGCACAAATGAAGCTTCACTTACACATCCAGCTGCACAAATGAAGCTTCACTTACACATCAAACTGCACAAATGAAGCTTCATTTACACATACAGTGGAACCTCGAGTGACGAGCGACTCCAGTTACGAGCATTTTGAGTAACGAGCGAGCCACGTGCAGAAAATTTGTCTCAATTGATGAGCCTTCACTTGATTATCGAGCAAACCACATGGTGCTTCCTCGTATTCCCGCTGGTTCTTGGACGCCTCCGACGACAGTGTTGATGTTTCGCAAGATGAGCATTTTACATGACGAGCTCGGTGCCAGAACGGATTAAATTCGTTAATCGAGGCGCCACTGAACAACTTCACAAATGAAATCTCACTTATAAATATCTCCCCCTTAACAATCGGCATGAAATACTCATTAAAAAACAGTGACACCTCTGCTTACGAATGCCCCTCTTTACGAACATTTCGGGTTATGAGCCCAATTTCTTCGTAAAATCCTAATCAGATTATGAACTTTGCCTTCGGTAACGTAGTTTATTGATATGCATATGGACAACCTAGCGTGTGGTGGCATGGTGACCGCACCTCAGTTTACCAGTGCCTCCCGCCTAGTGACAATCGCGCCTGAATTCTTTGTACAGAATTTCACTGTTTTTCGGATTTTTGGGTATTTGAACATAGAAGTAATTATTATTTATATCTCGCCATGGGTCCCAAGAAAGTCAGTGGTAAGGTTCAACCTAAGAAAATAGTTGTGAGTAGAGGCAGTAGAGGATGTTCCTTCCTCATTAAGAAAATGTGTGAATTATGGGAAGAACTGCAAAGTTTTGTTGAAAAACCTCATCCAGATAAATCTGAAGCAAGCCGTTGCATAGACCTTTTAAATGACAATGTGATGTTTCACTACATCCAAGTACAGTATTAAAATGTAAGGAAAAAAAAAGTGTCTTTAAGACAGATTCTTAGCAAGACAAGCAAGCAGTGAGCCACAACCAGGTCCTAGTGGTACTCCTGCAAAACGTAGGAGAGAGTACTCCCAAAGAAGTCATCACTGCCTGATGGTATAATGGATGGACACTTCCCTTCCAAACACTAACATCTCTCCTCCTCCCCCGTCTTCCATACGCCAACAAGAGTCATCAATAAAAGTAAGTAATAACTTGTACATACTTTAGTACTAAAGATTTATTTAAATTAGGTTTAAAACTTACTTTGAAGTAAATATTTTTGGGAGTGTGGAACAGATTAATTCAACTTACATTATTTCTTATGGGAATATTCGCTTCGGTTTATGAATTTTCGGGTTAGGAACCATCTGTGGGAACGGATTAAATTGGTAAGCTGAGGTACCACTGTATTACATCTCTTTGTCAAAAATGTAAAAAGTACAAGATTTATAACAAAATTTAATTAACTTAAAACAAACAGTAAATGCTGCTGCTATGATTCATTTTTATATTAAATCTACATTTAAATGTGAACTGACTTATAATTTTGTTACATGGGTTACATACATACTGTACATACTCCACAGAATGACAACATACACCAATTTTTTAATGTGAAAATATTTTTTATTATGCAATAATTATTCTTCATATTAAGGCTAAGAGACAAATCTGGAACTAGAATACTTGTACTAAAACAAAGTACCTCATGGAAAACAAGGATGCCAAAGAAATATAATAATTTAAATTAACCATTTAAATTAACTGCATTTGAATTGGGACCAACATCTCTGCTGTTGTGTGATTAACATTTTCTTCAAATGTTTTTTATTTGTTGTAAAAATGAAGAATTGAATGTTATGAATTGTCCTTTTCTGGTGGGGGCTCTCATTAACTCTCCAAGCTAAGCAGCGGTTTAGTCACGCCTTAGCAAGATTCACCAGGGATCTGAGATGCACCCTTGCCTACTGGGTGCCAGGATTAGAATATGGCTCTCCCTATAAGGTAAAAGGAGCTTAGGGATCAGTGATCAACCCGAAACGGAAAAAAAAACATCAAATAAAGCTTAAGCACGACATAAGTCTTTGCTTGATGAAAATTAAGAACACTAGGGGTATGAATGCAAACAATAATTACCATGGAGTAAGTACCTTAACCATGATGCACCAGATCCCCAGCAGGTAGCAACCAAGGTTATTGAGGATCCCAGCCAGACCCCGCCTTCACACACTCACCTGGTCAGAGCCTCTGGGTCCCCTCCTCTGCTTCACACTTATGCCAAATGGCATTTACTATCCTTCAAACAACTGTGCCATGGTGACCAATGCTTTATTATTCTTTCCTACTCCTTCATGATTGTGATTTATGTTCCCCCACATTCTCCCTGACTATGGGCCAATTCCTTTTCTTGGTAGTCAGCCTACACTTTCCCCGCCCCCACCAGAGATGCCTGATCCGAGATGCTCGGGTTCTTTCACTACAAGCTGACTCAAGTCTCTCCTTGCTCATGGGTAGCACACAATTTTGTCTACACCCTTCCAAGGCTTGTTGATGTAGTGAGTAGTAGTTAACCGTATTGTTTAGCTTACTGCAATTGCTTCTAGCCCTGCTCCATGTGTGTGTGTGCTGGAGCTTTCACTTTTGCCAGTTGTATGCTTAGCTTTGGTTGCTCGATTGTTCTCACTTATGCCTTTCCCAGCTATGTATTTATGGCCAGGGTTCAGGGTTTGTTCAGTGGAGGTGCTTTCCTTTCACCTGACGTACCTGTGTGACAGTCTGGGTAGTTTCTTTGATTTAATACATGTTTACTATTAAAAGGAAAACCAAAACAAATCATAGAAAGTGATCATTTCATGCATCTTTTATTGGTCAAATACTATGTGTGCATCAACTGAAATTCATTCCAAATTTAAAGTAGCCATCAAAAAAGCTCATCTAAATTGAAACAAAAAACCAAACAAAACAAAGTAAAGAAATTCATACAAATTACAAAATTTAACTGATGTCATATATAAAATATTTTGTGTCACTAAACCTGCAAACATAGTATGACCAATGTAACGTCTAAAATTTTGAAAACATAGTTATGATCACTAAAATTGTCCAAGTCATTGTGGCTTGACTGATGACTAGCCGTGAATGTAATGGCTGCCTTTGATAACTCATGTCTGTATGACTGGTGACTAATGACAGTACTGTATCATACAACCCAGGCTTCACCAATCAAGTGCCAACTCACTATCGGTATGAAATAAGACCTCAACCGATTGGAAAAAATAAAATACATTGCACTAAAATTTGTTATTTATTTGAATTGAAAAATATGTAGAGCAGGATTATAATTTTTCTTTATTACTAAACGCTAGCATCAACCGAAAGTAATCAGACCGCCAATTTGCCCCGAGCTACATTGATATATTGGTCATTTCGTGGCACTGTAAAGATGAATCTTCGGTACACTAGATGCAAGCACAGACACTGCATGCAGACCTACAGCTGGTGAAGTTCCAGGGGAGAACTTGGGTCGTGTCCTTAACCCCTCCATGTGTTATATAATTTCATCCAACATAGTAGTAGTTAATGCAGTGAAATAATCTTTACCAGAAGCCTCAGTCACTAAACCCACTGACAGCACACTTCTTAGAGCGTCTTTGAGTTGCTGTATCATTGATGTAATCCCCGAGGAAAACTTCAATGCCCTAAGGAGGATGGAAGAGAGAATATGGGACTTGGAATCCCATGATGCACAGTACCTTCTCGTAAGGTACCTCACCTTACCCAGACTAACATACTGTGTAAAGTGTGCACCCACTTTTAACTGCCAATACGAGTCAATAGAATGAGCTCTTGAAGTCAGTATTAAGGAAGGCATTCAATGTAGACTTAGATGACAGTGTGACCAACCCTCCAACACTACAAGTCAGGCTTGGGGCAATAGGTATATGAAAACCAACACAGGCAGCAATAGCAGTATTTTTATCCTCGTGCATCACTGCCAACGAATTAGTAGGGAAGATACTATCAGAACACATAAGAGACTCGGTAGAAGTTCACAATCTGAAGCTCATTGAAAGAGCCAGTCAGTGGGACACCCCCCTCACACCGAACACCAGCCCCAAAAGATCACAGACCGGCTCACTGGAATAGTCCCATAATGGAGAAGATTGCCTCAACAATACTTGAAAATACATCTGTTGAGAACAACAAAGCCCGCTTCCGAGCAGAAACAGCCCTTCACGCCATGGATTTTTATTTGCTGTACCCAACTTGACCTGAGAACTCGTCTTAATCACAACGCTCTTCGTATTGGTGTAGCCCTTTGCCTTGCCACCCATATCCTCAGTGAACACAGGTGCATCTGCAGAAGTGCATTAGTAGACCAATACAGCCATCATAGTCTGACAAGTCTTAAATCTCAGGGAAAGATTGCAAGACACAAGGAAGTCAATGACACCATCAAGAGGAGCCTTGTCATGGCCAACTGCCTGGATTATTTATTTATTTTTATATATATATATATATATATATATTATATATATATATATATATATATATATATATATATATATATATATATATATATAATATATATATATATATATATATATATATATATATATATATATATATATATAAATAAATAAATAAAATGTACACACATACATATGGTGTACACACACCCAACAACATTCAGAAATGTGCCTGTAAGGACAGCTAGCTAGTAGTAGTAGTGTAGGACTACACAAGTGCCTCTACACTGGCTAGTACCTACCTTCAATACAGTGTAATCAAAGGAAGTGGCACTGCTGCTATCAAAGAAATGCAGAAAGCCATCATATACAGAGGTCTGGCACACTGCTTTAGAACAGGCCGACAAACTAATTAGGGTTACAAAAGACCAAACAATGACAAGTTTCTGTTCCAGTGCCTCAATGTCACAGTTCAAAAGAGAGATGCCTTCTGCCTCTTAGGCACATATAAAGCCTCGGAGGTGTTTGACTTGCTATAAGCTCCAAGTTGGTTTGTAATATCCACTAATGAATCCTTTTTGTTTTCATTTTACTTGCAATGGTAATGATGTTTGAAAGTCAGTGTTAAGCAATTTGCAGTCATGTAACCTTGTACAATACAGTATATAATTAAAAATAGGGGTGGTAGGAGAAACAAATACTCATGAAATCAGAGACAAAATACAAAATTTTCTCTGAATGATCTTTATTTCCTTCTCCAAGGATATAGGTCACTATAACTGCATCAGGCATCAGTGGTGGTACCCATATTTTATTATATATATATATATATATATATATATATATATATATATATATATATATATATATATATATATATATATATATATATATATATATATATATATATATATATATATATATATTATATTATTTACAAAATGATAAGGGCTTGTAAAAAGGCAGAGGTGTTACATAAAATTTACTATAAAAGAGGTTTTTAAATACTGTAATGTGTAATAATTCTCAAATCGGTGACATTTTAAACAAACCCACCAAACTGTATATATATTACATTTAAATAACAGGCCTGTTGAGTAACAAAAATAATTGTACCAATAATATAAGAATTAATAACCACTTGAGTGATTAAAATAAAACTTGCTCAAATCTCAATCACATTTTGAGACTTGCTAAACCTTACACGATTCCAGGAAACTGCGATGTTCCTAAGTAAACCTGGTTTACAAATAATAAAAAGCTTTAAATATATATATATTAATATATATATATATTAATATATATATATATATATATATATATATATATATATATATATATATATATATATATATATATATATATATATAAATCTGTATAACCATTTTGTATAAACATAAAGCTTGATATGAATTAAATTAACATGCATTCCAATGACTTGCATCCTCTAAACCTGCTTGACAAGAAATGTAAACTACATTGTATTAATTTGTAATCTTTTCAGGAATTGCATTAACTTAAGTGCATGAAACAAAACAATTGAAAAATGATCACTGATTAAAAAATAGTTTTGTGGAATAAACAACCTGCATATATATATGAAGCCTTTGTCATATTTATTTATATATAAATATTTGTAACATCTACATTTTCCCCACTTTGCACCATTTTGAATTTTCTAAGTCCAATTTTAATGTATTAATAAAAATTAATGGAGATCTATGAGTAGCATCACAAATTTCTGCAGGAGAAAAGGTACAAATAAAAATAAAAATAATGTATACTCTTCTCAGTAATACATTAAATTTAACAGTGGTAAATGTATGTGTATATAAACATATGTATGCACATATTATGTATAGTGACACACATACATACCAAGAAATGTAAACAGACACAAATGTATGTACAAATAACACACATACATACATACATGTGTATACAAACACACACATTTCTTTTGCAGCTGTTCTGCTACACAAGCATTTTAATATATAAAATGGAGACACAAGCAGCTAGGTAATCCCTGAAGTCATAGAAAATAATACCCACATGTGAATTTTGTGGTACTGGGTCGCGAACAAGAAGTCAATACATCTGATTCTCAAATGGTGAAACATCGAAATGCCATTCTAATTACATCCTGTCTCTGATATGCTACAATAGCAAAAAGAATTGAATAGTGTTGCACATGTCTCTCTCGTGTTCTTTTCTAACTAGTGGATCAACTATCTCAATGAGACTCAAGATACCGCAAGCCTCACTGGGCATGTTAGCGTCATTTTAAGTCTGTAGATTGCATCATAATTAATCTAATATTCTCACGTAATCCCTTGATGTCCGATAAATTTCTAGTAAACATATTAATTATGTTTCCTCATAATATAATATGGCATTTGTGTATGTATGTACGCTTGATGCGAGTCGAAAAATGAGTGTGCGTGTATCCATCCACACTATGTGATGACAAACATACATTCAAACAAGCACAAATCCATACACACATGGACAAATGCACACACCCACACTCATACACATATATCAAATGTATCCACATGATCATTAATTTCCATGAAAGTGAGGACAATCATGAGGCTGTCGATATTTGTTAATACTTGAACACATTAAATCACATAACCATGTTCCCACAAGTGCACCGCTACTTGCAGGGGGAAGGGGAGGGGTGGTTCAGCACTTGAGGTCGTCATGGGCACCCAAGTTGGCCAGCGTTTTCTTGATACGAAGAGCAGTGAGTCGAGCAGCTGCATTGTGGTACCAGCACTCTTTCATCAACTTACTCATCACCCGCAAGTCCTGAAATGCGACTCACTTTGTACCACCATATTTAATAGCAAATGGTACTCACTGTTGGTAAGGAAATTATAGCTGTTACGCATTCACCTGAGCAAATGGCTACAAATTCGATAACCAATCACAGTGGTGCACAATCACAATAAAAACTTTTAAAGTACTGCATTAATCAGCATGTGTAAAATGATCTCAGAAGAGATTTTTAAAGACATTTAAATTTTGAATGGAAAAAGTCTAAATTAGGTCCTAAAAGTTGCAAATAAAGACAAAGGTGCAGGAAGCTGCTGCAGATTGAATAAGACTCGCTCCCAAGAACTAGTGAAATAATAACCGAGGAAAAATTATAAGCAAATATTTAATCTCAGAAATTTCCTCTTTTCTTTTTTTTATCTGTTAACCTGAATCTGCATTTATAAAACTACCTCAGGCTTTGTGTAAAAGTAATAATTTGGATGAAAATATTCAAAATTGGGCCCTAAAAATGGCAAGCAGCAGCAATTGAGGGAATAGTATGCAAGAACATTTATCTGCATAATTTATTTTTCTTTGTTTGATCTTGCAACCTTAATTAGTATGTCTAAAATTACCTCTGCTGAAATTTTGAAGGATATGAAAATTTTGAATGAAAAAAAAAAAGGAGGCAAAATTAAACCTAATCGCAAGTAAAGGCAAGAGCGTTGGAAGTTGACGATGACTGATTGAAACTCCGTATCAAGAACAGAGGCAAGAGACAATTGAATGAAAACTATGAACAAATGTTTAATTTCACAAATTTCCTCATTAATCTCGTAACCTTAATCAGCATATGTAAAACTACCACTACTGAGATTTTCAGCTCATTCTCCAAAAATGGGGAGGTAAATGTAACAGCCCCATAAGTGCAATTATGTACTATATATGGCTGTCAGGAAATGTACTTATTGCACTTAGTATTAAAATGTACTGTCAATTCGAAGGATGGGTTGGAGATTTTAAAGGAAATTAACATTTTGAAGAAAAAAGTAAACATTTTTACCTTTTATACTAATAAATAAGGGTAGGGTGTTGGAAGGTGCTGGAGAATGAATAAGACGCTGTACCAAGAGCTAAGGGAACAAATTCAGAAGAATAACATATGAAAGTACAGTACTGTGTTTATTTGCAAAAATACTCTAATTTGATACTGTAACCTTAATCCACATGTGTAAAACTAGCTCTGGTGAGATTTTAAACAAAATTCTAATTTTGAACAAAAAGTCTAAATCACTAAATCTAAATCACTAAAAATCACAAATTAAGGCAAGAGAGTTGGAAGCTGCTGCAGATTGAATAAGACTGTACTAAGAACTAAAGCAAGAATAGCTGAGGAAACAATATAAACAAATGTGCAATTTCAGAAATTTCCTCTTTTTGATGTCGACCTGAATCAGCATGTTACCCCAGACAAAATTTTGACAGAAATTGAAATTCTGGACAGAAATATTAAAAACTGGGCACTAAAAAAACAGCGTTGAATGTAATGAAACACCGTTTTCTGGGCGAGCCCCGGAGGCTCCCGGGTGCAATCAGACTGATAAAGGCTATATTAATCAGGAGCATCAGTCAAAGGAGTTCAGCCTACCGGGGACCACAAGCCAAAACCTGGCCCCCTCAGAGAGGTGCAGGGAGCAATGGCCTATGAAAGCTTCCATGTGTTTGGGAGCATTCCAAATGATAGAGACGTTTTACCAGAAATTTATCTGGATGCAAGTTTGGCTGGATAACCCAAATATTTGGTTCAGCAGGCTTCGGATAACTGAGCTCATACAGTATATAAATACTGTAGTGAAATTAATCATTACCAATTTGTTTTTTCCTCAACCATGCTGTTGGGCAACAGACAGATCCAGTTACTACTGTATTTTCGAAAATCCTCTGATGAAAATGATGGACTTGAGCAGAAAGGTGTAGAATATATGCAGGCGATGAGTCACAATAATGTGGCTTGAGTATGTTGACCAATCCACACACTAGAAAATGAAGGGACGACGACGTTTCAGTCCGTCCTGGACCATTCTCAAGACGATTGTGAATGGTCCACAATCAACTTTAGAATGGTGCAGGATGGACCGAAACGTCGTCGTCCCTTCATTTTCTAGTGTGTGTAGAATATATTTTTGTTCTATATTTATTGATGGCTATAACTTTAATTTGATTTGTTTTACTGAATTTCTTTCTTAAGTTTAGTTTTCCTAACTAGTGCCACAAAATTAGGCAATTTCTCATTTCAGGTAAATATTTGTAAAATTTTAGTAAATAAAATGTGTAAAAAATTAATAGCCTGCTTTTCTCATCTGCAGTTAGCTAAATGATTACTGAAAAATGGTTCAAATATAACTTATTCATTTACATTAATTTTTTTCTTTAGCTCGTGAAAATGTGTAAAATATATGCTGTAGCCCTTGGACTGAAAGGTTTAGAGACCCCAGATTCTAGAGCAACCAATACACATTAAACCCACACAATGAAGATGTGAAAATATTAAGAAGTTTCAACCTGTCCAAGACAAGATAATGGTTCAGGATGAACAAAATCACTACTTGTTCATGTCTCTAGCATGTAGGTTTAGAATTAAAAACAGTAATTACTATGGGGTAACAAGTAAACTAACCTCACAGGACTGCCATTTGTTGGGAATGATTGGCCGTTGCTTGTATATACAGACCACCTTCCGCATCTCTTCAATGGTTGGATCATTGGGAACCATGTCATAATATGGCAACTGGTACTCCTCACACCCGCCACCTGACAATATTAAATGTTTGATATTACAGTAAACTGAACAAAGTGCCTACAACGATATCGAGAAACGCTAGACGAAATTTAACTTTACTGACGATATAATTTTGCTTATTTACTCTCAACTAGGTGCTACTATACACAGCTGCCAAAGTATTTAACAAGAATAAGATTTCTCAAGGGAACTATTGAGGCAATCCGATGGAAATCAACCCACATTCCTGGACTCCCAGGCACGTGCACAGCTGACTGAACTATGATGTGTGTGCATGGAACGTCTAGGAATACTGGTTCAATCCCATCCTATGGCCTCAATATTTCCTCACAGATAAATCCCATTCTTGTGATTTTATTGTGCAATAAAGTTTCCTGTTTCATTTGTTTTTAACATTTATAAACAACAAAGAATTTTAGCAGCTGTAGCAATGTCAAAACAGTAACTAGAAGTGACCACCTGAGCACAAATTGTAACACTGCCACTGACTTGTCAAATTAGCCTGTAACAAACTATCTACTTCCTTGCACAATATTTAGGTCATGTGCCAAATTCTAACATATTACCTGTTACATTACATATGCATATACAGTACTGTACTGTATTATTTCTAGTATCCATAGATGCTATGAAAAGCAAAGAATAAAAATTAACCAATTCTATTCACTTTTTACTACAATCTAATTCAATTTACATACTTTACTAGTTTATAATACAAAATTCCTAGAATTTTTTTATTATGTAACTATTATAAATTTATTATTATATAATCATATATTATTAAGTATATTATGTAACTAAGCTATATCAAATTTCATGTATTAAGATTTGAGTAACCATGACAGAGTAATTTAAAGGGTAACTGAATGCCGTAACGACGCCTGCCCAAAAATTGTGCGTGCAAGTTAAATAACACTTCTGGCCGAGGTATTTTTTAAGCCATCGTGATCCAAGTGGTAATGCACGAGTCTGAGGAGTTTGGAGATGCGGGTTCAATCCCATTTGTATTACTTCAAGATTTTTCTCATTCCATGCACTGTTTGGTCAGTAATAGGCTCAGCTCTACATTAATGCTAAACGTCTTCTCCACTCTTATAAGGCTTACCTGTGTTACATCTTCTGGCAATCTCCCAGTACACCAGACCAAGGGCATAGACGTCTGCCCGTTTAAAGGAGTCAATGTGGTTCATGTTCATTGACTCATCCAGACACTGCAAAATAGTAGATTTTGGTAATTTGCTGGCTGCTAACTATGCAAATAATGATTATGAATAGATTTCAAATTACAATTATTAACTATAGCAAAAATACTTTTTGACAGTTTGCTAATCTTAAAAAAATTTAAGACAGTAATTAGAATTTAATCAAATTTAAGAGACTGCTAACTATATTAAACATTTATAATTACAACATAATTTTAACTCTTTAACTAACTCTAATTATTTATTTATATATATAGTATATTATATTTTTTGCAGATTGCTAGATAAACAAATAAAATTTTGGTGCACTGGTACAAACATATTTGTTAACAGATTGCTAACTCCAATAATGTATACTAAAAATATTCTTGTAATGATAATTATACTACAAATTATTTGGGACAGAACGCTAACAAGGGTCTAATCGTGAATCGTTGGCCATGCCGAGAAAAACTAAACCATCACCTGAAGCATGGCATAAAATCAAACAAAAACATTGCAAACTCTTGAAATATTTTAGTTTAACATGTCCACTATTTATATATGATATAAATAGTGAAACAAAAGATTCAACATAGTTTTTTTAAGAAATACAGAAAGTCAACAAATAATGTAAAGAGCTATTCAAAGTTTTGTTCATAAACATTTCAGCCAGTCCTGAACTTTTTTCTGTTAGATGTCTTGAGAACAACTCTTTTATACTGGCTATTATATATAAGAGACCCTACAGATTACAATAAGGAGCATCTTCCACAGCTAAACATTAATTTAAACCAGTTAATATTTACTTGCCTCAGGAGCTAAATATCTCTTAGTGCCCACTCTATTATTAGGGACAATGTCTACGGTGTCGGTGGCTGAATCATACCTCACAGCCAAACCCAAGTCGGCAATGGCACATGTACCATTCGATTTGACAAGGATATTTTTGCTTTTTAAATCTCTATGTGCAATGGCTGGCTTTCCTGAAAATACAAGACAATATTTTGAATACCAAACACATTCATTTCATCAAAGAATATACAAGATCATTTTTGTCAGTTATACAATGACAAAAAATACATTAGTACCCAAATAACTTATACATTAGTACCTATATTACTTAAAACAATTTCACATCTCACCTTTGTTACCCATGATATCCATGTGAAGATGGGCCAAGCCAGTGGCAATAGATAATGCCATGCGTATCATTCCAGCTGTATCTACCGTGTATCGCATCAAGTAGTCAAATAGTGATCCATTCTCATGGTAGTCAGTCACCAGCCACAGCTGTGTCCAAGTACCATTATCTGGCGAATAGTAAGCAGAATACAGCAATAATAAAACCATCATAGCACACATCAGTCAAGAAACTCAAACGTTTCTACAAACTAAATGGGACTCTTAGCAAGATATGATTTTTGTTTCATTCCAGTTAAGCTGAGAAGATAAAAACTTAGTTACGAAAAGCACAAATCAAGCCATAGGACTTGATAGGACTTGAATAATCAAAGCATTTTAAATAAAATAAAATAACAATTAGTCTTAAACATTAACTACAAAAGAAACCTATTCAGCTCACCATGCACAGTAGTCTAAAATCAATAGTTTTAAATTCTAGAATTCCCTGCAATTTATTTAAAAAATATATAAACTTTTAGGTGTTTTCAAGATTCATGTATTGTACCTTGAAAAAATTAATTGTTCAGGATTTTCTATATGTAACATTTTTTGTAATATACAGTATCCTAGCTAATAATCAACACAAAGACTTTGGCAACAGGAACCTTGCTATTTCAGCTATGAAGGCTTTCCTTCTGTGGAATAAGAGGAAGAACCAGTAGGAACTTCATCCTTTTGTCATACAGTATCATGCAAAAAATGCAACAGTTAAATATGTTGCATAATGAAAATCTCAACAGTAAAAAATCTGTAACATGTTAGCAATTCTCTTTATACACCGTAACATACCTTGGGACGCTATGCAATGAGATAAATTTTTATTATTAAAATGTTTTATGTATTTTATAACTGCCAGTTGCTCAAGTTTATTACTACCAGTTGCTTAAGAGCATTTACAATGTTAATTAGTAAAAAAAAAATTAGACATCAGTATATACAATCTCATACACATAATAAATTTACTAATTAGATAAATAATCATATATAAATTTTAACAAACACATAAAAATCTGTATAACAATTTTACCAAGTGCTACTTTTAACATCAATAACATCAGCATATTTCCCACATTCCTGGAGTAATATAGGAACTGTAGACAAAAAGACACAGAGTGTCACTTGCCCATTCAACATACCTTACACACTACACACTAGAACCACTACCATCTGCTGGCCAATCACCAACAGCAGCAAGACCCCCACTGCAGCACTAGACTAGGTATCCAACGCTCGTTGTAAATTGTCGCATGCAAACAAAATGTATCCTCTAGTTAAAATAGACATGAATATGCAGACGATGAGTCACAATAATGTGGCTAAAGTATGTTGACCAGACCACACACTAGAAGGTGAAGGGACGACGACGTTTCGGTCTGTCCTGGACCATTCTCAAGTCGATTGTGATCTTGACGACGAAACGTCGTCGTCCTTTCACCTTCTAGTGTGTGGTCTGGTCATCAATAGACATGAATATTGTTTTGTCTTGAGATAATGTGCAACAAACAAGAGCTTACTTACCCTTGTTGTCAGCAGCAATAAAACCAAGTAGGTTGTCATGTCGCAACATCACTGTTTGGTAAATTTCAACTTCCCGGAACCACGAACGCTCATCCCTATCCAAAATAAAATTCGTACTCAGTATTGTAAGAAAAACAAGTAGAAATGTTAATACCTGTACTGTATTAACAAGAATATGTTGCCCTTTTAGAACTTCTCATAATATGGGAAAATGCTACACATAATCATGTTAGGCCTACCCAGAAAAATAATGCCATGAACATAAGAATATAATTAAGGAAACCACAGGCCTATGTGAGGCAGCTCTTCTTTATATCTTACCCAAACTTAGTCATATGTATGTCTAACCTATGACTGAAACAATCCATTTATGGAGCAAATTACTCAGTAATTTGCTCCATAAATCAGCAATCCTGTTTCCAAACTAATATTTACCCAATTCTTCCTATTTGGTATGGAGATCAAAATTGAACTTCATAATCTAAATGAGGCCTAAGATGGGCACAATAAAGCAGCATAATATACCACACAACAAAGCTCCTCACTTACCCAGTCGAGTAAACTTCCTCACCATTCTCATTGTTTCTTGGGTATAGCATTTGCTTGGTTGATTCCTATATTATGTACTGCTATGTCTATTAACTTTCTCTTGCTAAACCTCAAGTGTGAGGTTGCTCACAGAAATATTTCAAAATACATCTCTCCTCCATTATTGTGGAGTTTTATTGTTCTGTGTATGTTATATGGACAATGTTAAATTTTGAATCAATTCATCTGATAAATTATATTTTCACTTAAGAAATTTCGCATTACTTTATTAAATGTTAGTAATTAACCTTGCCAGCCTTCTCTGAAGCACATGTAAAAGCAGCCTACCACTGTGCAATACATGTGAAAGCAGCCTTCATCTGCTAATGCAGTGCAGTGACCAGTTTTATTCAAATACAAAAGTCAAATTTATTCACACATGACTCACCTTGATGAAAATATTTTCACAGCAACATATTCCCCGCGCCATCGACCACGCCACACCTCTCCAAATCTTCCTTTACCAATAATTTCTATAAGTTGTATTTGTCGTGCAATACTTCGCTGGACCAATAATGGCAATCCTGTAAAAAAAAAAATTAATCAACACTCAACATATATAAAAAATAATCAATACTGTATTTAGTACAATACAACCAAATATTCAAAATAGCTAAAAAAAAATTTTATTATATTTTTGTTACGTTAATCACCTACATTACTGATCTTCCTCCGAGAAGCTTACCTGATCCAGAGCCACTCGAAGTTAGTTCGATAAAGTCTCTGATTGGTGTGTGTGGCCCCATGAGTGGCACCTCCGATCGGTCTAAGATTGATTCCACATCAGGGAAACCTCGCCTGATTCTTTCACTTCTTTGCTATAGATATACAAAATGCATAAAAATTTCATAAGAAAAAAAAAGAGGCTTGAATTATATTGGACATTAACGTTTATCAATACAGCTGAGACATCAAATTTAAACCTGGCTAAATTATAGCAAATGCTATGTTCATTTTAAGATTGAGCTTTAACAAATTTAACAAAACTTTAACAAATTCAAAGCATTAAGATACCTCAAAATTGTATAGAAATATTGTATAACAGAATATCAAGTGGATAATGCCTCAACCAACAAGGGTAACACACTGCCCTCAATAGTTAGGAATCAATCATTTGATCTCTCATGTCCCCACATACATACAAGAGTAGATATGACAAGAGCTCACAGGCCTCAGGAGCAAATACAACCGACAGAAAGCCATGACAAGAAACAACCGAGCCAAGAGCTAAAGCTTACCTTCTCTATCCCCCCCCCCCCCCCAGTAGAAATAGGTCTGCACAAGACATGACGAGGTAAGAGAACAAAGGATGGGAAGACTGCCTTCCTAGACTGCCAAAAAAGCTTGTGACACAGTTCCTCACAAAAGACTAATATCGGTACACAAGATGGAGTGACAGAGATGACAGGCAAGGCACTGGACTGGGTACGGGAGTGCTTGACTGACAGGAACAAAGGGTCAGAAAGGGAGGGAGGGAAATGTCAGGATGGAGAAGAGCAGAAAGTGTTCACAGGGTTTTGTCTTAGGACCATTATCTTTTTAATTTATGTAAATGACCTCACAGAGGGAATGAGCTCATACAAGTCGATGTTTGCACAGATGATGCAAAATTAATGAGAGTAAGATTTAAAGAGGACTGTAGGGTGCTGCAGGGACAACCTTAACAAACTTCAGAAGTAGACAGATAATTGGCTGCTGGAATTCAATCCAAATAAGTAAAAAAGTAATGAAAATGAGTAACGAGATAGAAGACCAGTATTTAATTATACTGAAAAGGGAAGGTAATTACAAGAAATAGCAGAAAGAGGCCTGGGAGTAGTCATAATCCTATACTAACACCAGAAGCTCATGTGAACAGGATAACATCAGAAGTAATACAGTATATGTAGTTAGCAAACATAAGAATGTCATTTAAGAATTTAAACAACAAAGCTTTCAAGTACTCACACACTCAACACTGGTTGAGGAGAGACTATGGGAACTAAACCTTGTCACTGGAAGACAGAAGAGTTAAGGGAGACATGATAATGAAATACAAGATTCTCTGAGGAATTGATAGGGAAGATAAAGACAGTTTATTAACACAGGGTACACAAACAAGGGGGGGACCAGGTGGAAACTACCCAAATGAGCCAGACACATGTCAGAAAGAACTTGTTTAGTGTCAGTAATTAACAAATCGAATGCACTAGGCAGTGATGTGGTGGAGGCAGACTCCATACACAATTTTAAATGTAGGTATAATAAGAGCCCAAAGGGCTCAGTAATCTGTACACCTGTTGATTGACAGTTGAGAGAGGTGGGACCAAAGAGTCAAAGCTCAACCCCCACAAGCACAATTAGGTTGAGCACAATTAGATGAGTACTGGTAATGTGAAACCAATACTTGAGTATGCAGCTCTAGCATGGAACCCACACTTATGAAACAAACATAAACTTGAGAAAGTTCAGATGGTTGCAACTAGATTAGTAGCAGAATTGAGAGACCTCGGCTATGAGGACAGGTTGAGAGAACTCTCCCTCACAACCTTAGAGGGAGAGAAGAAACAGAGGAGATATTATAAATATGTACAAGATCTTGAGAGGAAGAGATAAAGTGGATAAAGGAAGCCTAATTAAATTAAAAAGAGGTAGGACAAGGGGACAGCAGTTGAAGCTGAACCTGCAATTGAGTTGAAGAGTTATAAGGAAGTTCTTGTTACCTGTACAGGTGGTAGTCAAATGGAATGCATTGAAGAAAGAGGTTGTTGAAGCCAATTCCATAGACAACTTTAAAAAGAAATATGATGAAAAGGTTAATATTGAGAGGGGGTAATTAGCACACCAGGTACAAATGGCTCGGAGGTTGGACATAAAGAGGTAGATCTCACTTTCCTGTGGTCACTGATAGGTAAGCACACATGCACATACTGTACAGGCAAACACTTATTTTGATTTACTTCCAGCAGTGAATAATTTGAACAAAAACATTAGGTTTTCAGATACAAACTTTTAAGAAATAAATGCACAGATAGCATCATTTACCCCTTTTTAATTTTTTCTCATTTTTCAAATGTCTTTAGCAAGATGAGTCACTTGGTCTTTGGTGAGAAAATGAGTCACTTGGCCTTTACTGAGAAAATGAGCCACAAGTCATTCTGCATAACAAAATTCAAACATAAAAATGAGCAAGTACAATATTTGGAGTACCTGTACCTTGCGATGGTGCCAGTAGCACATGACAGCCACGAGGATCACCGTCAGGAGGAGGGACATGGCCACGGCACCAGCTAACGCCAAATCGCTCCATTTCCATACAGAACTTGCTGCACAATAAACATAAATATGTACACTCATCTATAATGTCAAGACACTACGCGTTCTGAACAAGTACTATATAACACATTCACAAGTTATAGATGATAATGCACTAATAACTAAGTCTGGATAGAAATTATGTATTGTATGCAGTATAAATATTTAGCAAACACATCTACATTATGCTAAATTAGCAATCAACAAATATATTAATTTTTCAGTGTTATGGTTTTAGTAGTAAAAAGCTAATATTGCTAGCCTATCACGTCCTAAACAGACACAAGAGGAAAAAACTTGGGACAAGCTTCTACAGTCAATAAGGAAAAAATGAACTGTACAACTTACTCAGTATATAGTTGCATATTCTTGTGCATGTGCAAGTGTTCTGTGCATGTGTGTGTGTTTGTGTGTGTGTGTGTGTATTTTTATTATCCAAATGAGACCGTGCACAATATGCATGCCTCTTTAAGTACAGTATACAGTATAGATAACGTCAAATGATGACGGAATAAATTTTTGCCGACAGTTAAACATCAGAAAATTAGAATTCTCTCACATACAATCCTGTTTCCTATATAGTAAGTGTGAAGCATTCAAGAAAAACAATTTAGCCAACAAGAAAAGGGATATTTGTACAGCCACGGCAAACTAGGAAACCTTTCATCAGTGGAAATACTGTACCTCAGTATGAGACTTAAGCTAAAATTATGCACCAAATCTTTTCTTTAAAAATAATTCCATAACTCTCTTAAAATTTACTTTGAAAATTTAAGAAATCAAGCAAGAGCAATTATATTAGTAATGGGTTCCACATATTGAACTTGTTTATAAAATATCACTCAACATGTGAATACATACACTTTCATTGAATACATAAATTTCTCCTTTTGCTTGCTAGGTTCTTTACAACCCTATTCAAACTAACCACTATATTAGTACAACACACTTTCTACTTCAGCTACTAATGCTTTAGTTGTTTAATCTCCCTCCCAACAAACATTTACCTGTACTGTATATAAAAGAAACTCAATTGGAGTATGTACACACATCCTTTTCAAACGGATCTAAACTTACACCCCGAGTATTCCAATGAAGAAGATCAGTCACACAACCTCACTATATCACTGGTCTCTACTGTTTACATCCCAAATCTAATTTGAAACGTGTCTTGCAAAAGTTTAAGTTATCGTCTGGCAAGATTAACTACTTCTTACATCCTTTTTTCAAACATTTTCCCCATATGCAATCAATCTTATCCACTGGACTATTCTCCACCTTGAAACTATAGTCACGTACAGTGTACGATTACTGCACATAAAGATACGTTTAAAACCCAGTTCCTATTCTTCAGCTTTTCCCCTGATAGTTTAATGCTATCTTGCAACTGCAGTATTTCACACCCATTTATTACTCAACTTAACAAGTTTCAATATAAACAATCATTCATCTGACTGCCCTCAATTCTATCCATGCCCAACACTAATACTTATCCCCTGACATGCCCAAAATGCTATGTTAGTGGCATTTGCAAGAATATAAAAGTTGGGTGTGAAAAAGGCGCACAGTAAGTAGTTATCAAAAGAAGGCTCCAAGTCAGGAAGATTAAAAAAAGATAACCCACTGTACTTTGTTTTTAAATATGTAAACAAATAAATTAGTAAATAAATAAGCAGTCTTTTACTTCTCTAGTGCTTATTATTTAAATATTATTTATAATCTGAATTCAATTTCCTAACACTTGACTTCACTTTCAAATTTTTTAAAAAATTTGTGTAAATTTCATAGAATATCTAAATATCCATTTTGAATGTCATCCTCAATTTATTTCCCTGACATTCCCTGTTTAACTTATCAATAAATGCCTTGTAATATACAAGAAGTCCTTTGTGTGGCATTGTGACTGATTTACTCAACACTCGGTTACTCAAGTCAAGTTTCATTGGGTCTTATCCATAGCTGGATGGGTGACCATGAACCCTCCTGAAAAAGCAACAAAGCCTTCCTGTCCCCAACAGTGAATACCGATTCCCATATAATTAAATGACTCTTCATGTTGACTTATGTGTGCACATAACTGGTTATCAAGAAAAAGCAATAAGCAAGGATGAGTATAATGAACAGAAAGTCTATGGTACAGAATATTCAAGCATTTCATTACATCATTCAGATCACCCACGTGACAGCAAAAATACACAAGATGAGTAATGTCAAATGAGCCCGTCTGCCGCACAACCTAGTCGTCTGTACGAGCCCGTCTGCCCCCACCACCTAGTCGTCTGTACAAGCGTCTGCCACAACACCTGGTAGTCTGTAATAGTGTCTGCAGCAACCAACTGGCAGTTCTCAGGAATGTATAGCCCCCCTTCATGTATTGGGATCACTTTTGCAACCCCCCTTCCAAACTATAAGAGACAAAATAGGTTCCCATTTATTGTATTTATTAACCCTTAAAGTCTGACTATTAAAAGAATTGCATCTCTTACTGAAAACAAAAGACTATCTTCACAGCCACAACATAAGGTTACCTTCTCTTGTGGTTTGCCTGGTGCAATATTGAGTTAGGGTGGGGTGTAGGGTCTGGTCTGATAAGTCTCCGCCTCTAGGGTACATGTTGACACATGTTGACACACAAGTTGTAACAACTTTCATGAAAACTTAATAACAAGATGTAACAATTTTGTAACAAGGTAACACTAGGGACCGTCATGCTTTTCAACGGACATCTAGCTTTTAAGCTGTACATCTCCAATTACCACAGATTTGGACTCAAATTCTTCATTCCCTGTGATTATGAGACAGGAATGGTGATAGACTTGATGCTTTATTCCGGCACAATCGTAGACATTTCCAAGGATGATTCTCATAGATTTTTTAGGCAGTGTAGTAAAGATGCTGATAGCTCCACTGCTGAACAAGGGCCATATTTTATATGCAGACAGCTATTTTACAGTAATAAGACAGTCTCTTATTAACTGTATTTCTGCTTTGAACAGTACTCTTGAGTGTGTGGCAGAGTAGTCATGAGGGAGGAAAATGCTAGTGTTTTACCAAACAATTCCAGGTGAATATCAGCTAAGTGACAAAAATGGTAGCATTGTGTTGGAAAGACAGGCACAAAGTGACAAACATTCAGATTGGTGAGATGGTAGGTAGTGGAAATGTAAATCACACAACAAAATCACCCATATATAAACCAAATTGCGATTAGTTGATAAATGTAACATGATGATTAACGTTGTTGAATGTTTGTGTAAAAGTGTCAGGAGGAACAAGAAACTTTTCCACCTTGTTGACATAACCATGCTGAGCAGTTACAAAATTTATATGGTGAAATCAGGCCATAGACCCATTATGTGTCTGTGTGTGTTTAGTCTTGCCATTATGTCACAACGGGCTCGTACAGTTTGTCAAGAGCTACATGATGGAAGCAAGGGCATAGACAGTCTAACAATGGATCATACTGCTTCAGACTGTCTTTCAAAGATAGCTTTCTGATACGCCAAATTGAATACATAATTTCTACTGGAAAAAGGCACAAGGAGCACGTAAGTACTTTGTCTCTAGGACCACAGAGAAGAGGCCAAAGGCATAGAAGATGCCTTTGCCCGAAACGCATTGCGTAATAGTGGCTTTAGGCATTGTATGTACTAGCTCTATCTATATATCAATCCATTAATGTAACATCACTTGTATGTATATACCTTACCTGAATAAACATCTGAATCTGAATCTGAATCTGAAGATAAGTCAGTATTTGGTGTAAAAAGTTTGGCACTACATTGTGCACTGTAAACTGCTAATGAGATTATCACACTTTCCAGAACTTCTGAGTGTCTCATAACAGAGTAAAAATAGTATAGTGAGTGTGAAAGTGTGTACAGCATTATAACAGCAAAAATAACTTTGTAATTTACTGTAAATAAATCATTTTGGTGCGCATATTAGTGACACCGCTTGCCAGCTCCAGGTGGCCCCAGCTGGGCAAAATAAAATTTTCTGAATCGATTTCTTCCTGCACTCTAGGGGTTTGTCATGTTGATTGGCTGCGCAGTTGAGAGGTAAAGAAAGATTGCCAAAAGTAGAAGCAAGCATTTCATAACTGCAACCTATCATAGGCAACCAAACAAGTAACAAATAACTTCTAATCTACTCTCTCAAAGTGCCACTCAAAGAAGTGTAATAAAATGGGAAAATTATCACTTATCTAAACATACAAAAGCAGAGCATAAAAAGAGATAACCAGAAATAGGAATCCTGAGATAGGAGCCAATATAAGTTAGTTCACTGACATTTATTAGTTAAGGGAGGAGGATTAGAGAGGATCTGAAAAAAAGACAACTCTAAGGAAGTTGCAAGTGGATCATCCAACAAATTGTGTCCGCAATTGAAGTCACCCTATAAAAATTAGTTCTCATAGAAAATCTAACAGTACTGTACTCTAAAATGGTAGGGTAATGCTTACCATGAGCTATGGGATGGAAAAGTTCTAAACCTACAAACAAGAGTCAGAAATCATCACCTACTGAAGCTGTGTAAATAAAAATATATGGCAACAAGAAGGGAAGTGGGGAGGGGTAAAGCAGGTGGTGATCTTGGTAGTTAACATTAGGTAATAATGAGACATTCATGGACTCGGATGAGTGAAGGGCCGTCGAACAGTTATTAAGGAAGAGCTGGGTACAAATGTGAAAACTGAAGGTGGTAGAGCCGAGGCTTAACTTGTGGTGTACATGCTGGTCCAGCATGAGACAGGGAAGGAGGAAGACTTGACCTAACCTAAACTTCCTTATATCTTAACCCTTGCCTAATGTAGGTAAAGCTAAGCCAAAACAAATTAGTAATTAAAGTGACAAATATAATACATAATTTCATCATGTGCAGACAATTTTTTTTGCATTATATGTATACACACATACTGTACATATGTATACACACTGTATATATGTATACATACATACTATATATATGTATATACACATGTATATAGTATATATTAATTATTATTGATTATGTGGTTAAAACTTGGATAAAAATTTTACTAGAAAGTAAATATTTTGATCTTCATACAGTAATATTCTCTTCAGCAGTTTAGAGACTGAATATTTCAGTTTCTTTTATTTATATTTTCATCTGTAGGATTTTATCACATACACTGTATATATATATGTATGTTGTGTAGTTATGTGCATGTATACAGTAGGTGTGTGCTTGTGTGTGTACACACACACCTATTAGTAATAAATAATAATTTGATAAAGCCAAGGCAGCCACTGGCATATTCTAAAACTAACACTTCCAACTAAATCAAAGAACTATGTAAACAAAAATATATGTACTCATTCACTTTCCTAATAGCCTGGAAACAATTAAACAAACTGAATTTTGAATTAAAATTCAACACGAGAATAACACTAACAAGCAGCAAAACAGACGGCATCGATTATGACCAATAAAAACAGCTGGAGACAAGTTATACTCTAAGGTCAAACATACTCCCCAGCCCACAGACGGTCAAAAACTAAACCAAGATCAAACAGACAAAACTTGAAGACAAATTATAAAACCCCCAAAAAATATGCATGTACAGGCAATACAAATTTAAATAAAATTACATAACTGCACAACTATCCCACAAATTTTTTGAATAACATTTTGCATCTACACAACTATTTCCATATTGTAATGCATAAAATTTGGTTTAAATTCATGGATTGCTATGAATACCAGAAGTACATGAAGATCCTTTAATTGCTGACTCGCACTACCTTCATGGCACACACCATTCAAGAGTGAAATATTATGAACTTAAAATATATAAAATATATTACTTAAATCTAGTGTCAGGTGAGCTGATAGTATGTGTGTGTGATAATGTTAAATTTAACCTAATTAGGTTGATCAGTTAAATTTGTTGGCAGAAACACTGCATTAAATAACAGCCATTCGTTTTAGCATAGCAAACATTTTGTCCAGGCTTCCCATTCAGCAAAGAATGGCCAGTGAAATTATACGGCAAAGAAATAAATATTAAGTGCGTGTGTGAACCCACTGACGTCATCGTGTAACTGAAGCTCTCCACACTATGTTCCAATTCACCTCTCATACATGGTATAAAAGGCTTGATGAAATGCAGGAATGCCCCTTACATGCATTATAATCCTTTCAACACCAAAATAAATTTAAAGTACGACAGTATGTCTAACCAGAACACAGATGACCAAGCACCATATAGAGTAAAAAGCATACACGAGTCAAATTGAAGTCTTAAGTTAAAAACAAGATTATTATTATTATTACTCTCTTGCTACAGATCCTTGGAAAAAAAAAATACTACTTAAACTAATGCATTTTGGCATGCATGTGCAATTTTGTCTTACATTAAACCAAAGACCTTCCCCATACTATTCATCTAAGCTTCTACAATGGTGCTTGAAGGATGACTTATGACACATCCCAGATCTTATATGCAGAATAATAATCTTCAATTCAAAATCCATGCAGCAGTTCCAAGTTGTTCAAGTTAGTTCACGTGAACTACAAAATTACTTTGTAATCTTCATTGCATGCAATTCATTAACTATTTTGTTGGCTCATGTAAAGCAGTCACCTGACCTGTAAGACTTAACAAAATAAACTTCAGCAATCACATAGAATTATGTTCATGAACTATCATCTAAAAAAAAAGCAACAATCATCTATCAACATAGTTTCTAACAAGCTCATGAAAAATGTTCTGGCGAGGTGAATTTATCATGTAAAAATTAAAACCATTTAAAATATTTGCACAAAATATAATAAATGTAAGTCTGATCTCTAGCTCCCCATTATCACGGCTGATATCCACATATGGGATAACCACTTACTACAAAGTCTTACACTGTCGTTCAATCGCCACAGAAATGAGAAAAAAATGTACTTACTAGTAACAGAAGCTAATAAAATGCCAAAATGAGGATGACAACAGATACCCCAGACAGAAAAGGAATAGTGAGAAACTATAACAGGGAAGATGTACAAAATACTGAAATATATATAAGTCAGACTTTGCAAGATTGTGTTTTATTGCATAAACCTAAAGCTTACCCAATAATGCTGCCACTACGTCATTCCAATCCTGTCGCCTAACACATTTTTTTTTTAACTCGCATGAATTCAATGAAAAATTTTTCTTAGGGCATGAATACTATATTTGTATTTAAAAAACAAAATGCTTATAAGGCTTAAAGAAAATGAATCAGCTTCATGTTAAGCAAATCATTAAGGCTTAATGTGTCATATATATTATGTATACTACTGTAAATCTTTAGCAGAAAAAAAAAGAACAAGTTAGTTAGTGTATTTTCATAACTCTTAAATTAGAACTTTAAACATTAAGTTGTACTGTTTGCATTTGTTTAAATGTTTAAAGCAATAGCAATTAAAAAAAATAAATGAGATTTCCAACTGGAAAATAAATTATATTTCCACTACAGTATTAATTAATCTCTACAAAATGTAATTGTACCCACATATTATTTTGTATCTACAAAGAGACAATAACAGAAACCAAAAGAGATTCAGAGACATTGGCTTGGATTAACAAAGTCACCATATGCCAAATAAATGTGCAAGTCCCACAACATGTACAGCCTGCAGATCCCAACATGTAGGCTGGCAGCGATCCAGACATTTACACAAATGTGAGACCAGACAGTTCCTGGCGACTCAAAATTCATCCCATGCCACCTCACCTCCTTGTCTGGGAAGTTCAATGGGTTCAAATAGGTAGTTGAAGCTGATGAACTGGTTACATTTGTCCTCCTTACAGCAATGTTCTTTCTGATATGTTGAACCATACAGAGGCAGCTTTTTCTCGCTGCAGGTGGAACTAAAGAACACTTCCTCTCTGCAGTTACGGTTTAGTCTGTGAGACAAGTGGGCCTAAATAGCTTAAAAATTATCAAACCACTATAGTGTATGAAGCACAGGAAACAATTTGAAAGTCAAATTCTCCTAATATCCTACAGCAAATACATACACATACCAATGAAAGGACCTTTCATTCAAACAAGATAGTCAATGCTTCTAGCCAATATGCCACAAAACAAGCAATGCAGCATGAAGATTTTCATATTAAATTCCCAAGAATCCTTGAAAAGCAGCAATCAAAAGCATGACCAAACAAAGAATAATCTCTTGTATAAAGCTAGTCTATATAACCAAAAGAGCTAATTAATTGAATATTACAATAGAACAATCCCCATTGATTAGACACAAGAAAAAGCAGTAAAATAACCAAAGCCCCTACTACTACAAAAGGACCACAAGACAAACATTCCGTAAAGGAACATTGTGAAGTGGCATGTCAAGTGACTAGTATTTATATTTAAACTGTCAATAGCATCAAACTTTATTAAAATACAGCACTTATATTTATAGTGTTTGGTTGCTTAATAGTACAGTATAGTTGTAAAAAATCCAGAGTCTTCAATGTCAACGGGAAAAAGAGCATGAATCTTGATGTTGTAGCAAGATCAATGCCAACTTCACAGGAACCATTACCAAGATTTGATACATTTTACAAGAAATCCTTAAGCATTTATAAATATAAAATAGACAAAAAATGCAAATCAGAAAATCCTACTTTACATTATAAGGGGCTTGGGGGCAGAAAATCAAGAACTTGAAGGGTATATTACAGGGCCATACCTACCTCCTCTCATCTGGTAAGGAAGAGTAACTTCTTTGTTGCAGAAGTCTGCATCGCCGCAACAATTTACAAATTTCTCGTAGCTCACAGTGTTTATGCATAAAAAGGGTCTGTCCTTCGGTACTAATTCATTCTTCGCAAAGCAGTTCCTAGGTGGGGCACAGGAGGGAAAGACAAGAACATTACACCCCCACACACAGTGCCTTACAAACATAATACAATACTATCACAATTTACCAAACATTTACATACAGTACTTGCATACCATGTCATACATTTTATACAATTGTTTTCTGTTACATAAACATGACAACCCACACTAAGATTGTTTTATTTAATTACATAATTATATACAAACACTGTACACGATTTAATAAATTTACATTTATATATAACAGGCAAATACACGTACTGTACTGTGTATCACAAATTCCTGAATATTTCACAACAATGGTGGCTCTTCATAGGAAAATTATATAAAAATTAGTGTATGTCAACTTAAAATATTGCATATAAAACAGTTCAATGAAAACACTAATTATATTTACAAATCATATGCAACTTCAAACAATATTTGAATATCAAACATGATTATTACATATTCCAATTTTATACAATAAATCTATGACAATTATTAAAATGAGGTCTCCTTTGGTAATACTGTACCACACTTTAATACAGTACAAAACATTTATACGTACAATACACAGATACAAAATTTATAAAAATTTAATTTAAAATAAGGCAAAGTTTAGCTTTCCTTTACTCTATGTATATGTGTATGTGGCCACACATGTGAGTAGTGTGAATGCGTGAGAGAGAAAGTGAGTGTGAGTGAAAGTGAGAGAGAGAGAAAGTGTGAGAGAAAGAGAGAGAGAGGGGTGGGGGGGGGGGGGGGGGGGGAGAGGAACAGGAAAAGAAATGGGTACGAGAAATAAAAGATGGTAAAGAGAATTTTAATTTTCAACAGTGAAATTCTAATGAAAGTACCAATGAACAGGACTGAATGTAAGTAGTTTTTCAGAGGGACTGAATGACTTGCATATCATTTGGCATATCACTTGTGATAATGTACCTGAGGTACCTTTGATCAAGCCCAAACTGGTATGGGTGAACATATAACAATTATTACTCCATTATTGCTCTCAACTTCACTTCTGTCAATGTACGGTATCAAAATTCTTTCGTGTGTTATTTTCGTTTACTCTTGCCTTACTTTTCCATGACGTCTAAAAAGAGCCCCAGCCCACTGAAAAGTAGAACAAGGATTAATAAATACGCTCACTCATGCTCTCTCTCTCACACACTCCCTCCAGCCCATCCTCCTCAAATGAGAGTACTTATAGTAACGACATTGTTGATCATACAAATAAAGACATGAGGGACCAATAGAAAGTAGACTCTGTATTATTGAATTTGGACAAACCAGAAATGTTTGTCTATGTTGCTAGTGAAACCTAAACTAACTAGCCTAATACTCATTATATGAGGCTTAAATATAATAACATGTATGTGCTATACTAAGCCCAGGAATAATTAGATTGGTTTTTATCTTTATTTTTTCCAGACTATAAAATGAATACTGTAGTACCAAATTCTACTTTACATTTGTCTATCATATCAATATTTGTATGAGCGTCCACATAGTTACAAAAAGGACTATCTTATCACGAGGATGGGATCTCCTCCCCCCCCCCCACACACACACACATACATACACATGATGGCCTCACAGCTGAGCTGTTAGTGCTCAATTGTCATAGTCCTAATGACCCAGGTTCAATTCCCGGGCCATTAGGCGAGGCGTAAACAAATGGGCAGTTTCTTTCACCCTGATGTATCTGTTCACCTAGCAGTAAATAGGTATCTTGGAGATAGACAGCTGCTATGGGCTGCTTCCTGGGGATGTGTATGTGTCTGCGTGTGTTAGAGAGAAATATATGCAGTAGATATAATACAGGAAAAATAGATTGGTTAAATAGCCAGTCTAAGAACTAATGGCTCGATTCTGCTGACACATAGTTCAAACAAACACACGGTGCACCGGTGGCTGTGTGGATAGCATGCTGGACACGTAATCTTGTGGCTCCGGGTTCAATTCCCGGTGCTGGCAAGAAACAAAAATGGGCAGAGTTTCACTCAACTCACTCACTCGCACACACACACACACACACACAATGGACAACATTCTAGACAGCATGGGGTCCATCCTAGAGTTCAAATCAGATGCATCATTACAAGACTGATGATCTTGCATTTTTTACTAGAAAAATACAATAGATATTTTTTCATCGAAAGAAAAAGACAAATTAAAATACTGTACTATATTAGACAAAGGTTATACAAGTTAAAAATAAAGCAGGCTACACACATTGAAAATACTGTAATGAGAAAAAGTTATATTTTACAAGGTTTTAAATAAGTGAATATTAGGCGCAATAAGTTTATAGTTGTCTATTGTTTTTACACACAACTATGTCGTAATACACTATTTTCCCAATATCACATTTATTACCGTTTCTACTCAAGAAACAAAAATGTCTGAAATTGCTGTTTTAAATCCTATAATGCTGCTTCTACTTGTAGCTTGATGTCATCATACAGTATTTTCTTGTGGCATTTATTGTTGCATCTTCTGCAGCAGATATTGTATCAGCTGTTGTGGCAGTTACTGTGGTAGCTATTGTGGCAGCTATATGAATCCATTAACAGAACGTTACTCAACTGTATGGATGATGCAGGTCCACAAGCATAACCCATTTACTACTTTGCAAAGATATGAACGCACCATGAAACATAACCCAATCTAATAAGACACCCCAAACACTTCCTGGAATTGCATGGGGTCACTTCAGTCTCTTCCCTTGTGGGGCTGGACTCTTCAGGTAGCTCGTCTTCTGGATTTTCGAGGTTTGACTCTCCATGCTGGTCAACGTCCTGGGCACGTCCAGCATTCTGACAGAGCCATTCCCCCAAAAAAACAGCTGATGGGTCCATGGTGGCTTTCCCATTCTGAGGCTTCTCATATTCCTGGCTATATGACTGAAGGTATATTGATGGTTCAGAGAGGAAGGATCACAACCCCCTTGGTGGTGTTCAGGTGCAACTAAAGTGAAACCTGTTTCACTACCAAGGGGTTCGTGAATTTCAGGGTTTCACTGTCCTATTTTCTATGGTATGTTTACCTTGCTGTAATCTGTTTTGACTCATCCCCATTGCCCTTTCTTGTGACCTTTTCTTGATTAGGGTGATTTATGATGATTTACTCTATGTGCCCCTTTAGAGGGGGCCAGATTTTTTGCCTCTGGTAAGCTTGTACAGTAGTACATGACTCAAGGACCTGGCATGGATTGAATTGGGTGGGACTTGCCAGGTAGCAAACATTAAGAAGCCACCATTAACAGCCCTCCCAGAAATACCCAAGAGTTAATGGTGTATGGTCTATATATAACCTAATTCAAGATGTTGTCCATTTCTTATAACTGAAGTAGGAAGGCCGCTGTGAAATTACATTTGATAATAGTGTATGTAATTTATTACTGTATTTGTAATAGCCAATCATCTATCTATCTGAATGTTGTGGATGGCATTATGAGTGACAGTAGAAATCTGAGTATGGAATTTGTTTCCGAGAGATGGAACAGGCACAAACAGCCTCTTTAGAACCGGTAACCACAAGGTCTTTAGCAGCAAAGCTAAAACTGTCTTAAATCTGCCGGGGAGGATTTAATGGGCGCAAATCCTTAACTGTAGTCTCTGTTTAACGCAACAGTAAAATGTGTACTTGGTTGTAATAACGATTCTTCGCGGCGGGGATCGTATTCCAGGGACCTGCCCGAAACGCTACGCATACTAGTGGCTGTACAAGAATGTAACAACTCTTGTATATCTTAAAAAAAAAAAAAAAAAAAGTGATGATCATATTTCCTCTTTTCCTTCTATCTTCTAGAACTAATATATTCTGCATACTGAATGCCTCCAGCCTATCTCATACCCCTTGTTTTGTTTGTTTCAGAAGCCACTTAGTAACATGTCTTTGCTCCTTTTCAAATTTATTGACATACTTATGGAGATAAAGACACCACACAACTACTGCATATTCTAATTTTGGTCTCACGAATGCCGTGAACATTATCTTTTAGTATTATAGTACTTCATTCACAATCTTATAAGTGATTCTGAAATTTGCTAATGTAGTATTAACTCCTCTCAACACCTTTGATGTGATCCTCTGTTAACGTTTTACTAACCTGAACCACCCTAATGTGTCTTTCACTGTCCAAGTTCCTCAGCATCTTATTACATAATTTATAGGACAAGTGTGAACTATTTTTTTCCAATTCCACATTCCATTCAAAAACTATATGTTATTATACAATTGCTTTCTAGGTATTCTACCCATTTGATTTTAATTTTTTTGTTCCTAGTGATTAGACTACCATTCAATATTTGTCAATGATACAGGTCTACCATTTAGATGGTCTTCTCTGTTCCATTTTTTATAGATTGGAACTGCTTACATATTTCCATATGTCTGAGGTTCCCTGTTTGTAAGAATGTTTAGAAAATAATGTGTAGTGGGGTACTCAAATGCATATTCTCGGATGCACAGTCTCAAAGAAACCAAGATGATGCTCCAACTAGCCTAACTGCTTTGTTTCTGTTTAGTTCTTTGAGCAATTTTTCTACCTCATCACCAGACACTTCAAGATACTCTATAGTGTGCTTAAAAGTCTGCAATGTGTCTGATTGTTTTAATGCACCATTTCACCTTACTTACATAGGAAATACTTATTGGACATTTCATAGGTATTTCAACTTTTCAGTTTCCTATCTACCCATTTGAAGTCACCGAATTGCCATTTTCTTTTCATGAATTTATAAAGTAGCCCAGGTTCTGTTTTACAGTTGACCAATCATGTACAGTAGTTGCTTTATGCTTGTTTATATTGCTGGTATGCATGTAGGTTTGGCCTCTTCTTATATCGATTCCCTTCTTCTGTCTTTTGCTCTGTGGTCCTCTCATAATTTCTACTGAACCAGTCACATTTTCTAGATTTCCTTCTCTGCTTTTGTATAAATTTTTTGATTGACTATCATATATCTCAAAACATTTGGCATACATCTCACAACTTCCTTGCCTAACAAGAACCTGACCAGTCAAATCGATTAAAGAACTCTCAATGACTCCCATAGTGTCCTCTTTCAAAGTGAAGTTTCTGTTATATCAATTTCCCCAGTCTCTCGTAGATTATGGTATAACATATCGTGTACTGTACAGTATTTAGTTACTAAGCATACATGGTCACCCTTACCTAGTGGAGGAAGGCACTGAAGGTCAATGATGATAATGTTTCAAGCTAAATTCTAGATCCAGCATTTGTGAAACCTCCCTCATCATCCCCCTCACAATTATGAAAACCATTTTTTCTTTTTGTCTATTCATTCCTTTGTTTATGTGTTGTTTGCAGGTGAACTGTAGGCAATAATGATTATCATTCTACAACCCGTTCTCGCAAATTTAATAAGTCAATATTGACTTATTAAATATGTGCATAGGTGACATACTTAACATAATAGATACCCTTAAAAAGATTCATAGAAAACACCGACCTTACCTAACCTACTTAGTATGTTAAGATAAGCATCTTATTGCTTCATAATTACAATTATTACCTAACCTATAATAGGTATAGGTTAAGTAATAATTGTAATTACGAAGCAATAAGATGCTTATCTTAAGATACTAACAAGGTTAGGTAAGGTCGGTGTTTTCTATGAATCTTTTTAAGGGTATCTATTATGTTTAGTATATCACCTATGCACGTAGTTAATAAGTCAATATTGACTTATTAAATTTGCGAGAACGGGTTGCATTCTACCATGTCTCCAAACTAAGTAACTAAGTAGCCTCTCAAACTTCACTTCACCAAAAAAAGTTTCTCACAGTTCTCTCTCTGCCAGGGCAACAATATCAGATATTTTCAGACGTATTACATCTTCTATATAGTGTTTTTTTTTTTTTATCTCACCCCATCTATGTTTGCAAATAATATTTTTAGGAACAACTGATTTTCCCTTTACTCCCCCTTCCCCATTGTGTACTCACCTAATTGTGCTTGCGGGGGTTGAGCTCTGGCTCTTTGGTCCCGCCTCTCAACCGTAGGAGTATGTGTATGTGTGCAAAAGTGTAAAAAGGGATATCCCTTATCTGTAGTAGCAAATTAGCATTGTATCAGCAAACACTCAATAATTGCAATAAAATGATCTGCAATGACTTATTGAACATTCTTTACACAGCACTGCTTAGATCTGACAAACTGCTCACACAACACTAATCACACAATACAACTATGAAAATAATTTTGAGTTTCCTTCATAAAATACTATTAAATAACAATCAAGCTTCTCTCTCTCCTCCTTTCTCTATAAAATTTGTTTTAACAAATTATTATGGAAAGCTCAGTACAGTAATCTACTTTCTGCTGTCTTTTAAAAGACAACTAAATCTTCATACTGTACATGCAATAATTAAACAAAAAAATCTCTTATTAATACAGTACTGTATAGTAATGCCTTGAAGTATGAATTCAAATTATCGAAGAACTGTATGTGAATAACACTTTTGAATATGTTATGAGCCCTGTTAAAATATATGCTGAAAGAGATTCTTGGTTTCCAATATAAATAAAGTACAGAACAGTACTAGGCTTTAAATTACACATTAACACACAACAATCTTTTGAAGCGTACTGCCGCCTTAATATCGAATTCACAAATAATTAAATAATTTGTTCTTAAGTTTAGATATAGAGTACACATGCCTTACATTTTCTCTTAGTTTTATCTAGCAGAAAGAATTAGGGTTATTTTTAAGCCAAATTGGTACCAAATTTAAGCCACTTTTGGTATATGGGGGCATCAGAGCATGCTCTAAGTTGAAGCACAAAAAGCATAGTGCTGAAAGTTTCAGTTAATGAAGGAAAAGTTAGTATATATTGAGACGACTCATTTTTAAAGCAATTAGAGCAATTCAACCAAGCCCCCATTTTTAAGTGCATCTTTATACATTCCGAAATTGTCTAAGCTTCACACATCCAGCTGAAAATTTAGCAACATCAACCTGGAACAAATGAAAGTGGTTTGCCCATTTTGTTTCAATTAATGTGGCACAAGAATCAACAAGCAACAGGGATAAAGAGTCATGTACACGACTGTGGTAGTGCCAGTTCACTATTTTAATACATAGTGTTAGTTGAACACAGACAAGTATACTAAGTCAACCACACAGTATATTTCAAACTTTTCAGAGAACTGCCTAATTGTGTAATATTTTGTCTTACATCAAGCAATGTGAATATCTAACACTCACAAAATTCATTGATTTACCAATCTAATCTGAAATAAAATCTTTGCCAAGAATCTAAAATGTAAACTGCAGTAATGTCTTATAAAGTATTATTTGTTAAAAAGTTTCATAATGATGGTTGATCGCCTTTGGCAAGAAGTACCGAACCAGCCAGTCTGTAGTGGGTATGTGGGCTGCTCTAAGCAGCAGCCTGTTGGACCAAGCTCTCGCAAGTCAAACCTAGCCCTGGGCCCAGCATGAGGAGTGAAAGAACTCTCAAAACCCCATCCAGGTACATACGTAACATTTTTCAAAAAACTTCAATGCATCAATTACTGTTCATGCCGTGTCTATGAACACAGCACATCCAAAGCTCACTTTAGCCAAATCACTATTATTATTCATTCTTTCAAATATGTAAGCTGTTTCAGACTGTCTCATTATTGCAAAGTGTAAGCGTTTATCAAAAGACGGCACCAAGACTATTAAGTGATGCCCAAATCATGATAGATCAAAGTGCAAAATCTCTCCAATTTATAACACCTAAACTTAAAAGAAACAATTACTTTCCATACAACATTCAGTACTCAATATGTAGTACTAGTTGCACACAATTGGCTCTCTTGTACTGTATTCTTGTTTACAAGGATGCTTAACCGAAATATAACGATGACAACCAAGACTTATTTTCACATCTACTCTAATTTAGACATTATATAGCATGTAGAGCTTTCCATCAATCCTGGTTAACTAGCAACTCCAATAAAAATAACAGTAGTTAATTAGCAGCTCATGTTAATTATGTCTGCAATGATTACAGAATTATTGATTCATTACAGAATTCATGATACCAAGTGGTGCAGTGATAAGTAATAATTATCAAAAGAAGGCACCAAACCGGGAAGGCTATGTAGTACAGTACCATCAAATGTGAGGAATAATCAGAGGGCGCTAAATATCACCAAGGATGCCAATACGAGAACAGAAATGCATAAGGCGAACGATATCAAAAGTATCCGATTCACCAAGAATTCTATCGAGGGACAAGCGGGGGACGGTCCGAAAATAAGACACGCTTGTCCCGGAGGTGCAGTGATAAGACACTCACCTGACACTTCCCGACCGCTTTGTCCTGGGTTCGTATCCTGGCAGGGGAAGATTCACTGGGCGTCAATCCTTAACTGTAGCCTCTGTTTACCCAACAGTAAAATTGGTACCTGGTTGCTAAACTATTTGGCTGGTCGTATTCCAGGGAATAGTAGGATTAAGGACCAGCCCGAAATGCTATGCGTCCTAGTGGCTGTACAAGAATGTAAGAACTCTTGTACAGTATATATAAATAAAAAATAAATAAATAAATACTGTACTACATTATGGTGACTGATGTTAATGATGTAACTGACATGTTATGTTATGATGTGACCGATGATGCTATGTACAATGAAAGATATGTAATGGCCACAATTTGCCCACTGGATGTTGACACAAAAGATTTGTTTATATCTAATATCATACAACATGAGTCAAAAACTGTCTTCATAAATTGTATCTTTATACTAGTTTGGTAATCATGAAACAAGATAAATTCGACCACAAATGTAATTTTTACAATGAAACTAAAAACTGCTTACCCTGCTAATGTTCAGTAAATAAATACTAGTGACACACATTTTACAGGTGTAATACTGCAGGTACCCAAAATTTATCACTGATTAGTTACACCAACATCAATTACTTCATCACCTTTCCAAAAAGATGCCCATTCCTTTTTATTTCCACAAATTCTCCGAACAGCCTCATTAGCTGTCTGTATTATGAACAATTTTTATTTGATATAAAGTAAGAAAATATGCTTAGTTATACAACAACAATAAAAATCCATAACAATTGTGAAGCAATGAAGAATTTCAAGATGCTGATCAGAAATGTTAAAACTAAGTACTAGGATTACAAAAATGAAAATTCCATACTAAATGGTATGGTTTTAAGCCAAGTACTGTATTCCAAATATCTATAGCCCCAATGCCATACTCACTCCCAGGGGAAGACCACAGCATAACTTTCTACAGTAAGCTCTTTCACCACACAAACCTTTTGCTCTTTCAAGCCCTAACCCTCCACACAACCCTTCTTTGATATATTGTTCCAGTTTTCTCTTCCAAGATACTAGTCATCTGCCTCTGTCCTGTGATCCTCTTATTTCACCTTTCTTGTTAAACAATTCCCTAGTATCCTACTAATATGTCCATAACATCAAAGGGCATTGAACTTCACCAAATTAAAAAGTTCCTGTTAGAAGTGCTGGACCAACTGAGTTGTAATGGATACGTGGGCCTGTGGGTCATTTCAAGCAAGAGCACTTTGGACCACGTTTTCATAGGGCCAGGCTTGTGGGAGCAGAAAAACTCTCAGAATCCACTCCAAGTATACATTCCTTCACCCCTTTCACTCATACCCAGGGGTATGAGTACCCTTCCCAGGGGTATGAGTACCCTTCCCAGGGGCACCCAGTGGTGACCCCAGTCACTCCTGGGTATGCACAAGATTTTGAAGGAAATAGATAATGTGGAAAAAGGAAGCCCATTTAAATTACAAAAGAGATAGAACAAGGGGACATCAGTGGAAGCTGGATATGCAATAGAGTCAAAGAGATGTTCAGTAGTCCTCGTTCCCTGTATGCGTAGGAAGGAAAGTGGAATGCATTGAAAGAAGGGGGTTGTTGAAGCCAATTCCATCCACATTCACTACAAAGAAATATGATGACAGTGTTAATATTGAGAGGGGTAACTAGTGAGCCAGGTATACAATACTAGGAGGTGGGGCATAGAGAGAGAGAGATCTCAATCCTCTAGTCACTGATAGATAAGCACTGATAGGTAAGTACACTCCCGCCTTGCCTCCACCCACCACCCTTGCCCTGTCTCAAGATACCGTAGAAATCTCACGATACTCAAGACACCTTCCCCTCAAGATACCGAAGAAATCTATCCCAATCGATGTGTTAAAAAGGATGGTTCTAAAATCTGCCACCAGGGGGCAATGTGGTTCAATAACAAATGTCTTTCTATGCATGGCATGATCGTACTAAAGGATAGAGAAAACCGGAAACAAAATAAGGTAATATTTGTACATCTTCTATTACCCATCGCAAAAACTAAAGTTTCTAATTTAAGTAACGTCCTGATAACCAGCATCCCAGCCACTATCACATTGACAAATTCTATGTAGAACTGGATCTCAATCACAAGAATAATAAGAAATATCCAAATTTAGTCATACATACATATGGAAGAAACGAGAAATAAAATGGATAAACAATGAAAGACACAAGATTAATTCCAGAAATTAGAAAACCTTCCCTGTGAAGAGAATTTATAATCTCTAGAAAGACAGAGTAATGGGTTACATGACTGAAGTATACAAATGGATGAAAAGGTATACCAAAAGGATATAAATAAGGTTTTAAATATATCAACAAAATAGAACATAAAACAATGGATATACTTTAATAAGATTAGATTCAGGAAAAACTTAGTTAAATATAGGTTTAGAAAAATAGTTGTAGATTTATGAAATAAATTACTGAGTAACAAAACAGATGTAGGATTGCTGGATTGTTTCAAGTGAAGGTTAGACATACAGTATACACGAGTGAGTTTGGCCAAATATAGACAAGAGCCATATGGTTTGGCCCAATACGCCTTTTGAAGTTTCTTTTATTCTCATGTTCTTGAATAAGTGAAGAGGCCATGATTATTGTATTACGTCAATAAGGGTTAAGATTTTAACTACCATATTCAGAATTTGCATTTGTTTACCGCTCAAAACACAAACCAAAACTACCAGACTTTAATGCAAGTATAGTTTGTATCATATGGAACTGAGTACAGGGGTATAAATATCATTGCTCTAAATGTCCATAAAAAGAAAATATGAACGCATTATTTGTATGTGATTCTACACCATGAAACAAACCAGTACTGAATATGAATAACGTGAACAAGAAAAAACTATATAACGAAAGATCCTTGAAATGTCTCCTGTAAATACTTTAGAATACTGTACCTGTTCAGTACAATAAATAATGAACATACTGTAAATATATGCACTACAAAATTTATGGATGATCATTTATTTGCCTTCGAACCTACATCCATGCTATAAATACATTTATAATGAGCAATAAAATTTCAGAAACGAGGACAAAAAAAAATTTACATCATGCAATACTGTAAATGTACGTTTATCGTTATCTCTGTTTCTCTCAATGTAAACTATTAATATAAGTTAGAAGTTTTGAAGTGGACTGGAAGGAGACTGAGTATGTATATATAAATACAGGAATATGTAATTGGGGCTGGAAAAAGGTAGGATACTGAAAAGAAGCTGGAAGGAGATAAAACAATAGACAAGAAAACAATTTGGTCTGCAAGTGACTAGAAGGTGAAATAAGAAGACGAAGAATAGGATGGAAAGACAAAGCACAGGACATAGGATTGGAGAATGGAGGAACAGAGAGGGTAAGATGGGAGGAAGGGTAGCATGGAAGGAGGGAAGGAAAATAGGATCAGAGGAAGGAGGGAGAGAAAGGTAGGTAGGATGGGAAGGAAAAGGAAAGGTAGAAAAGGCAAACCACCATCTACTTCCACTTTCCTAATGAGGAAGACAAAATGCAGAAGAAAAAGGAGTGTAAATGAGAGAAAAAAAGCATAAAGAGTACAGCTGGATTAACTGCTGCAAGGGCAATGAGAGCGAGAAACAGAGTGCGAGTTTGTGTGTCGGTTACACCAGTAGGTGCGTGTGTCTGTGGCCTCATACATGTACACATGTGTAAGGTGTTTACTATCAATTACCAGAACAAAAAAATATTCAACTGCCATTCTGAAACATGCACCGATAGAATAAAATCCCAGAAAACTTATTACGTTTTACCAAATGTTATAAAAAAACATATTAAAACATGCTCAATTTTAATTATACAAATAATATAATCATACTTAGAGAAACCTAAGATTAATACACACACCACAAATTAAATAGCTATCAATCAATACAAAAATGACTTTAATGCAGTGCTTAAGATCTTTCTGCAGACCTTTTAAATACAAAATTGATGCACTGTATTCTCTTGACTCTCCCAATAATTCCATATTATTATTATCTCTAAACTCAACACAGAAGCATACATATAGAACAGGGTTCCTCAACCTTTTTGTCATATCCAACTTTACCTCTAAAGGCAGCATCTTCATTTGACTCAAATGCTGGATTATGAAAAAAAAAGCGTTGATTGTAATGAAACGCCATTTTCTGGATGAGGCCCGGAGGCTCCCCAGAGCTATCCCGGCTGATATGGACATTATTAGACTTTGGCATCAGTGTGAATGGAGTTCATAGGCCTACCAGGGACCACGAGCCAGAACCTGGCCCCCTCAGAGAGGCACAAGAAGCAATAGAATTGCACATGTGATTTGGTGCATTCTGTGTTTGCCATCGACCGGGTCAGGCACCCAGAAAGGTAAGCATCCCAAAATAAATCCCTATTCTGGTTTTAACTACTACCGAAAGTCAAACGAGTGGACAGAACTCCCCAAAGAAAAACAAGCAAATGAGCATGACGTCACTACTTGCATCTGCACAGCTTTCCCCTCCACGGATAGGGGAAGGGGAAAAGCCTCAGACCCCCCACGCCGGCTATTCACACCTTCAATTCTGAGGTTGGATGTCAAAACACGTGAAAAAAATGCCTACTGGAGGGAGGGATGCCGAGGAGCCTCCGGGTCTCACCCAGAAAATGGCTTCAATACATTCAATGCCAGTTTTCTGATGGGGAGCTCCTTCGGCTCCCTGGAGCTATCTACCCAAAGACAAGGACAAAAGAGGGAAGGACCCGGGAGGCAGAAACCACGCATCCTAAACACAAAAGCAAGATAGCAGGCAAGACCGAAAGACCCTGTGGACGACCCAGGAGCCCCAAACCAGGGAACAGGGAAGAAAAAAACCCGGGTCAAACCAAAGCGCATCCCCGGACACAGACGCCACGGCACTGGGGCCACTGATAGATAAGCGAGAGTCGCAACCAGACACAACAAATGATGCACCCCCTGTCCAACCTACCAAGCATCAACAACCCAAGGACCCCACCGGAAAGCAGCCGTCACATGCTTCGCCAGAGAAGAAGTAGACGGCTTCAAATGAAGATCCTATCACCAGAGCCAAAAGAGCAGAAACCCCTGCACCGGGAGAGAGCATGAAGCACCCCAATCCGACCCCCAGAGGTCAACGCCAACAAGAAAACAGCCTCGGAGAGACAAACCTGAACCAAAGGGGCCACTACAAACCGAGAGGAAGAGAGATAAAAAGAGCACCCTGTCCAATGACTAGGATGGCTCAGGCAGCGCATGGCAGGCCGAAGGTGAAACAAAGCTCTAGACAGCTTGCGAAAGGCGCAGAAGGAACATCGATGCCGAAAGCAAGCTGCCGTGGCTCCACCAGCGTCGCACGATATGAGGCGACACAATACGTCCGTAAACACATCGAGCGAGGGCTCGGGTAGGCGCCAAGGCACTGAACCCTGAAAAACCCGAAGAGGAAGCTGGCGACATAGCAGCCGACGCAAAGCCCCCAGAAGACGACCCCAGCAGCCGCGAGAGGTGGAAGGGATGTCCCCGAAGGAACCAGACAGATATACTTAAGTTATAGAAAGGGGGCAATGAACCAAAGGCAGACCCATCCCCCCACCAGGCAGGAAAACAAAAACAAAAGAAAAAACCCACAAGAGGACAACATATCCAGGCAGAACAGAGCCAGCTGCCATAATAGGTGATAACTAGCTGTACAGTACCCCCACGCCCCTACCAGTGCAAACTATCCCTTACCCTAGGGTAAACAAGGGAGGAGGAAAACCCCCAGCACACTCAGGGCGGTCAATTACCGAGCACCAAAAGACCAACAGAGGTAGACCCTAGGGTGACTTGTGGAAGAGAACCCCAAGCCCCAAGGGCAGTACAGTACTTACAGGGCACTTAAGGAACGTGACCCTAGGCGCATGCAGCCCGAGTACTTGGGAAATTATTCCTGGCTCGTGCACCACCAGAGAAGACTTCTCCCACACCACAAGGCACAGAGCAGAGGACAGAAGTCAGGAGCCAGAGCCACAATGACCAATGCCATTCACATCAGCCGAAGAACTGAAGGTGTGGATAGCTGGCGTGGAGGGTCTGGGGTTTCCCCTTTGCCCTCCCGGGAAGGGGGAGCTGCGCAGACAGCGAGGCGGCAAGTAGTGACATGCTCGTTTGCTTTTTTTCTTTGGGGAGTTCTGTCCACTCATTTGATTTTCAGTAGTACTGTAGTTTCAACCAGAATAGGCATTTGTTTTGGGGTGCTTATCTTTCTGGGTGCCTGACCCGGTCAATGGCAAACATAGAATGTTCCAAATCACGTGCTTTTATAGGCCATTGCTCCCCGTGCCTCTCTGAGGGGGCCAGATTCTGGCTCATAGTCCCCGGTAGGCCTATGAACTCCATTCACACTGATTGATGTCAAAGTCTAATAATATCCGTATCAGCCTAGATACCTCCGGGGAGCCAAAGGGGCTTCCCCCCCCCCCCAAGAAAACTACGGTGTATATATATATGGAAGGTACTGCATATTTTCAGATTTAACAAATCCATTAAATAAAAATATTTTTCAGAAACTAAACAGACAGGTATCCATTTAAACAAATTATCAAATATAACCATTTGATTAATCCTTACATATCTTAAACTAAATGTTTTCTTTCAAAACAAATTTCCAAAGTGCTGTAAACAGGAGAATTTGGATTTTTGTTGTCTGTATTATATTCTTATGCTAGAATAGTTATTGTACATATGGCTACCATCTATAAATATTAGATCAAATGGTGAATGGTTCTCTCTCCAATAAGTTACACTCTGCTGGTCAAAGTGTTGCTGAATGTGTGTACATTAGTACAGTATCCGGCTTTCTGGCACAATTCAAATACGTACTGTACAGTAGGCCCTCGCAAAGCTCAAGGAATATTTTAAAGGAGAATTTTGTCCTGCATAAAATCAAGCTTTGCAAAGCTACTACAGGTATTCTATACGAAAAATAGGTTACAGTCTAGACCTTCCAAAGTCAAAGTTTTCCCACTCATATCTTGAAAAACAACTATTGCACAATATTTGAATAGTGCTACCGAGTTACCAAGTTCTTTTACCACATCCACATCACAATCACACTGTGCAAGACTTATACACTCACTAATGAGAAACACTGAGTCGTAGTTTGTATGTGGAATGTGTTCCCCGAAAATCTTCATAAATCAAACTTAAAAGTACTATTGTTTATATGGGAAAACAAGGATACCTCTCATGAGGCCTGAAAGGTTAACTTTCAGAAAGACAGCATTTGCATGTTCCTTAAGGCAAGATTCTACTGGTTCCCTGGGCAGGAGCTAAAATGGATAGAGCAAGTGGGCACTTCACCCTGGCATAGCAAGGATCTTCTCAAATGTCTTGAGTTCTCACATCCAATGTGTCCTGAACAACAAAGGTCCTTGATGTCATGAATCGGGCTATTCTTGCCCCTCTTCTATTCTTTCTCGTGTAGTGAATTTTAACAGCTCCATGGCGAGGTTCTTCTGTTTCCTAGCATCTTTTTACAGCAAGTTTAACAGCTAGCACCAACTTAGCAGATGTTCTTTATACAGTATATGCTTTTCTTTGTTATCATGGTTTTGTGTCTTCTAGTTATAGGGAACACTTGTGTATCAACTCAACTTTTCCTTCTGAGCCGAATAAAAAACCAGTACCTTTCAGCGTGGCCCTTATGGTTTGTGTGTCCTTTGTTCACCATGGTTCGTGCACTGTAACAACTTTATACTGATATCTTAGAGGCTTCCTACCAGTTCTCTTTTGTGGCCCTCTTCTTCATCCCCTGTACTATGGGCCCAGCTACTGAAAACTTTCATCTTCAAACCGCTTTCCAAGTGGCCAATACACATACAGTACACACATGTAGTCACATCCCTATGACCTGCAGAAGTCCACCACTCTTAAATCATTCTCTTCCACAATGTCTTGCACTAACACCAGAGCTCTGATGCTCTGGCAACTGAACCAATGTTTGCACCCTGGAAACTCTCCTTAAATATCTTCCTGCGACATAAGTGTGGTCTTGGGGACACGCTATCTACCACATGATCATCATCTCTTTTTTTCTCTTTTTTCTTTTTTTAGGTCATTTCTCCCCCAAGAGTAAGTAATGTGACTCGGCTTTAGGTAGGAACCCTGTTGTCATGTACATACTGTCATCTGGCTGAGGTAAGGGAGAGCAGGCAAGTAGGCCATACAATAGTTTATCAAAAGAGCATTGTCTGGTGATCCTTGTGACATCAGCTAATGATTATAAGGGCTTTAATTTTGTTGGAATGAACCAAAGATCATTCAAGGCTGACGAGTATTCTGTCTTCCCCCCTAGCACCACCAGTATAAACCAAAAAAGGCATTTTAAGATGGTTGATGTACCAATGAGGCAGGTAGACCTGCCCTGACTGTCCCAGATCTGCCCATGGACCTGTAGAACCTTGTCATGGGAAGCATCCAAATGTCATGCTCAGCAGGAAGCATTTCAATATCCTGTAAACCAATCTGTGCTTACACTTTTCCCACTAAAACCCATACCTGAGCAAAACACTAAAAAATTGGCCAACACTTTCCTAATTTGGGATAAAAGTGAATCACTACATACTTTAACAAATAAATTATCCAATACAGTGCAAAATTAGGAACATTTTAGTATTAGTTAAAATTACTTTTAATTTCTTGATGTTGTGCAGCATGAGTTGCACAATATTTGGGAAAGTGTCAGGATACAAAACTATATTGGAATCTAAATTCCTTATAAAACAAGAGAAACATGTGCTAAATTATTTTTCCAAGGCACACTGAGTAGCCCATCAAATTCCCAGTGTGAGAAATGTGCTGCTCAAAGGTTTACTGTATGGTGAAAGAGGGCTTTGATGACTGATCAGAATGTTGGCAAATTTTAAAACAAATATGGCATTAGCCCTGTCATCACTCTGTTTACATGTGATCATGTGCGGTAAACACACACTAGCCAACAAAAGTGCAAACTCTACTTTTGATGAATATTTAGGTACAGTAATTTTATTTCAAAATATTAATTATTACAAATTCTATTACCTACAGTCCCTGGCGACTGAATATTTTCTCTACCATTCTGATAACATATACCAGGGAGGAGGCCAAAGGTAGCTGCAACTCAGCAATGTACAGCTAACTTATCCAGGGCACACTGGATTAGGTAATGAAATATGAATTGAATGTATTGTCAACTCGCATCACAAGAGCCTCTCAAACACACAACAAAATTCCAAGCAAATCTCCCTAAAGGAAATAACAGTCCAAAAAGAGGTAAAATCTGCGAGAACAATCATAGACATGATGCTCCATATCCACTCATGTCTGCGATACTGAGGGCAGAGCTGAAGTAACCACATACCACTGTACTACACATTAGTTTAGTGACAAGTCCTCTGTCTGCATAACAAAAAAAATCCCCCAAATTTTTTTGTCTAATACAATACAGAACTGTTGAAATGCATTCCCTGAACCGACAGGCAACTAGACAGGCAAATAGCAAAAATATTGTCTGACATACTTTGGCCATGATGGAACAAGTAATTATCAAAAGAAGGCAATAAGCCGGGAAGGCTTTGAAGCACCATCAAATGTAAGGGGTATTCATGGGGCGCTAAATATCACTATGGATGCCAATATGAGAACAAAAGCACATAAGGCGAACGATTATCAAAGGTATCCAATTCAGTAAGAATTCGATCGAGGGACAAGTGACCGCGAGGGACAGTTGAGAAGCAAGACACGTTCGTCCTGGAAGTCAAGACATTCAACAGGGATATGCACGACTGTAAGAGAGAGACTACAGTTTGGACAATAAGGAGCAGGACGGCGCTCCATTAAGTGCCTGTGAGTTAAGCGTTAATGACCAATACGTAACCTCACCAGAGCCGTTTCCCACCGCCAGTTACGGTGTTAGGTGGAAGGCCATGGGGGCCTTAGGGGGAAGGCCATGGGGACACACTACTTTTAAGAACATGCAGTTTGTTACTAGTAACAGAAGATCAATGATCTCACCAATGGGCAAGGATGGAGGCATGAAAAACTGGGTATAAGTCTGAATAAGGAACACCTTTACGGGAGATGGGACAAGTGGGATAGCCTCCTTAGCGGCAGCGTCCGCATGATCATAATGGAACAAGCAAGTCTACCAATATTCAGGGGCTGAGAGAGTGGTCATCAGATGGGGCTGCCTCCTCCAGCCTCAACATGTGCCAGGAGCTGCCGCAAAGATATTGTTACAGACCAGAACGTAATTACTTTATGTACTTCAATGTCTCTGATAGTTCATTTTCTAATCTAATTTTTGCAGTAATATTATTCAATAGTGTGTAATTTGAGGAATTTATACAGTTGAATGTGTAGAACATCACTATGCTAAAAAAAAATAGGTGCTCATATGTAGACACACATCATATTCTTTGAACAATAAAACAGTGTTTTTGCTGTTCTTACACTATATACACACATCATATATATAGCTATCAACACTTATGCACCATAACAAACCAATAATCAGTTCTGGTGGGTGCGGTGATGAAATCAAAACACAGCATGGAGCTACATGGTATATGCAGACAATACCAGCAATTATTTGATGAAAGAAAATGCCTCCAATATACAGTACTAAACATATTGCTATGACGAGCCACAGACCTGTTATTATCACATTGTGTCACTAAATCCTGAATGTGAATTTCCAAAAGGTTATATTGTAAAGGAGCATGTGGTCATTTCATGAAGTATAGATGTTTGAAACAATGGCTGAGTGCTGTCCCTCTCCACCTCATTATGTAAACATTATAACTAGCATTGTGCTCCCTAATATCTGAAGGTTGTACATGGTCTTTATCACAGTCAGGATCATCTATGACACTATCATTGCAAAATAATTGCAGATACATCTTTTATTCATCATTATAAAGTGATACTATGTCCCTGAACATCACAGGTGTGCTGTGCATGCACCGGCAGTAAAGCAGCTCTCACAGCCAGGAAAGGGGAGGGGGGAAGGGGGGGGGGGAATGTACAAGATTTTTTTTCATGACGGTGTCCCTTTACGGGAGTCCTCAGGAACAGGATGCGAGCCTTTTGTACCCACGGGAGTTTTGAATCTTACAATATACTAACAAACATGATATGTGCATACCGTTTCCCCATGATGTCACAGTAAGTCACAGCTTTCCATTAAATTAATAATTGCGTAATGGCTTCCACTGGTGTTGACAGTAGATTAATACTATTGCCAAAGTGAACGCCAAAACTTAACAAATCAGTAAGCAAAAAAAACTCGTATTCTTACTCACATTATGACTATATTGCATGAATTGTTTGCAGAAGCATCAACTAACAAAATTTGAATTTGTATACGGTACGTACTGTATTTTATAATTATTATTATTATGTTATTTTTATGACAGTATTTAGGTAAAAGGCCCAATGCAATTTCTTTAAGGTTATTCAGCACTTATGTTAAAATCTCCTCTTTAATTTTATCCAGGGGCTCTAAAAAAAAATGTGCGGAGTCACTAATGATCATCATCAAAATACTTGTACATTATTTTAAAATGCTCTTCTAAAAACACTTATGATCATTGAAACCAAAACCCCCTTCAAACACAGCAAAGTGAGAGCGTGCAGAACCTAGGTTGAGGAGTACCACTGTAGACTCACATTTCCCTAAGAGGTGGCAGTTCATTATCATATTATACAGAATTTCCTAACCAGGGGCCCGATTCACAAAGCAGTTACGCAAGCACTTACGAACCTGTCCATCTTTTCTCAATCTTTGGCGGCTTTGTTTACAATTATTAAACAGCTAATGAGCTCCGAAGTACCAAGCGGCTGTATATAACAATAACAACAGTTGATTGAGAAATTTTCAGGGTTGTAAACTGTTCAATAAATGTAACCAAAACCGTCAAAGATTGAGGAATGATGTACACGTTCGTAAGTATTTGCGTAACTGCTTTGTAAATCCGGGTCCAGCTACTTAACATTATTTAATACAGCAGTTACTGCTATTTCACTCACTCTCCAAAAATTACCAGGCAAAATAATTCGTCTTATACCGTGTATCTCATATTAAAATATATGGTAAATCAACAATTATAAAACACCTAGTGGAATGCGAGGCACACTAGTCATCTTAAAGAAGAAATTACTTAAACACAAAAAATTATACAATAAGTTGTATCAAACCTTTGAATTTTTTTCCTTTACACATACTTTTACAAACAGAAAGTTGGATTACTACGAACATTTATCATTCTTATAACAAAATGATGAAAATTTTCTAACCTACCATTTACTTTACAAAAATATACATAGTGTAGTATTATATAGCTTACATATTTGGCTAGAAAAAATACTACTGAATACTATTTATTTACAATAGCTACTGAACATTTATAGATCTATAAGAAGTACAATGAACAATAACACATACATAACAAGTTAGTAAACAAAAAAATTCCACTTGAAAGTAAAACAAAAGCAAAATTGATCATGTTTATTGGCACTTACAAGTCAATAATACATTTTTCACACTATGCAACTATTATCACAAATGTTTAAACCCTTCACCAAAGCTACAAGAATGAGAACCACCACTACATCTTTACAGCAGAGACTAGCAACCATGTTAGTAAAACTCTCACACACGAAAGGAAGATCAGCTTGAGCAGTGACAGCTGACACAAAATAATCAGGTGAGCAAAGACATGGGTTAAAGTTGCCAGCCCCTTCTGCATATCGACCGAGAGTGAATAAACCAGAATAAGAACCAGCAAAGTACCATTAACAACTGAAAGTGCAGACACAACCAATCTCTGCATCCTTAAACAGTCACCAACCTGAAAAAGACGCAGTTGGCCAAGAGAAGTTACCAAACCATTCAAGATGCTAGCTCAAGACAGCATGTAAATGAAGAATATGCCAACCCAATACGCAAGAAAAATTAACATAGGCCCCCAAAAGCCAGTCATTCCATCCTGTTTAATTACCTTTACCTTTTTTATACATTTATACCAGTTAAACTGCCTTAGCAATGGCAATGCAGAATAAAATGCAGGTTATATACTTTTTGGAAATTATGTGCAGTGTGTTGATTGACTCAACTCATAACCAGGAGTTGCAATCCATAAAGACAATGATGTAAGCTTGTCAAACTGCAGACAAGTCTGAAAATTAGTCGAACAAATGTAGAACCTTACCGATAATGTTTTTACTGTCTTTATAAATATAAACCTGGAGTTTAAAAATGGCATAATCAAGGTGATATTAATGTTTGCAGCAGAAAGACCAAGATAAAATAGTGAGGTGAGAGCTACAGGTTATTAAAGCATAATGGCAGTGCACAAGTAAAATAGAAGTCTCAAGAAACCAGGATAAAAGGGATTGAGTCAAACTGCTTGTGAGTGGTTAGTAAAGAGCCTACAAGGTGGGGCAGGGAAGCCAATAATCACACAGCATTTGGTGCCATTGCCCAGCCTCTCCTCCAAACCTAATACCAGTCCTCCTGCTCTGAGTAAAATTTCCTTCCTCTTAAGTTTATACTCTGTCAACTTACTAATGGCAGGTGATGAGGCTGGTCATGGGAAGAGAGGCTGGGCTGGTGGTGGCCTTACCTTCCCCACCCCTATCGCCAGGCCTGCTCCATGGATTGGCAGCCTTTGGAGGCAAACTAGGCAGGGGTGGCTTCCCGGGGGAAGCCGTTGGCAACTGAGAGTTGCAGAAGTCGGCGTGATGGCAGCATAACACCTCTTCTTCCAGCCACGGGTACACATTGTGGGAGTAGCCTCCTCGGCACTTGTGTGCATGCTCGGGAGGGAACTGCTTGCTTTTGTCCAAACACGCCTGCTTCCTGTAGCAGCCAGGTCAGAGTGACACACAGCTGTTAGTGCCAGCCATTCCTATACACAAGAGGCACTTGCTGGGCCCACACTTTTCTTAGTATTCCACCCACCCAGCACCAAAGAAGATACCCTTAACACTCAGTGACAGCTCAAATTTTATCCAAGATTCAAATTTTCCCATTATGAACATCACTCACCAATTAATTTATTGTTGCTTAATATATATTAAATTTACATATTTTATAAAATTTTGAATGTTATTAATTTTTAATTACAAAATAAAAACACTACACATAGGGCATATAAAAATATTTCTTTTAATCTAAGAATCAAGGAGGAGGAGAGAAATCACCATAATTAATACAAAGACTACAATTATACTGTTACCCACAGGGTCAAACAAGTCCTGACAGCAACCTTCTGATTACTTGTAACCCTTTGTACGCAAGTGTGACCCTGTAACAGAATTGCACACAAAATGTTCATGAAGAATCTTTAAAATGTACTGGAAATAATGATTTACGTTTCAACTTGGCGACTTAAAAAAAAAAAATAAGCACACATTTTCAAGATACCTATTCACAGCTATTCAATATAAATAAGAATAACAAAAGCTACTCTCCTTATCACCGAGATGTATAAATCGTTACATTGTCTTTCTTAGACAACCTAATATTTCATATATTTTATTAATGCAGAATTCACTTTTGTTCTTATAATCAGCTACATGTTGGATAAAAAATAAAAAATGGACAAATAATGAAAACGCAAGATAAAGTGGAGGCATGATTTTTACTGCTCGACTATCGGAAAATCACAGCATCATTAACCCTTAATGCCTTGCCAAAATTACAGGACACTAAGCAAATGTAAGGGGCAGTGACAACTTATAGCATTTCTTTCAGTGACAGAACATCATAAAAGGCTCAGTTAATTATTGAATACCTTTTTACATAAAATGGAGAGCAAGAATTAGGAGGAAGAGCAATAAAAAATGTTTTGGAAAAATCATAAGAGGGGCACTGGCTGCAAAATTCATAGCTTAATGAATAAAGTAAATATACTAATAACTTGTAAAACTTTTGGTAGCTGTCATTTTCAGTGCCCCACTAAACAGCACCCATACACAAAACTGTCAAAATTCTGTGTCCCCCACAATGGCATGCTCAGAAACGTTTCCAAATGCTTCACTCACTCATCTCACCAATACCAGAAAGTCTTGTTGAAATGTTCTGTACAAGTGAAGTATTCACTTGTTTACTACAAATGATGCCTCTTGTATCAAAACTGTTATTCCTAAAATAGGATGTTTAACAATTTTAATGACCTCTACAACTTTACATTTTAATAACTATTTATAAATTTCAAAATCCTATAATTTACACAAAAAATTCAAGTACTGTACAGGACTGCACTTTCAAAAAATAAATAGCTATTATTAAAAATTCAATTACAAAATTTTAATATGTCAGAAACTCATATAAAAGTAAACATTTAATAATACTTTCAAATTTGTTTCTCCTGCAATTAGTGTTTAGTATGGGATTTTCAACACAAAACACTGAAAGGCTTTAACCAATCAACCACAAGTAACAGACTGACAAATTCAATTCTTTCTTCAAACATCAACTTCTCACTCTACAGTAATGGAATGTGCCTCCTCTAGTTTAATCAACAAATTCAATACCTTAGCATATGGTATATTCAGCTATACTATATTCTGCCGCTTTCTGCCAACCCTCAATTTATATTTAAATACAATGATGCTAACTTTACCCTCACATTTTAAGGAAAAAAAATTGGTATTTAGGCATTTAACCAAAGAATAAAAGTATAGTACATGATCATGGTACTTTCACATGAACAACAAACACTTGCTACTTCAATGTGCACTTTTAGATTATCCGATAATGAAAATCACATAGATATACTAATTTTAATAGAACAGTTGAGTAAGAAATTGCTTATAACACGGCACATATGAGCTCCTAATGAATAAAAAGGACTATTTGTATTTCTTCAATTTTCAATCTTTGATGGGGTATATATACAACATCAGTATATGGCCACAACGCATGGCAGCTCGAGAAGATCACCTAAATCACTTGGTTTTGGCATAAACAGATATGAAATTATGTATATAAATTCTAATCGTGTCACATCATTCCATTCTAGTTTATCCTTCTATACTAGGTTCTCAATATATGGGTAAAATGAGCACATTTAAATATCTTACTTTATCTCTACACTGTATTCCAATCTCTGTTGCCTTCTTTCCCAACTTAATAAAGAGAATTTTATCTCACAGGGTGGCCACAAATCTTATTAAAAGCATCTGTAATGCCTTGTGTGTTAAATGTTCCTGAAGAAGCATACAAAACCTTACATGCTGGCTTAGTTAAAGTTAAGTAGTCACCACTTTCTTACACCGAGTAACAACTGTGTGTGAAAAGAAAAATGTCTCCAGCTACTGCATGAATTGTGAGACTATAGAAGGAAAGAAACATATGGTAGAACAACAATTAAGGGTAAAGAAGAGTGGGAAAAATGAATATAATGAAAGTGAAAAAGATTAGTTGGAGAAGAGGAAGAAATAACTAAGTGTAGCCAAAGGAAAGAATGAGCCAAGGGGGTACATTCCTTCACTTCCCCCCCCCCCTTTGTGCTTCCATGGACCACTGAGACTAACTTCTCTATTACCTGCTTACTAGCACACTTAACTCAAAACAAAACAACTCGCACTAATGATCACTGCTAGTCAATTTAATATACCTAACCATGTAAACACTGCTAAACACTTCAATGTTCTGCTCACTAAGCTGATTTTCCTTTAGAGTTCCAATCTCCAAGTTCATATTCTAATCCAATCCACACTTAATGTTTTACATGCTTATCATTCTGCTGGTAAATCCTGGGGAATAATTCACCAAGCTATAAACACATTTACAGCCTCATCTGATTTATGATGTCTACCACTCTACTTATACAGTACTAATATTATTTATCATTCGTTTCACCTGTTCTCCTTTTTATATCTCATCATTTTGACGCATCTTCACAAATTCATTCTTTGCCTTATGGGTCCTCTTAATACATTTAATGCCAATTAAGACACATTTAATGTTCCTCATTAATTACTCTTTTGTAACATGTAGCTTCCCATTTATCATTTCAAAATGTTCCTTTCTATATTTTGAATCTGTTTATGTATTGTTTGTATTCACCTCAATTCAAGTACGTTGTTACGGACCCAAGCCCAGCGTAGTAGCACGGAGCTGTGACGACAACGCCATCTGTGAGTCAGCTCCCGAAACCCCCTCCAAATGGGCGGCACCATCTAGCGAGGGCGGGATATACTGGCCACAGGGGCTGGTTTCCCGTCTTAATCAGCTCGTAACGTAGCCGCTGCTTACCTCTGGTGAGGTGGCGCTTAGACAGCAACGCCATCTATGGAGTGGATAGGTGGACGTTTGTGTCTAAGCCTGTAAGTGAGGTGCCCTAGAGTGTCCCTAGTACTAATGACGTGTCTGATTACAGAGTCGACCTGGGACTGCTGTATTGGACGATGAGTCAGTCTACCCAAGGCAGCCAAAGTCTCTCCACGTGTTTGCTGCAGTAGCTGTGAGTCACCCCCGGACGGACACTGTTGAGTGTGTTAGCCTGCCTGTGACGTGGCAGTACCAGAAATCATCTTATCTGGGGGCTGGCTGGTGGAAGAGACTACCCACTGTGGTGCGGAGAGAGGAGAGTGATCTGCGGAATCACACGAGGCTCCTGCCTAGGGCTCGCAACCCTAGTATCGGTCATGGAGTGGCCTACACAGCGGAGCTGATTGGAACCTGCCAGCTACAGGCTGGATTTGTGGTTGAAGGCCTCCACGACGGTGCACCCAGTGGGACTGTGATTTGGCTGGCCTGTGGCCGGGGTAGATTCGCCGAGAGAATCGGAGGATTCATCGTGGGCCACAAAGAAGAGAACCAGGGCTACTCATCGTGAGCACCGTGGAGCATCCTGTGTCTTCAGAGGAAGACTAATCTGTATATAATAAGTGTAGTTATAGCAACCCCGCGTGTGACTGTGATATATTTATTTATGGTGGTGGTAGCAATATATATACAAAAGCAGTGCATTTGTATCCCTTCCCCTTTAATATACTTGCGTTACAGAACACACCCCTTGAAAGCCACTACTAACTTGGGGCCGGATACCCAAACTCTAATAACATCAGAGAAGAACCCAGTTGCGACCCAATAGGGCCGTAACATACGTATGTTTATTTGGAGTTTACCTGGAGAGGGTTCCGGGAGTGGTTCTACTCCCCAACCACGACCTGTGGCCAGGTTCAAATTGTGATAAATTGGTCCATCAGGCTGTTGCTTGGAAAGCTCACAGGACCACACATCCACTACAACCTGGTCGGTTTGGCACTTCTTCCAGAATCTTATCTAATTACTTCTTGAAGTCCACCTTTGTTCTGGCAATATTTTTTTATGCTTGCTGGGAGCGCAATGAACATTCACAGACCTCTGATGTTCATACAGTGCTCTATGATTGTACCCATGACACCTGTACACCTTTTAGGAATTCACTAATTTCTTTGTCATCCTCTGTATAGGAAATGTCACTTGTAAGTACTGTACAGGTCCAATACTGGTGGAGGTCAATTATTTTGATTTTGAATATGTGAAGAAATAATTTGGTTTCTTCTTTCCTCTTACAATGCTTTCTGTTCTTATTTCATTTCCTCAGTCTGGTATGATTGCTTTGACTCCTGCTCTATTTCTTCAATTCTCTGTTTAAATAATTTTTCTTTATTGGGATAGTTGAGTCTGCTTAAGCATTTCTACTCTTTCTTCTCCTGTAGAGTTACCTGCATTCTCTTTCTAAGTTGGTCCTCTTTCTGGCCTTTCTGGCAAAAAAATGTATTTCAAGCAAATGTTGTATGCATCAGCAGTCATTATTCTATTCTTTGCTTGGGTGTTTTGTTACTTAAGATGGTTTCACTATTGGATGTTTGCAAGTTCTATGAGTAACACCTTTTGCTTCATAATCTTTTTGAACCTATCACAAACACTGATGTTCCTTGCACTTCAATGAGCTTGTGATCTGAGTATGTGGTATTTGAAATTATAACATCTTAATTGTTTCTTTGTTGCTTGTGAAGATCAGATCTCTAGTATTTTTATTTTGATTCCTAGACACCAGATTCCTCTGAGATCTGCTGGATAAGCAAAAAGTTGTCACAAACTAAGTATTTCCCTGAACTGTGGTTAGTCAAGTTCCAGGTTCATTTCCCGCTATAACGTTATTAATTGCTAATCTCAATCTTAGACTGGGTAGAAAGAAATCTCCAAGACAATATCTGGTATTGGGTTTGACAATATCAAGACTATTCCCTATTTTGTTTATCTGCTCTGTGAATTTCCTCAACTGTATGCTTTATTGCATTGCTTTCCCTGCTAAAATGACTACCTGAAAACCTGACCACTGGTACAGCTTGACATTATCGAGATGTCAGAACCACTGTATCTGTGTACATACTTCATACTGACAAGAGATATAATAAAGTTATAGTACTATTATTATTATTAATTATTATTACTGTATTATTATACCATTTGTCACTAGTCAACCAGCTTTCTCTCTCTCCATTTACTAGTGAACATACAATATTGCCAATTTACAATTTGGAGAAAACTAACATTGCCCATTAGCCCAACTACAGAAGATTAACTACTATTAGGATCAACCCTTTTATAGCTGATCTCTAATTAACTGCAAAAATAGATTAGCCAGATGAATACTGTACTACAGATCAAACTAAGATCATCACGCTCCACTTGTCACGGAGTACAGATATATCCCCCATGTGACATACACAGCATTTTAAATAGCATGTTCCTCTCAGTATCAGGGGCCAAATTCACGAAGCAGTTATGCAAGTACTTACGAACGTATACATCTTTCCTCAATCTTTGATGGCTTTGATTATATTTATTAAACAATTTTTAAGCACGAAAACTTCACAATCAACTGTTGTTACTGTTATAAACAGCCTCCTGGTGCTTCAGAGCTCATTAACCGCTGAATAATTGTAAACAAAGCCGCCAAAGATCGAGAAAAGATGTACAGGTTCGTAAGTGCTTGCGTAACTGCTTCGTGAATTTGGCCCTAGCAGTTCATGTAGTTCACCAACTGTTATTGCAAATAAATAGGATCTTGTTCTTCCAACCTATGAACTTGGTCTGGACAGAACAACTACATTCCAATTTATATTTGTTGCTAACTAATATCAAAGTATATTTTGAGCAAGTTATATTTTTACAGCTTATTATTACTTTGTGTCTTATCTGTTCAATACAAAATGTTATTTTAAAACAAGATGAATAAATTCAATTTTACTAAAAAAAATAATTAACTCAAGCTCAAGATACATTTATTGAAATACTGCAACACATCTAAACACAAATAAAATTGTAAAAATTAATCTTACAAAAGATATCTGTAAAATAACTCAAATAAACAAAACTGAACACTTCTAACATCTGCTGTAGAAAATTGACATTTACTGGCAGTATTCTGGGCAAGTTCATACATTAAGACTCGTTAAGGCACCATATTTGTTCTTAAACATATTTCCTTGAACATTATAATCAACTTACTACTACTAACAACATATTAACAATTAATATGCATAATCTACAAAATCAATGACAGTGCCACTTCTGATGACAGATGCCAAAAGTTACTTTTTACAATCATCACCACTAATAATGACAAGCTTCATTTTTTTGAGGGGATGCCATATACTGCAGGCCATTTATTATTTAAAAGTCATTTAAAACCCAGATTAAAAAAGCAGCATAGAATATGATGAAATGCCTCTTTCTGGAGGGTCCGTAGTGACAAGTCAATTCATGCCTGACCCTTGTGAGTCATATATAAGCCTACTAGGAATGACAGGCCAAAATCTGGTCCCCTCGAAAAAGGGGGCAAGGAGCAGGGGATCCAATAATACCCTAACCAAGGAAAGGTCATCATAAAGGTGGGCAAAGTAAAATAGCAGAGTAAAGAAAGCATAGAAAATGAGTCACCAAAGCTTCTAGATGAACGAAACATCTGGTTGTGAAGCAGTTCTCTCCTTAGTTAAACTTGTACACCATCAGGGAAATAGCACCTTCCTCCTCCATCCCTCTAGTTGTGAACTTCAATCATTTATCCAGGAAGATGGAAAACTAAAGACCCTGAACAGGGAAGCTGAAAAAGTTACTAAGACAGCTTATGAAATGGGCCAATGATACGTTGATACTGAACATTAACAGCAGCCGCTCCGGAGAAAATGTCGAACAGCATGAAGTAATAGCATTCAGCATGAGACACCTATCCATAAACTACAAAAACGATACGACCAATGGTACAGAAACAGAGGACAAGCAACAAAGAGAAAATATGGAAGGAGTGCCAAGAATCTTCATACTGTCACTACAACAAAAGCTGCAGGTGAGACACCAAAAGATCGACCACCTGCAGACCATACAAAGAGTGGTACACAGGTCAAACTCCATATATGTAGATCAGTGGAGAACCTTGAACTAATGAGAAACATCTCTGAGCGTATCTGTTGAAAGAAGCAGAGCTGTGGAAAGCAATGTGAGTTTAGAAAATGAGCACAAAGGGCAAGAAACCACAGATGAGCTATCCAAAATAGAGCCAACAGGGAAAACCCTGCTGGAGAACATCTCTAGACTGGATAAAACCTAGAACAACAGCCAAACAGATAAAGAAACCCCCAGCAACCCGTCCAACAGAAAGGCATCCACTGCATGAGCTTTGGGATCAGAAAATGGAGCCATGTAAAATAGAAGCCACCAGTTCTCTGCTAATGAATGGAAGAAAGAGTTGTTGATGGTCCACTCTGTGGTGATCGAGTGAAAATGAGTAATTTGGCACTCCTGAAATGCAAACTGCACAGAGACCCAAACTCACAAGACTTTAGAAGGAATGTCGCCTGAAGAGTCTCGCCCCACAATGGAAGAGACCAAAGTGACCCCTTGCAATTCAATGAACCATCAGAGTAGTTGGAGTGAAGCCGGACTATGAGGCCCACCCAAAGTCAAAGCAACTTCCAAGTGTGCAAGACTGCCTCGAACTTACACGGGATGCTGTGCACCTGACTCAACCAATTCACCAAACAACCCCAAGCAGCCAGGTGAGTGTTGAACACAAATCCCTAACCCAAGGCTGAAGTATCCATGAAAAGGTCAAGCAAAGGGATGTGGTGGGAGGGGGATATGCTACTGGACAGAACCCCCCAAAAAACATAAAAGAAAACTGGAAAGCCAGAAGCCATCAAAGGGGCCAAGAAGTCTGCATCTGACAGTCTCAGCAGTGGCGAAAGGGATGGAACCAAAGAAAACAGAGCTGAAGAAAATAATTCATCAGAAACCCAAACCAGGCATGCTAGGAAAGAACCAGATTCCTAGCATGCAGACAAGTGAATTGGCTAGGAGCTAATCTGCTTGTCTGTGGATACAGATAGATGGAACAAATATTGTACACAAAGGCCCCCCATAGGACAAAACATAGAGTTCAGGATGGCCAACATTAATCTGAAAAACTAGGACCCAAAGAGCACTGGGGAGGGAAAAAAGAATGTAATTAACATCAAAGGTGTATGCACTTGGCAAAATGACTAAGATTCACTGCTAGTGGATGGAGGAGGAAGGTGCGGATTCCCCTAGTGGCTTGAAAGTGGAACTGATCAGAAAACTGCTTCATTACCTGGTGGTGCATATGTGGAACTACTGTAATGTGGAAACTGCTTCTTTACTCGGTGATTCGTTCATCTCAGGATTCGTTCAACTGGGTGCAGCTTACTAGGTATTAAGGTCCAAGGCACCACCAATAGAAACCCTCCCAGAAAAAAATCTAGATAATGTAAGTCGGACCTCATGAGCACATTTCCTGTAATATTTAAACTTTTATCTACATACAAAACATAATCCATAATGCTTTTAATTACTTTTCTCTTAAAAATTATGGCAATACTATACAGCATTATTTCTGCCTAACTTGCACTTAGTGGAGTGCAAATACTGCCATTAAAATATTTATGTAAACAGTAACATCTAAGAACCACAGCAATAAAATGTCTGTTACACACAGCTTCCTGCCCCCTCACTTCTCATTACCCAAAATTACACTGCTAGTTATCATTTCTGCCTCACCAGAGAAGCAGCATTCAAGCACTCATACTTTTGAATTATTAATGAGAATTTAGACCAGCATGAAACTAATAAAATAATCTAACATCTCCAGTACAAGAAGTTAGAATATAACAATTATTATTATTAATATGCTTTGGCCATTCACCTTAGCTTCTGAGTGGGTCACATGTTGAAGGCAAGTGTATGGGTACTAAAGGACAGAGATATATGGAAAGTGGAAACTGGTCACATTCTATGCAATAAGTTTATGAATAATAAGTAAAGAGGGTAGCCTCTGCTGAGGATATTTTCAGAATTCTACTAAAAGACAGATAAGAGATGAACCCTTCATATGGAAAAATATTTTGGATATTCAACATGGTATGCTTAACTCAAAATTGGGTGATGTTAAGATTAGTCAGAATGCAGGCCATTAATATGTATTGGAATTGGTTATATAAAAAGATGGTATACATTGGAATCAGTTATATGAAATAGATGGATCAACTGAAGGATTGAATACTGCACAAGAGAAAAGTTATTCCGATCCCTAGAAAGGATTACAAAAAACAGAAACACTACTATGAATGTAAAGAATGAATTGCACAAAAGTATGCTCCTTCCAACCCTGACCTATCTAGAGCAGAGTAACAAAGGACATAAATAAAATGTATAAATTTCTCAGTAAGTTTGCTGAATTGATACACAGTACCTATGAACTGCAAGTGATGCAAGTAGAGAGGGGCCTTTGGGGGATGGCAGATACAGCCAGACGTGAGGTGTTAGGTCAAGTAGTGTGGGGGTTGAGAGAAATACACTACATATGTTGTAACATATGAAGACAATTAATAGTAGACATACAAGGGAAAGAGGAAAAATAATTTATCTACGTCCACAAAGAAAGAACAAAAATATTAAATGAATTACTACATGTTTATAAAATACATTTACAAAAAATACGTAATTTGAGCGCATGACAATCGACTAAATGATGCAACATGTTAACAAATTTCCAACATTACTTTTTAGCTAGAAAAACAATTTATGCTAAATGATGCTCAGTTGCTAGCACTTTTTTTTTTAATAATTTTTTCACATTACTGAATATAAACAAATTTATGATTTTTCATAGCAAATTAATTTAAACAAATTCTAATTCGTTTCATAACTTAAACATTACCTGTATAGCAAAATTCTGTGCAGTGAGTTAATTTACAACGGGGGTTGCTTGGATAAGGAGAAATAAAGCTAGAGGTTTGCACAAAGTAATTATCAAAAGAAGGCACCAAATTGGGATGAAAATTCTATGCAGCGAGTTAATTTACAACGGGGTTGCTTGCATAAGGAGAGATAAAGCTAGAGGTCTGCACAAAGTAATCAAAAGAAGGCATCAAATTGGGATGACTATTTAGCAATAAACTGAGATCACTATTTAGCGCTGTGTTGTAGGATATTCCAAAAGTCCAGAGCTACATGAAGAAGTGGTTATACCCATATGTATGGATGAAAAATGCTAGTGGCATGAGAATTAAAAGTTAGAGAAATAGAAATGGACAAATTTAAGGCCAAGTATGGCATTCAGAGTAGAGAGAATAAAAAACGATAACATCGTGGAAAGATGTCGAGTGAGAAAGCCTGCAAGTTGTAAAATTGAGTATTTGGAGAGAGTTTGGTCAAGTTGAATAAATGGCTGATGAGGTAATTTGTGTGAATTTGAGAGCAGAATAGGAAGGCAAAGATGACTGGCAGATACAGGTATATAAGGGATCAAAGACAATTTCGTTTCCATTGCCCAGTCATGTTTATAAAAGCACAATGAGCAAAATCATTTTCAGTTGTTGCCTTGTGCGACAATCCAATTTTTTATACAGTACTGCAATTAAAATATTAACTAAAAATAATTTATCCAAAATAAGTGATTAATGCACTGTTTAAATAACAAACCAAAGCATTGTCACGGCCAAAACATGCCAAGCAACTTCAAAAACGGGTTTCAGTAACAGGGACAGTCAAAGTGTGTCAAAGTACAAAAGTGGCTACCAAAGTGAAGGCTGACAAAGGAAAAGTAACAAATTTTTCGGGGAAAAGGAGAATACAATTATATATGTTCCATTAAATAAATGTTCACATTTTTCTTGTCCACTTAGTAAACTGTTCCAGAAATTAACCTTGAACCCTGTGCAGCGTGCTTTAATTAAAAACCAGCGACATTGAACGAGTCAATCCGATATTTGGGAATTACCCATTTACCAAATAAACAAACCAATAATATATTACACAACCATCATATGCTAAGCATACAGCAATCAAGTTTAAATAAAATAACCAATGTAAACTAATGTAACTAAATACGGCATCCTTCCATAAAAAAAAACTTACTGTATATTGAACATCATACACTAAAGGAGTGCATACATGTAAGTATATGAATGTATATGTGTATATGTATGTATGTACCATATACATGTATGTCATGCCTAATAGCCAGAACTGCACTACTTGGCCTAGAGTGCAAGATCCAACCTACACAACAGGCTGAATGATATTTGCTATTTTCAAATATTTCTTTCCAAATGGGCACTTTTTCTAACAATAAAAATCTATCATATTAGGCACATGAATTACGGACTTAGTTATGGTAGTGTAAGGGGGTACTGAAGTTAGGTTAGGTTAGGTAAAGGTTTGATGAAATTTCTCTGTTAGTTTTGACTCAAATAACAAAATAGCAATCATATATAATACAGTACAAAGAATACTTTATAATTTCCTAAGAAAATTTTTTTGGAAAAATTTAATATTTTATGAAAATTTGGCTTGTTAATCAACTCTGGCCATTAGGTATGACAGATACATACATACATACATACATACATACATACATACATACATACACATAAACATTTGGTTAAATATGACCGAATTGCTGGCATTGTTGATCTTGCATGTAGTACAGTATAAGCTTTCTATGCTTCTACTCATTTTCTTACTCCCAGGATTAAGAAGAGTAATAAAGTTACCAAAATTCATGGAAAAGAAAACTAATGATAATTGAAAGGTAGACTTTTTACAACTTTTGGTTCCACTCTGAAACATCTTCAGGTAAGGAAAGAATATACTAGATGCAAATTTATCTTAAATACATATGTGAAAGAGGTAAAGGTGTGTGTGGGGGGGGGGGTAAGGTGAAGTAATCACACACGCAGGTGAAGACATAGGGGAATAATGGGGATGGCTCTCAATCAAACACTGGGCAAGGTGGTGGGAGGGGAAACTGGGTAGAGATGATGTTATCCGATGCTGTGTGGCGAGGTCTGGAATCAAGCGCAGACAAGGTATCAATGTCGCTACTCTGTATATTTAGGATGGGGCCTTTTTTCTTTCATGAGTATTGCTTCTAGTATTTGCAGTCTTCTCTGGTCAGTGGTGGATGCCAGGATTGTTGCATTTTCTATTATCATGTTCGTAGCGAGTGTTGTGTTGTGTACACTTTGCATATGGTTTCTAGGGACACCAGCTTGTAGATGGCTGGTCAGTCTTCTCGAAAGCTTTGTAGTGGTCATACCAATATATAAGTAGATCGAGGTGACATCCTTCAATGGGGCCATGTAAACTGGTATACCACGTTTGCTTTTTGGAGAGGGTTGTATTGTTTATTGGGGCTGTTCTTAAGAATTAAATCAGCAGTCCTCTTTGTTTTGTAGTAAATAATGATTTCCAATCTTTGGTCTGGGCTGTCAATTTCACTCCATGGAATGAAATGGAATATGGAGTAATACTCCATACTCCATAAAGTAATCAAACATAAGGGAAGACTTCACCTTATCCCACACAACATCACTTCTTCCATATATGTATTTAACATACATTTGCACCATGTGGATTCATTCTTTACCTGAAGATGTTCCAGAATGGAACGACATGTTGTAGAAAGTAAACCCTTCAATAATCACTAGTTTCTTTACCATGAAATTCGGTAACTTGATTGCTCTTCTTAATCACGAGAGTAAGAAAATATTTAGAAGTATGCATATGTATATTATATATAATATATATATATATGTATATATATATATATATATATATATATATATATATATATATATATATATATATATATATAATATATATATATATAATATATATATATAATATATATATATATATATATATATATATATATATATATAATATATATATATAATATATATATACAGTATATATACATATATATATACACATACATATATATACACAGTATACACACATTTAAAAACCCAATAAATAAATACTGTATTTCTACAACTTGAAACTTTACAAGACTAAAAACAGAAGCACATTGCCAGTGCTCACAGTCACACACTAATCCATAAAGCATACCAGCTTCTCCTCCTTCCTCCACTTGCCATACAAACACCCACACAAACCTACATACCTCCCACCCTACATGCAAAATTCGTTTACCCGCTACCAATATATTTTTTAAACAAGAAAAACTACTTTCATAGGTGTTAAAAGATTTGCATTGCTACAGAATATTCCTATGACCACACAAATAAACATGCACTTATCGCCACATTTAACATGTCAGGAATATATATTTAACTAGAGTAAAGATGCTCCAAACATCATTACCACTGTTACACGATAATGCATACCCCGTTTAACGATTCCTCCCACCGTGCTAAATGTTTTTCACACAGCGCGAATTCGTTCTAGCTCTTTTTATCTAAATTCTAAAACATATAAAATAAATTACTGCAGAAGTACTGTACAGTAATATCAACAGTGTCAGTACAGGATGATTAGCGGGTTGGTGGGTGGCTGGCCAGCTGGCCCCCATGCACTCTAACCAGCTAACCACCAATAAACACTAACATACCACCACACTAACACAGGCACACACACACTCCCTTATTTCCTATGACTCGAAGGAAAGGATTTTTGACAGTGATGAGCTTGTACCAGCTGTCATGTTCATAAATTAATGTGCGGGAGTGGGAAGAGTAGTTTTAACGGGGTTCCTCGATTGTTTCAAACGTGGGTTGGACATGCATATGAGTGGGATTGGGTGGTTATAAATAGGAGCTGCCTCGTATGGGCCAATAGGCCTTCTGCAGCTACCTTTGTTCTATGTTCTTATGTTTTGTATACAAAGATAAGAGTACCTTCATTGAGCACTGTATTTATAAAAGCACATTTATCATCATCTGTATTTTGTCGGTAACCCAGTGAATCTTTAATGTGTTTTGCTAGGTATATAATTATACGAGGAATGCCTCTCTATAGGGACTACACTACAATGATTCCTTATATAATTCAGCTAATGCTACATTTCAAGGAATGTATCCCCCAACGTTAAACGAGATATGCATGGCAATAAATAAATCATGTAAGATGGAAAAATAAAGAAAATTCATAGTAAAAGTATTGCCTGAGCAATACCTAACAAATAATGAGGATAATTATTACCAGTACCATATTACACAGTAACTGATGATAGATTTCTAGCTTTAACTTTCATTATACAAACACAATATATATATTTACAGGTTATTAATACCCCTTTTCTACAAGCTATTTAAATAATTATGTTCAAAGTATATAATTTTATCATAAATAAGCAACCACTAAAACATATTAAGTTTAGAAAATTTACATGTAACACTAAACATCTAGTAAATATCTAATCATAATCTCATAAGCTATTTATAAAGAAATTATTATAAATTATTTTCCCAAAATATAGTTTTAAAAGAAATAAAAAGACTATCGTATAATTAAAAATATACTTTTGAGACTGAAAATCTAAATTAATCGAGTCTACCATGAATTCTTAAGATTCTTATCCATTAACTTCATTCCACTTCCAAGTAAACTGGTGCAAAAGGAGGGGAAAGATTATTCTACCAAGAAAAAGCTATACAAAAAACTAAAAAATTCAGAACATTCAAAAGGTTTCTCTTACAATTTCCTTATCATAAGGATGTACCGACAAATATTTGTTCCTCTAAAGATCAACCTGGATTGTTATCCAATAAATTTGGGTTACCAAGAGTGATCTATCTATACCTCATATAGTTGTAGCACTATTAACTATAAATCTCTCTGGTGCCTAGCTTCTCTAAATGCTCAACAGTAAAGAAAAATATATCTAACCTCAAGAGAGCCCAATCTACACAATCCTCAAACCTGTTCTATTTGCCTTATGCTATCATGGAGTCTAATGTGTGTGAAATATTCTGCATTCAAACTGGGCAAGTATCCATTAAGTATCACATGTAACCAGTCATTTCATTTCTTTTCCATCCCAAAAGTCTTTAACTACATTTCAAACATCATAAAAATTTAATAAAAAACAAAAAAAGTTCCACAACTACAAATGCATGCACACACACTCCATCCCAGCTGCATCACTGTCTCTGCAGTAACAATCAAAACTAAACACTAATTGTATGCCTTGAGGGGTGTGAACAAAAACCTTACGACTAAATATTTACACGAGTACAATCATTACCCAACTGGTGAATAATATAATGAAAGGAGGTTATAGACACTAACCAAACAAAATTGAAAATATCCATGTAGAGGTATTAGTTTTAAGTAAAAAATTCCGAGTTAATGAAAGACATCACTTAATGCTGGGACTTGGCCCATCACTGGATATTATGGTGTACAGTATCATCTGTTTCCAGGACTGAGTAGTAGGTAAGCATACAGGAATATGGTGAATTACATATAGTAATTGAATTACATGTAGTATGCTTACCTACTACTCTGAGTAGTAGGTAAGCACAGGTAATATGGTGAATTACACTTTTCGTGATGAGGACCTGACAAATCAAGCATTTGTATTTGCATACACAAATACTCGAAGGTTTGGCCTAATGGAACATCAAGCTCTGTGATACATCAAGTGCTGCAGTACATCAAGCCCTCAGCATGAAATGTACTAAGCTCCAGAGGAATAGCTGCACTCCCAAGCCTACTATGCAATACTGGAGAGAGAGAGAGAGACGAGATAACATAGTCCTCAAAAATTTTGATCACACCCCATGCATAGAATGACCATTTAGACTGCCACTTATACAAGTACAGTTATACATTTCAAATTAATGAGATCCAAACTTAAAAATTAACCAGCATACAGTTTTGTTTTTTTAATGTTGCCTCCTTTCTCCTTGACCATCAATGTACCTGACACCATGCATGCTAATTTTCCTTATTCTATTTTAATTCACCCTCTTTAAAAGTTACAGTAGGGAATCGACTCTACACCACTTCCTTCCATCTAACAATACCCAAACACACACACATACATATCTCAAAATCAAGCACTCACACTAAATATTCCAATATGTGCTAAGCTGATATTCCAATATGTGCTAAGCTGATATTCCAATATGTGCTAAGCTAAGCTGACCTATTGTTTAGTCTATCCATTTTTTTACCTATCTCAAGGTTAAACAAAAATAACACTACAAGTTTGTGAAACAGAATTGCAAGATGGTAACTCACTTGTAAATTTGTGTTTCTCCAGAGGTATCAATAGTAACAGTGACGAAGCAGTAACCGTCAGTTTCACATATTCCTGTATCACAATCTGAACACACACACTTCAGCAATTTATCTTCTGGTGGTGTTGGAGGAACACGATTGATATCTGAAATCAGGTTTCACAATTACCATTTTAACTAGAACAATAATAACTTCAAAAGTGCATACAAAGAATTAAAGGCAACTGGATAAGTTTTCTCCTCGTCTGTTGGTCAAATACAGCACCAGATTCTTGGACACAATCCTTACCTGAACCGGACACTCCAAATATCTCATTTTGCATTCTGGACAAATGCTTTATGAACATATTTTCAGTGTAAATTTTTTGTAGTTGGGGGACTCCAATAACAAAAATTAGTTATTTTTTTTTAGCCTCAAATACACCCAAGAAAACTATAGAGCCAAAATGGGGGTGTTGCAGCCAAAGGGATAAGAATACTGTAGTGTCAAGAAAAACATGGCATTGTAAGTACTGTATAAACAAAAAAGTAAATAAACTATAAACTTGAGTTTAATCACACTGATATAATATTATGAAAGTTTACATTTACACTACTTAATGTACGCTTCATTATTTTAACCACAAGTAAGTTTAATAGTGCAGAATAACCACATATTGTGCAGAATAGTGCAGAATATAAAACTCATAGTGCAGAATAACCACTGCCCGAAACGCTTTGCGTAATAGTGGCTTTAGGCATTGTATGTACTAGCTCTATCTATAAAGCCAACAAACTTTGTAAATCTCTTTATGTATGTACCTTACCTAAATAAAGATTATTATTATTATTATTATTATTATTATTATTATTATTAAGGAAGAAATAACTGCTGAGCGCTTTCCACCTTCTAAGGCCTTTGTCAACAGTCATGCTGTTGAAAAAGGCCTGAGGGGGTTAAAAGCACTCTAGCAACTATTTCCTTTTATAGTATGTGGTTATTCTACATTTAATAGCTCAGCAATTATTGATCTTTGCTGCATGATTTACAGTATGTGCTGTTCTTTACATCAATCTTCAAAATATAACTGTGTTCTTATTACTGTATTTGAGGCTGCCTTAGAACTTGTTTTTTCCCTTAGAATATGTTACTGGCTAAAATCTTAGTGACAAAAATCTCACAAGTAAACATTACCAGTCAAGTGTTCAGATACGGCTGAATGTGTTGTGGTTGACTGGTCATCAGTGCCTGGCTCCAGGCCTCCAACTCCACCATCTTGAAAAGCTGTTAAAACAAAACAAAAATATACAATATTGTCGTTATAATAAAGTGCCTGTGAACAAGGTCATTTTCAATATAACAAGGCTACATGAAAATATGTTTTCTATCATAATAGGTCAATAACTTGTTTTTTCAGATCAAATATTTTCAGCTATGTTTGAACAGTACTTAGTTAAAAATGTGTATTAAATGGTATTACATAACTAAAACTCATAGGTAAATAATGGTATAAATAAATATATTCTCAAATAATGATACTTTATGTATATATCTGTGCAGACTCATGTTTCACATTATATGAAATATTAAAACCACTAGCGACATTCCAAGGTACTGTATCATTTAATAAGAGAATAATAAAGTGAGTAATGAGCAACTAAAATAGAACAAGAAATTTCTGTGTACCCCACCACTCCTCCACACACATCAAGGCTCTGAGCAGCAGCATCCAACAGCCTGGTTCACCAGGCCGGCAACCAGGAGGCCTGGTCTGGGATTGGGCCGCGGGGACATTGAGCCCCAAAATTACCACAAGGTAACCACCTGCTACCATGGCTGGCTACCAGCAGCGGTATCAAAACCAACCAACTTTATGACACTACCACAGATAAAGCTTGGTATGCAATAGAGTTATTTTATGATATTAGAGTTTGAGATGCTTTTTAATTAATAACTACATGCGAAGAAAAGTCAATTTGTTTGGAATATATGTTTTATCTGTGTCTGGGGATAGGTGCATAATATTACTGCACAGTGCAAGGGTTAAGCCAAAAATCAAGCGTTGAATGTAATGAAACACCCTTTTTTGGTTGGCCTCAGGTAGCTCCCTTAGCTAATAAATTGAGTAATTAAGATTTAGACCCCCCACTCCATGTCTCCGAGATCCATCCATCCATCACCTATTGAAAACTGGGACCAGAAGATGTGGAGCCTACGGAGAGTGGAGTTGGAAAAATGTTCGAGAAGGCTTTCAAAGTAGGCAGTGTCAATCACATGGGAACCATTAGATAAATGCTTCCTACCTAGGTCTCCAACAAGTCAAAACAGAAGAGGCAATTTGATTAAGTGAAAGAGGTATAGGTAGGATCACTGATGCCGCCAGTCCATGCAAAATGTACCTACTACAAATGCCCACTGACCCTGAAATGGCTCCACATATCATGAGCCACCAGTTCCACACGCAGGCAAACACGTCCATCTGATGACCAAACCAAACATCTTGCACAGCCAAAGGATGGAGTCCTTACCTACACCCCTATCTATTGAAATTGCATAAAAGGAAGAGAAACCCTCTGCAAGAAAGTCCAACATGTCCCAAATATAAACTACATGGAGGCCTAAACCCTGGGAAGTCAGATGTTAGGCTATGCTTCGAGTCCAGCCACACAGAAAGAGTAAACTGACCCACCTCTGTTGAGGCAATACTATGACCACTGGGGTGTAATCCAACTGAAGACAAAGCACTTCTTCCCAAGAGTTTGTAGACTCAGATGAGACACTCGTCTCATCTGAGACGAGTGTCTCAGTAAGACACTCGTCTCTTACGAGTTCAGTAAGTCCTTTCTCTGTAACCACTGAGCAATATGGTCTGATAATACGCAAGGTAGCATGGTGTGTTAGGCATTTGATGGTAGTATTTTAACTGATTTGGAGATACAGTGGCACTTCCAAAATCCAGACCTAACTATAATAGGTCCCTCTAAACAGAAGCCTGAGGGGGGGCACCCCCTCTCTCCAGAAAATCAGGATCAACAGCCAAAGTAATTTCCTGCAGATCACATTTGTTATATAATTTTTATATACTGTTTTTATTGTTCATTGGATCAGAAGTTAGGTTAGTGGAAGTGTCCTGAAAATGGTTGTGACACCATATTTTCTTAACTGTTTATTAGATAAAGTTTCCAAGATATTACAAAGATAATCTTATGCTAAAAAATGAGTTTTTGACATTGGAAACTCAATGAACCTAGTCCGGAAAAATGCTGGTAATGTGGGAAGTAAGTACCTCTTTATGGACAGGGTCTCCTGGTTATTGTCCATTATATGATAGAAAAATATTACAATTTTGCTCTGGAAAATTCACCCATCGAGCGTGGGAAACATTACGATTGTTACGGACCCAAGTCCAGCGTCCAAGCCCGGAGCAGTGACGACCACGCCATCTGTGGGTCAGCTCCCGAAACCCCCTCCAAATGGACGACGCCATCTAGTGAGGACGAGATATACTGGCCACAAGGGCTGGTTTCCCGTCCTGATCAGCTCATAACACAGCCGCTGCTGACCTCTGGTGAGGTGACACTTAGACAGCAACGCCATCTATGGAGTGGATAGGTGGGCGTTTGTGTCTAAGCCTGTAAGTGAGGTGCCCTAGAGTGTAACCGGTACTGATGACGTGTCTGATTACAGAGTCAACCTGGGACTGCTGTAATGGAAGTTGGATCAGTCTACCCAAGGCAGCCGTAGAACCTCCACGCATTTGCTGCTGGAGCTGTGAGTCACCCCCCGGATGAACACTGTTGTGTTAGCCTGCCTGTGAAGTGGCAGAACCAGGGATTGTCGTACCCGGGGCTGACTAGTGGAGAAGACTAACCACTGGGGTGTTGTGGTGAGGAGAGTGATCTGTGGGATCACACGAGGCTCTTGCCTAGGGCTCGCTACCCTAGTATCGGTCGTGGAGTGGCCTAACCAGCGGAACTGATTGGAACCTGCCAGCTACAGGCTGGATTTGTGGTTGACGGCCTCCACGACGGTGCCCCCAGTGGAGCTGTGATTTGGCTGGCCTGTGGCCAGGGTAGACTCGAGAGAATCGAAGGATTCATCGTGAGGCCACAAGAGGACCAAGGGCTAAGCATCGTTGCGCACCGTGGAACACTCCGCGTCTTCAGAGGAAGACCATATTGTACATAATAGTGTTTATACCTTCCCCGTGTGATAATTTATATATTATTTATGGTGACGGTGGTAATTATATATTTAAGTTTTTGCCTTTGTCTCCCTTCCCCTTTAATTTACTTGCGTTACGGAACACACCCCTTGAAAGCCACTACAGTACTAACTTGGGGCCGGATACCCAAACTCTATTAACATCAGAGAAAGAACCCAGTTGCGACCCAATAGGGCCGTAACAACGATATAAATGGTAACGCAGTTACTGTGGCTCCAATCACATTTTTGAAGAATTTTGTAGATGGATGAAACACTAGGAAAAATAACCGGTGGCACCACCACCACAAGTCAAGTCTGGCCTCGGGCCGGACTTGGGGAGTAGTACAACTCCCAGAACCCCATCAACCAGGTATCAACCAGGTATACTTTTGTGTTGTATTAGAGTTAAACTTTCATTTACTTATTTTATTTGTTATATAATAATAACCAAGTATTCCCAGGTGTCATTTTGTTCATTAGAACTGTATTTCAGTAAATTGTTTTAATTATTTATTTGATGGTTTTCATTTGTTTCTACCTGCGACTTACACACTGCAAGGCCAATAGCAGCATTTTTTTTTATTTATGTGCGTGAGAGCCATACCATCTTGGCTCAGTATAGCTGCGATACCACAACCCGTCACAACTCACTTTCCCCTTCAAAGCAGGAGAGATTGCTAAAATGGAGGGAATACAGAGAACATACATGGCATACATAGACGTGATAAAGCACCTAAATTATTGGGATCGTCTCAAAGCTCTCCAAATGTACTCACTAGAAAGGAGACGAGAGAGATATCAAATAATATACACGTGGAAAATACTGGAGGGACAGGTCCCAAATCTACACAGTAAACTAACAACATACTGGAGTGAACGACATGGAAGAAAATGCAGAACAGAACCTGTGAAGAGCAGGAGTGCCATAGGCACAATCAGAGAATACGTATAAATATCAGAGGTCCACAGTTGTTCAACATCCTCCCAGCGAGTATAAGAAATATTGCCAGAACAACCGTGGACATCTTTAAGAGAAAACTAGATCATTTTTTCCAAGGAGTGCCGGACCAACCGGGCTGTGGTGGATATGTGGATCTGCGAGTCGCTTAAAGCAACAGCCTAGTGGACCAAGCTCTCACAAGTCAAGCCTGGCCTCGGGCTGGGCTTGGGGACTACTCCCAGAACCCCCATCAAGCAGGTATCAAGCAGGTAAATTGATTATAATAGAAACACTGCTATTACCAATGCCATATAGTATTATTCAAATGATAGTCCGTAAGATTGCCTAGCAGTAATGCAGGAAATTAAAAATGATGAGCATGGAGGGGAAGCATAAACACAACTGAGATCATTAAATATACAGTATGTCATGTTATAATTAATTTCAAAGAAAATTTTAAACATTTGTTTTGCATTTACTTATGCAGTATACGGGCATAATTAGTATTTCTAGTGCCTTTGGTTATACATTTCATTGATGCTATGCCTAATGAGTTCACCAATTATCCATCAATTTAGCCAGAAATTAAAAAAAAATAACACTTTTGGTAAACCCAATGTCACCAGTATATTACAAAAGAAATAAGGAAGTTTAGTTTAACAAGTACTATACTGTATACTGAAGAAATGGTTCCATATGAGCAGGTTTACACAGTATAAGAGAAATGTAAGCACAGGGAACTCCCCCTCAGTAGTGTCATGGTTGGGCAGCAGTATATTAAGAGAAAAAATTCCCAAATCGGTTAACACTATCGCTCTCTTTACACACCCCTCGTGTCCACTTTTTTCTCTCGTGTCCTTGCTTTGGACACTGCTTGCGTTCAATACAAAAAATATTTGTATTGGACACTGCTTGCGTTCAATACAAAAAATATTTGTATTGGACACTGCTTGCGTCCAATACAAAAAATATTTGTATTGGACACTGCTTGCGTCCAATACAAAAAATATTTGTATTGGACACTGCTTGCGTCCAATACAAAAAATATTTGTATTGGACACTGCTTGCGTCCAATACAAAAAATATTTGTATTGGACACTGCTTGCATCCAATACAAAAAATATTTGTATAAAATTCATTTTCTATCCGATCGACTTCGACATAGTTTCAAAATGAGTGCCTTTAGAGTGCGCACAATTTGATATCAACATGAAAGATGTAACACAAAACTTGATATCAGAACACTTGAAAGATTATAAATACGTTTTTGGTCAAAATTTTAAAATATTTGTTAAAATTCTATTTATTATGCTATTATTATGGGACTAGTTTTAAAATGCACGCCTTTACATTGCCAACAATTTGATACTAAAATTAAAGATGTAACACGAAATTTTATGTCAGAACACTGGAAAGATATACTGTAAATAATTTTGTGATGAGCGTCCAACATTAAAATGTTTGTTAAAATTCCAGTTACTGCTCTATTATTATGGGACTAGTTTTAAGATACGCACCTTTATATTGCAAACAATTTGATACCAAAACGAGCGACGTAACACGAAAATTGATGTTATCAAACTGAACGAGTATATGTACACATTAGGTTGCGGGTGTAATAATTGGTTCTCATTCATGGGTAACTTTAGGCTTTGCTAAGGAAGTCACGCTGAGCTTTTGGACAATATTTTCATATACACCTGCAGGGAATTTAATTGTGAACATATTGATATCAAAACTAACAACTTAGCATGAGAATTAAGGTGAGAAAACTGAAACGAGTACTTTATACACATTTTACTGATTTTGTGTGCTCACGGGTAACTTTTCCTGACTTTAGGCTTTGCTGTGGGGAGTCAAGCTTGACTTTTGGACCTTATATGCATATACCTGTAGGGAATTCTATTGTGAACACAATGAAACAAAAACGAGGACCTTAGCACGAGAATTAAGGTGCGAAAACTGAAACGAGTATACACATTTAGTGTCTCCGAGCACTCGCCCACACTGCCAGGCCTACTTCGTACATACGCGCGAAGCGCACGCCTGGGGCATAATACTGTTAAAATGCAGAGCGTACATCACACAATCAACCAGAAGCACTCAAAACAAAAACTATCAACATGCAATTAAATTCTCACACGTCAAAACGGTTACCCACGAAAAAGACTTCCAAAAGAAAAAGACTTGGTGGACTTGAACCACCACCACAATTACACCAACTTGGGAAAATAATTAAAATGTTGTATAAATATTTGCATGATAATTAAAGAAAGCATATAACTCGCTGATATTAAGAGAGCATATCACTCGCTGATATTAAAGAGAGAATATCACTCGCTGATATTAAAGAGAGAATATCACTCGCTGATATTAAAAAGAGAATATCACTCGCTGATATTAAAAAGAGAATATCACTCGCTGATATTAAAAAGAGAATATCACTCGCTGATATTAAAAAGAGAATATCACTCGCTGATATTAAAAAGAGAATATCACTCGCTGATATTAAAAAGAGAATATCACTCGCTGATATTAAAAAGAGAATATCACTCGCTGATATTGAGAGAGAATATCACTCGCTGATATTGAGAGAGAATATCACTCGCTGATATTAAGAGAGAATATCACTCGCTGATATTAAGAGAGAATATCACTCGCTGATATTAAGAGAGAATATCACTCGCTGATATTAAGAGAGAATATCACTCGCCGATATTGAGAGAGAATATCACTCGCTGATACCGAAAGAGAATATCACTCGCTGATATTATGAGAGAATATCACTCGCTGATATTAAAGAGAATATCACTCACTGATATTAAAGAAAGAATATCACTCGCTGATATCGAGAGAATATCACTCGCTGATATCGAGAGAATATCACTCGCTGATATCGAGAGAATATCACTCGCTGATATCGAGAGAATATCACTCGCTGATATCGAGAGAATATCACTCGCTGATATTGAGAGAATATCACTCGCTGATATCGAGAGAATATCACTCGCTGATATTGAGAGAAAATATCACTCGCTGATATTAATCACTCACTAGGGGGTCTTTCATCACTAAACGTACACACAAATGAGGCACTAGTAAAAGGCTGCCCTCCCCCCCATATATACCCATACACAACCCCTCCACACACTGTCAAGCCCCCATAGACACGATAAATCCAGGTTTGGTGGGGGCCCGAGGCTTGTCAGTGACGGGGGGGGGGGGCGGCAGCCCTACCCTTAAAAACCCTCTCTCCTTCATACACACCAAACCCTTCAAATCACGTCTAGCGTCGTCACACACTTAGGCTAGCTTGTTACACCGTCAAACTAACCGTTAACTAGCGTCACGCCGCATAACACCAATACCAGCCATCGGAGTTGTTCCATTCTGGTTTCGTGAAGGAAACTCCGGCTGCGTTTACTAACTACATTGCCTTCTCTTTCTGCAAATCTTGTACTTTGTTATTTGGTACTATAGGCACTGTGCTCTCCCAGACCCAGCCTGCTCGAGCGCAATAAGCTCGGTGTAGGATTCTGTTGTTCATTGATATTTAAAAGAGCTGAAGAGCCATTAAAGTGTTGGATTCTTCTTGGTAAATGTCTCTCAAACCATCTATAACACAGACAGGCAAGGGCCGCGTGACGCCCGACTAGACAGTACCCTTCCGCATGTTGTCTTTAAAAACAGGCTTGCCAACATTTTATCTCGTGAGAATGCATTATTTAGAATGGTATTGACGGTGTTAATTTATGTACATAAATGTGTATTTAGCGATTTTGTTGTATTTTGCGTAACATACGGTCTGTTCGCATTGATATGACACCTATGATTTGAACAGAGATTTCTCGAAAAGAAATTAAAAGTATTATTAATAGCAAAACGATTAAAATACACATTGTATGATCTGAAAACTAATTTTCATTACTCTAGAACTAAAATGTATACTAAAATACCTCTTAAACTACGTATAAATGGTATATTTATACATGCTCTAGTGCGCGAAGGAATACATGCATGCAACTGCCCGGTCTTCTTGAATGCCAGAAACATTTGCTCTCTTCATAATTATCATTTATTGGGGTCATTCTCGCACTGGCCTGCAACATGTTGATGAAGAATAGAGCAGTGATGGCGCGTATATTGGAAACATATATATATTATAAATATTCATAATACAAATTCCATGCTTAAGATCTATAACACAGATACAACAAAATGATTAATAAGATGGTATATAACACAGAATGAAAGATTCATTTCGTATGCATTCCATCTCATGTTGAGCTCCGAATTCATTGTAGAACTGATATGAGTTAACCAAAGGTTGCGCCTTTAAAGAAGGGCCGCGTTGACTATATAACTTTTCAAGTTCAAATAAGTTTTTTGAGATAATAAAATGCATCCCAAAAAGATTACGTAGCTTAGACTCTTTCTACTCCCTTACCTTGTATTGTCCATACCTTGTTTGTCCTGCACACCGCCCCCATCCAGTGGGCAGCGATGGGTAGGTTACAGTCACTTAGTTACTACCTACAGTTAGCAGACTGGGAATATTTGGCTAAGATTTCTGCCGATACAAAGTGAAATTTGCACTATTATCCATTTATCATCATCTATCATGCAAGAAAAGCCACATACCTTTGTTTCATTTAGTAAAATTATCAAACTCCTATAAAAATATATGTAATTACTGCTTGACTTAGATTCTATTTAGCTAACAAAATACTGCTCTAAGAAAAGGGGATTCATCACTTACATTTTTATCTAAGTGGACGTGCATGCCAAATATAAAACACAAAATTATAGATCTTATTTTGGTTAAGTTAGGTTTGGTTAGGATTACTTAAAAGAGTATATAGTGATGACGTAGAGAGGTGAAACCTTTTTTAGGCCGTATTCCCTCGAAAGGGACGAAGCCATTGGCTAATCAAAGCCCCTCCCATTGTTCCTGGGATTTTTTCCAACTGAATTTTCAACTGAAATAATGTCTTGGCCTTTCCTACTTACCAGCCGAGGCGGTTGAAGGCTTCATAACTCTACATTATAGTGGGGTACCCGGGTGTGCCTGGGTCACTAGTCTCACCTTCCCCCACTCTCCAACTTTCTCCCTTTCCTCTCCCACTTTCCTTCCTTTTCTCTCTCCCACCCTCCATCTCCCCTCTCCCTCTTCAAACTTCTCGCCACTCTCAACCCTCTCTCCCAGTCTCCCACTTCTTCTCCTCTCCTTCTCTCTCTTCAAATATCCCCCTTTTCCTTCCTTCTCTCCCCGTCTATCTGTCCCAGTCTTTCTGTATGTCTCTGTATGTTGTCTGTCTGTCTTTTTTTCGTTTATCTTCCTGTCCCTTTTATTCTTTGCGCTGTTCGACATGGTCTCTCTGCAGGCCTATAGCTCTGTGTGTGTCTCTGTATGTCTGTCTCTATGTTTGTCTCTGTATCTGTCTCTATGTCTGTCTCTGCCTACTTTTAATTGTCTCTCTGTCTATCTCTGTCTTTTTGCTATCTTTGCCTGTCTCTCTCTCTTATAAAAATAATATGTAGATGTGACCTATGACACGCTGTTCCCACCTGAATTCTAGCTACAGTACAACCTAATGAGCCTATGTCCATCCCGTACCTCAGACCATTCCCCCCTTGCAAAGTTGTGTAAGGCTAGCCGCAGGCGTCTGGTTATCAACCTTGGACAAACACACACACATTCTCTCTTATAGCTATAGATGCACTATATGGGTGTAAAAGCAACTTATATTTTGTTTAAAAGTCTCGATGAAACCTTTATGTTTGTAGTGTTAGATCTATGGCCTTTAGCTGTTCCTGGTATGAGAGTTGAGCTTAGTTCTCGAGAGATTTTTATCGTTCTACTTTCTTCAAAGCAGATATGTCCTTTTGAAGGTGGGTTTTCTATGTTCGGATGCAATAGTCTAGAGAATTGCGCACCAGAGCCTCATGCAGTTGAATTTTTTTTTAGATTCAGCTACTCGGAACAAAAGTTCCAAGTAGCACAGGCTATAGTGAGCCCTTAGTGGACTTTAATATATTTTTGAGGTTTGGTTGGCCTTTTATACTGCAGACTTGCCTGACAAATGTCTGGCACAAAGACTGCAAGCACACAGAAGAAACAGTAAAATACTATAATGAAAAAAACTACGGTTAAAACAAAGTATAAAGGGCTTTCTTAAAATGGAACAGCATCTGACCAATAAAATGTAGTGAATGAAGTAATTATTACTTCACAATAATTAAACTGATTTATTTTCCTAAATAAAATATTATTATTATTATTATTATTATTATTATTATTATTATTATTATTATTATTATTATTATTATTATTAAGTGTACGGGCACAGACTCATTCAATAACATGTATGCAGGAGGAGGGAGAGCACACAGGCCTCGCCTGAATTTTTAAAATTTAATATAACTCATGTCTAACCAATGGGCCATTTTATTTCAGAATTGTAGCGAAAATTGTATTAAAAAAATCACTAATTATAGAGAGAGATCGACGTGAAACAGTCTACTCATTTTCAAGTGAAAATTTTAATGGCATTTTGTTAAACTAGAATTGTATGTTAAGAAAGCAAATTTCCAATGACTAATGTTTATGCAAATTGGTCAAGCACAGTCGAGATGCTCCAGATGTGATCACACAAGTGTCTTATGATCTTAAACTGATAATATATCTAATCTTATAATCAAAGTTGTCTGAGTATCTTCAGTTATAAGACCTTAATCATCATTTTCAAGAAGCCGACCGCCTTGGCTTACAGTACGAACTAAATAAGTTCCAAAATTTGTTGAAATATAACGACGAAGAATAATAATAAATTGGCAAAACAAAACTGATTCATAGAAGTTTAGATTTATATAATTAAACATCATATATATAATAACCTTCAAAACCAGATACAAATTAATACAAATAAATAAAGTTATATAAACATTATATTAACAAATCTAAAGAAATTCAAGTTATTAAATAAGAATAAATTAATTAATACATCTTAAGACACGCTTACCAGCAGATTTGAACTAGAGCTAAGAGCTCCCAATTATGTCCATTCTTCCTTATTTACACATCCAGTTTTTGTAAGAGAGGGAGAGAGAGAGAGAGAGGGCGAAGGAGAGAGAGAGAGAGAGAGAGAGAGAGAGAGAGAGAGAGAGAGAGAGAGAGAGAGAGAGAGAGAGAGAGAGAGAGAGAGAGAGAGAGAGAGAGAGAGAGAGAGAGAGAGAGAGAGAGAGAGAGAGGGCGAGAGAGAGAGGGCGAAGGAGAGGAGGGATAGGCTATAGATAGAGCTTCTCCATTTCTAATAGCTTAGGAATATTGTGTGGAGATGTAGCAATTGTTGCGTGAATTTTGTGTGGAGTGAGGTGGAGACACACCCCCTTCTTGTGAGAATATTGTCTTCAAATTTTGCTACAAATTGCCGACTTATAAAGATTAAGGATTTGCCCGCAACGCTACGCGTGTTAGTGGCATTGCAAAAAATATAAAAAAAACATCAATGTTATGTACTCTCTCAAACTTAATTGTACCTTCTTGTATAAATAAATAAATGAATAAATAAATACAAGTGTGTGGAGTGAGATGGAGACGCATCTCAAGTCGTTTCGAGTCGAGTCAGCCTCTCAAGATATATAACAACACTTGAGACTCAAGTGTTGCCCTTCCCTGCTGGGCGCTATTGCTTATATTGGTTTTTATTATCGCTAAGATTGCTAGAGCATTGTAATTATTATAACAGATAAATGATTATTAGTAGTTATACTTCTATGATACTATAATTATTGTTATTATTGATGTTCTTCTTCAGCCCATCTTTCTAAAATGATATAATACATATAGTAACTATTTGGTCAAATGTACCAATAAGATGTGAGGAACCATCAAAAAGTTGACGTCTTATATTACTGAATTTGGCCTTAACGCTCGAAAGGCAGCCTATCCCCACGAACGTTCACAATGTCACTAAATTAAACTGATGTGACGTTTTGTTCATACGTCAAAATGCAATGCACTATTTGAGAGGACAGGTTGGAAGGAGGCCATATTGAATGTTTCACAAAAAGATCCATTTACGATTAGGGGGCATCATCGAACGTCACCGTAACAAGGGCCAGCAGATTCACGTAGCAATTACGCAAGTACTTACGAACGTGTACATTTTTCCTCAATCTTTAACGGCTTTGGTTACATTTATTAAACAAGTTTACAAGCATGAAAACTTCCCAATAAACTGTTGTTATTGTTATAAACAGCCTCGTGGTGCTTCGGAGCTCATTAACTGTTTAATAATTGTAAACAAAGCCGCCAAAGATTGAGAAAAGATGTACAGGTTCATAAGTACTTGCGTAACTGCTTTGTGAATTTGGCCCAAGGAAAGGAGGATAGAAGGGCAAGTCTGAATTTGTACGCTGGTGTACAGTGCAGTCACAGCCTAAAATATCCATTATACACGAAAATGAGGTGTCCGAAGGATGGAATCCGTACTTCAAAGAATTCGTCTTGTATACAAGTTCCCATGGAGATTTTGGGATGAAAACAACACCTAATGAGTGAAACTGAAGAATTTGTAGCATGAGTGAATGTTAGGATTGAAGGTGTTGCAATATTAAGTACTACCTAGGTTAGTTTCATAGTATTATTATATGGGCATTATTGTTATATTGTAAATACTCTTGTGCGTTATAAGTACTGTAATTTTATACATGGAATTTATGGGGTTGAACGCTGCGTTTTTTTGGGGGGGAGAAATGCGGACAAGATGTGTGTTTTCCTTCTGCCCAAAACATATAACAGTGAAGGACATCGACTGGACCACTGTCTTAGAGAGCGTGTCCATCTCAGAGACATTAGAAATATGTGTAGTATAATAATCCCCACATTGTCTGAATTAGGAAAGTACATTTTGTCAAATATAAATAGTCTTGAAAAGGTTCTACCACTCTGCACCCGCAAGTTAACGTAAACTTGAGGGTTGTGAGACGTTAATCCCTTGTTTCAGAATGTGTTCACTTGAGACAGTTAAGCAAGCCCCAGCTGCGCTTGGGTAAAAGTGACAGGATGAACAACACAGCTGGTTTTCTTCCTATTAGAGAGTGTAGTATATGTTGCCTTGGCGCCATGTTCACTCTTAAGGATGAGTCACGCTCGCCCGGACACGCTCACGAGAACTTTACGATAGTGACATAGGCACACTGGGATTTACCATCCATGTTACACGAAGACAATAACACTGTAGTCTAGTGTGACATTACAACGGTCAAGAAACATGGCAATATGCTGACTATTTATGACTTATAGTCCTAGCAAGTATGTCTTTTGGAAAATAATATATGGTCTCTTGCTCTTATCTGGTAATTGTTGGGCGGCATTGTGCCATTCCGAAACGCAGAATGGATTAACATTATAAATATATATATATATATATATATATATATATATATATATATATATATATATATATATATATATATATATTTATATATATATATATATATATATATATATTTATATATATATATATATATTTATATATATATATATATATATATATATATATATATATATATATATATATATATATATATATATATATATATAAAATTGTGTTGTGTGTGTGTGTGAGAGAGAATTCCTTGCACAATATATTTACTTATTGTAATATTGCCTGAAAGCTGGGGGGCAAGCTATTGGAAACGCGCAAATTTGCTGTTAATTAACTATTGAATTTACACTGAAATGGTTAAAAAATAGTTTGAACACGAAAGGTGGCATTAGCCGAGGAGGGCATGAGGTGAGCTCGCAGTAACCTAACCCAAGACGCCACTCCCGGAAATACAGGAAATTCAGGGTCTGCAATTTCAGCAGAAAAAAACAGCTTATTCAGAAAAAAAACAAAAACAGCTGTGCAGGAAAAACAAAAAACAGCTGAGCAGGAAAAACAAGAAAACAGCTGGCAAATAAAATTAAAAAAAAAAAAAAAAAAAAAACAGCTTGAACAGTAAACATCTAGCTGATCGGGAACAGTATAGGAAATGTTTCTTGACATAAGGTATATATTCATTATTTAGCATTTACCTGGTATTAGAATAACTACGACATATTAGTGAATTATAGAAATAAGAAAAAGCAGGTCTCTTCCAGGTTTTGGAAAGTAACTTAGGAAGATACTGCAATACCTTTAATATATCAGGAGGTCAATGTGACAGGGTAATATATAGTTAAATTGTTACTCATAAATTGTTCCTGTCTGTAATTATAAAATACATTAAAAGCCCCGTGTGTGGTGGGGCTTTTTAACTTTATCAAGAACGCATGTAATTAATTACATGCGTTCTTGATAAAGTTTCGTCGAAGTACAATATCTTCTGCATGCTCCTTTTATGTGATAGCAAATTTCGCCGTTTTTATAATGAAGGTGGAGCAATAAGAACTAGGTAATCGTGAGGTACTTACTGCCTGTTGGTGGATATAGAGAAGTAAAGAAGGAAGGGGGGAGGGGGGTTTAATAGCTATCAACATAATTCCCGTCGTCGTGGACAGGAAGCAACAAAACTTAGTAGGATTATCGAGGTCAACTTAAGACCTTCCCCAGGATGCAACCCACAGCAGTTGGCTAAATACCAGGGTACCTGGTTTTAACTGCTACGTGAAGGAAAACGTGTTAAAAAAACATTTCTTTGTTGCTCATGGATTGAACGCTGGTTCTTCGATTGTGAGCTGAGGATGTACACCACTGTGCTACAATAGGCCACTCAACTTGATCTAGAATGATAGTTATAGATCTGATCAAACATCCACAGTGTAATACTCGACATATTTATCACTTTGTGCCAGATATATCAAATTCTTCGTAGCCTATTCACCGGTACAGTCAATGTATTTTTAATCACTGGTGATAAAGAAGCGATATCTATCTAAAGACGCGATATATATATCTAAGGAAGCGATATATATATATCTAAGGAAGCGATATATATATATCTAAAGAAGCGATATCTATGTAAAGAAGTGATATCTATGTAAAGAAGTGATATCTATGTAAAGAAGTGATATCTATGTAAAGAAGTGATATCTATGTAAAGAAGCGATATCTATGTAAAGAAGTGATATCTATGTAAAGAAGTGATATCTATGTAAAGAAGTGATATCTATGTAAAGAAGTGATATCTATGTAAAGAAGTGATATCTATGTAAAGAAGTGATATCTATGTAAAGAAGCGATATGTATCTTGAAGAAAACATTATCTATTTAAAGAAGCGAAATCTGCTAAAAGAAGTTATATATGCCCAAAGAAGCGAAACACGTATACTTGACCTTTAATCACGTGGTAGACACATGAACATATTTACTAGAATAAGAGAACAAGTACTGTTTATAGTTATATATATATATATATATAAAAGTGGATACATTCTTTCCTTCATCGTAACTGCCACTGCGCTCCCTCAAGTATACAGTTTCACAGCCAGCTGCGCCTGGGCTGTTGCTGTGTGTGTGTGTACTCACCTAATTATACTCACCTACTTGTGCTTGCGGGGGTTGAGCTCTGGCTCTTTGGTCCCGCCTCTCAACCGTCAATCAACTGGTGTACAGATTCCTGAGCCTATTGGGCTCTATCATAGCGTGTGTGTGTGTGTGTGTGTGTGTGTGTGTGTGTGTTATACACGGGTGAGGGAGGGAGGGAGAGAGGTAGAAATAGCCTAAGCTACTCTATCCCTTTGAGATGTATTTTATTATCTCAATAAATGTACTTGAATTAGACACGAAGAAGGAGAATAGACACAGTAAGAAAGAATAGACCAGTCTGTTCGACTCAGTGAAGGGGGGGAGGAAAGGCAGGTCGAGGGGAATTATACGTGGTCCCGTGGTATTGCAAAAAAAAAAAAGAGCCATACATAGCCTCGCGGCACTTGAACAGGAGCCATATATAGTCCCGTGGCACCAACGGGGCCAGGCACCCTGCCCATTACCAGCGTGCCACCCACCGGATATGCCCTCACTACCACAAAAATTTAAGTGCCATCTTTTCGAAGTAAACTTACTTTGAGGAATACTATTAATTTTTCAAATTAAACTTTAAATTTACAATAATTTCCGATGCATATATGGCCAATAGTAACCCGGGGCATTTTATTGTCGAGGGAAATAATAATAATAATAATAATAATAATAATAATAATAATAATAATAATAATAATAATAATAATAATAATAATTCACAAAAAATAATGTTAAAGTGATGTATAAATAATAATAATAATAATAATAATAATAATAATAATAATAATAATAATAATAATATATAGTAAATAAAATGTCATCATTTATTGCATACTTTCATTGCTTCATCGCTTATAATTGCAATTATACTTTACGTGAAGTATATAACTAGTGGCTGCCCGAAACGCTTTGCGTAATAGTGGTTTTAGGCATTGTATGTACTAGTTCTATCTATAAATCCATCAAATTTTGTATTTCACCTTGTATGTATGTACTTTACCTGAATAAATATTTGTATTTGTTGTAGTATTATTTTCGGAGTGGACCAGAAAGTGTATATTCAGTACATTCCTTGCTTCCCTAAAAATGTATACGCTAAATATACATTAATCTTCAAGTTTGCCCGGAGCTATGAACGTGATTTGTGACTTTATACCAAATATAAATATGTGAAAATGTTGACCATATCCTTTATAATATTTGTTATAGAGTTGTTATTATCTGTTCACATTATCTAATTCTAACATTGACGTTGACATTGACTAACATTCTAACAATTCTAACATTGATAATTCTAACAAAATTACAACCCATTTGACTGAAACGCTGCGCGTACTAGTGGCTTTACAAGAATATTAAAGTCATGCTATGTATCCTCACAAACACAATGTACCTTCTTGTATATATATATATATATATATATATATATATATATATATATATATATATATATATATATATATATATATATATATATAAATAAACTAGATAAATTTGGAATATGTTGGCCACTCCTTCATGGCGGCGTTCTTTTCCTGGGAGTGGCGTGTGTGTGTGTGTGTGAGGCTACTTGTGCGTGTCCCGCTCCACCATGTGCCCCCGCCACTCATGCATTTTATCTCTGGATGATCTCACTGTCTAATGTACCCCTCACCGCCCTCCATAGTTTGTATACACTGCTGTCCTGGTACACACACACACACACACGCGCACACACACACACACACACACACACACACACACACACACACACACACACACACACACACACACACACACACACACACACACACACATTGTGTGTGCTCACCTTGTTGTAAATACACACATTGCGCGTTTACAGCAAGGAGTCATTGCATTAAACAACCGAAGGCTAGAAAGGCGGGATCCAAGAACCAACGCTCGATCCTGCAGGTACAAACAGGTGAGTACACACACACACATACACAGAATAACATCTGCGGCATATGCGAGGCTGGCTAACATCAGAACTGCCTTCAGAAACCTGTGTAAGGAATCCTTTAGAACCTTGTAAACCACATATGTAAGGCCAATCCTGGAGTATGCGGCCCCAGCATGGAGCCCATACCATGTCAAACACAAGACGAAGCTGGAAAAAATTCAGAGGTATGCCACTAAGCTAGTCCCAGAAATAAAGAGGCATGAGTTATGAGGAAAGGCTGCGTGAACTGCACCTCATGTCGCTGGAAGACAGAAGAGTTCGGGGAGACATGATCACCACATACAAAATTCTCATGCAACAAAGTTATTGGCGAGAAACCAATAACTTTGATAAAGCTCAAATTTAACACCAACCCTAAAACCCGCTTCCCCAATTATGTTCCCATCAAGAAAACTGCTGACACTAAGTTTCCTCATATTCCTAATTATGTCATTATCATCATTTCCGTAAATATTTAACACTGTTAAATGTTTAACAGTGTTTGCCCGAAGCGCTATGCGTGCTAGTGGCTTTATAAGAATGTAAATTCAACTTAATTTCTATATTCTCTGTTAACCCCCAATGTAACCTTCTTGTATATAAACAAATAAATAAAACAATAAAGTGTGACCTATAGTCAATTGTTTAAGTAAGGGTATGTTGTTTAGTTCCCATGAGTGTATATAATAACTTATGAAGTGATCGAATACTTATGTTGATTATTATAAGTTGATATGATTAAATATATTGATTGACAGTTTTTTAATGAAATATTTAGTAGGTGTGAAAAAAAAAAGAGTGCGCCGCCCGGGAATCGAACCCGGGTCGCAAGAATGGGAATCTTGCATGATACCACTACACCAGCGGCGCTTGGTGGTACTAGAGAGAATTTACTGAGGAAAATAAGACGTTTAATCACTTTAGTTGTCCAAATACATAAAACTTAATTTATTAGTTGCTTATACTATGATCTATAATGAATAAACGCGTAGAATATCCTTAATAAAATAATGGTTTGTCCTTGAAATATTGATTATCAGTATTGTGCTACTCGACTTGAAAGAGTCTTTAAGACCCTGACACATTCACTCTCTGTCTCACGGAAGGCAAAGTCTGAGGGCCCTGTTCCACCAAATGAGCCTTTCTTGTGAAAGACTTAGTGACAGTGATGGTGTGCGCATGCGTGTCACACTCTCATAAACGCCTCCGCCAGATTCCTAGAACACGCACCCGTTTTCTGTGACGGAACACTGGGGTAGCTCTTATAAAAGTGGTTTCCATCTTACTATGGAATTAACCAGAGAACAGCAGTTTTTTTTAAACTTATCAGTTATATACGGTGTTACAACGTATTAATTTAACGAAGTGTTGCATGCATCAGCGGTAAAATGGCAGGGTTATTTGATAAAGGAATGCAATTTGCAAGACTATCTAAACATCGACTGGAACAATGGTAGCTTATTTCAACGATCAGTGGAGTCGAGGCAGCCTCACCTGGGCGGAATTTAGATATAATGGCAGCAGCCTGGAACATGACAAGGAGCTAAGACAAATCCCCAAAGCAGGGCTGCCAACCCCTGTGAAACCTTCATTGATTTTCCACCCCTGAGCGTGGTGTAAGGCCCAGCACTAAGGGCTATTTATAGTGATCTCGCCGCTCACCCAACGTCTCGGGCCACCATATTCCAACACTGCCGATATAAACACACAGCAAAATGTCAATTACAAAGCATTTTGTAAGCCAATTTAGCGATATATGGAAGTTGCTCGCCCTGTTAGACATTGTCGGGGACACGAAGGCTAATCTATCGAAGTCCCACTAGGCAGCCTATCCTCCGAAAATGAGAGTACTTACAGTAACTGATGGAAAGTACCCATATGTAGTGATGGACCACCGGAAAGTTGACTTTTGTGTTACTGAATTTGGACAAACCGGAAACTTTTTTTTTAAGCGCCACATTAATATAAAACCTAACCAAACCTCTCTTAGCAATCCTAGGACTAACACTCGCTATCTTAGGCCTATTACAGTACATATATATATGCTATACTAGGCCTAGAAATATTTAAGTTTGGTTTTAGTTTGATTTTTTCCCGGACTATAAAATTAATAGTACCAAAAGTAGTGTACTGGCGGCCCTTCACTATGTATTGGTACTTCCCACCAAATAGTTACTGTGAGTACTATCATTTCAGGAGGATGGGATGAACTAGGACAACTACTAACCTTCCCAAGGCTGCAGTCCACAACAGTTACCTATCTCCGTGGGACTTATTTTACTGTTAGGTGGAAGGAAACATGTCCAACCCTTTCTGACTTGCGCAAGGATTGAACCCGAGTCTTTCGGACGTAGACTACTGCGCTACAGTAGTGCACATCATGGACGGCCCACTACAGCTGTCAAGATTTTATTTCTCGCTGCCCTCTTCCAGGAACACAAGAACATATCCACACAAGAACATAACCACATAAGAATATGTGAAATTACTGAAGGCCTGAAGGCGCTGTACGAGGCAGCTCATATCTATACCCAAACTCACTCACATATTTTATCATAAACAAATTTGTGTTCACATTTGTGTTACTCACGAGGCCCCAACATGCGAGGGGGCTCCATGAAATATCTGTCCCCAAAGTTGACCAAGAGTGCTGTCGGGGGTTGGGTTAAAGGTCCAACGACTTCCAATTCTTTTTGAACAGTGTGGTCTAGCGAGTAAAGTACTGGATACGTTAAGGTGCATGGAGCCCTGGCTGTCTGGGTTCGAATCCTTCAGGGGTGATGAGTTTTCGGTCACATATATAATGTTTAACCTACGCTTGGAACACTTCAGGGACTCCACGTAATGTTCCATAAATCAAAACCATATTTACAAACCAGTATTTACCCAGGTCTTTTCTGAATATAATCTTAGCCAGTCTGTATTTATAATTGTTTGGCGTGCTATTTTGTGTTGATATATTTAAAGACAAGGTTTCGTCAGATTTAACTTAGAACTATCTCCCTTCTCGAGATGTCCAACACTCTTAAATTAACCATGGTTGCCTATTTTTGTTTACTTTTTTTATATACAAGAGTTCTTACATTCTTGTACAGCCACCAGCACGCGTGGCGTTTCCGGCAAGTCCTTAATCCTAATTTTCCCCGGAATACGACCCGCCAAATAGTTTAACAACCGGGTTCCCATTTTACTGTTGGGTAAACCGAGGCTAACAGTTACTTATCTGTTAAATCAAATGATTAAATTATGTTACTTTGTTAATGTTAAATTCAAATGATTTAACTGTTACTAACCTTAACAGAGGCTAGTAAACAGTTAAGGATTGACGCGGAGTAAATCCTCCCCGGCCAGGATACGAACCCAGGACAAAGCCAGGCGAGTTTTTTTACCACTACCCCACGGGGACTGCCATCTTCTATTATTCATATGAGCAGCTACATGTATACATAATACAATGACTAATAGGGAAAAGCCTAAGCAGTTTGGTCGGGGACAGGCAGCCCGTGTATATATGCACCTTATTCTTATATGGTCGAGGTCCTCCAAGGTCGACCTTCTGACCTTCTCCAGGAGGCAACCACACACCAGGTGACTATAACTCCAGGGGGGCACCTATTTATTGTTTGGTGAACATAGGCATTAGGTGAAAGAAAATATGCCTAACCATTTCTCTCTCTCCCGGGATTCCGTATTCTGGAGGGAGAACGAACCCATCAGACAATAGGGAACAGAAAGAGACATTACAGTTCAAATGATTTAGAAGAGTGTGAGCAATTCGAACAATTAATTATAAAATATTAAAAGCAAATAACTAATTGAAAAAAAATAAACAATCTAATTCACAAATAAGTTTCTATGGATACATATAAGCACACATACATATGAATTAATGCTGACATACATACATACATGGCTGCAGATAAGTACACATAAACACTAGCACATACTCATGATGCGTTACAAATATTTATACATATACACGCACATGAACAAGTAAATACACACACATAAACACCACTTTCTTCCTCCATCTTCGTGTACAACTTTCATAACATCCTAAGATCCCCGCCAGTAAATCCCTTAATCCGGTGGCGTTCTTGACAGCAGGAATCCGGATTCCCAGTAGATTCGTGCAAACGTAAATAAGAATTTCTCGACACGATGGAGTCCCTGCTAAAAAAAAATGGCCGCAATAACCAGCGGCGTAAAACTGAGAGGAGGAGGAGGAGGAGGAGGAGGAGGAGAGTTTATGTATTATTCTGGGCGTAAAAAAAGGTAGATAATGATGTGGCAATCGTTAATAAATTAGAGTGAATAAGGGGTGGGGGGGAGAAAATAAGTGTTAAGTGCGCTATGACGCTTCTCAGTGCGAGATTGTCATGCAAACGGGTCCTCAGTCTGTACCGTATGTGGGGCATCGAATAGTTGGACCAGTAACACACACACACACACACACACACACACACACACACACACACACACACACACACACACACACACACAGGTACTACTGGTCTGTCAACACTTGCAGACGCACACAGAATCATACACTACCATAATCAAGGATGACAGCTTCAGCAATACTGCAACACTACGGGAGTGTTGCGGGACCACCACTGCCGTTAGTTCTGGCACGCGGGCCTGCTATTGGTTATGTAAGACTAGGCTGACATTGGTTATATCAGAAAGGGGCTACAATTGGCTATGTAACCCGGAGTTATCGTTGGTTATGTCACCCGGAGGTTACAAACCGGTTATATAACACGGGTTTATCATTTGGCTATATTACACTGGAGTGCTATTGGCTATATCACACAGGGCGACACTTGGATATATCACAAGGGGGGGGGGGATAAACCATTATGTATCACACAGGGCTATAATGGGTTATATCATAGGGCTACGATTGGTTTTATCTCACAGGGCTACCACCACTATGATCACACCACACAGGGCTACCACCACTATGATCACACCACACAGGGCTACCACCACTATGATCACACTACACAGGGCTACCACCACTATGATCACACCACACAGGGCTACCACCACTATGATCACACCACACAGGGCTACCACCACTATGATCACACCACACAGGGCTACCACCATTATGATCACACCACACAGGGCTACCACCACTATGATAACACCACACACAGGGCTACCACCACTATGATCACACCACACACAGGGCTACCATCACTATGATCACACCACACACAGGGCTACCACCACTATGATCACACCAAACAGGGCTACCACCACTATGATCACACCACACACAGGGCTATCACCACTATGATAACACCACACACAGGGCTACCATCACTATGATAACACCACACACGGGGCTACCATCACTATGATAACACCACACAGGGCTACCACCACTATGATCACACCACACACAGGGCTACCACCACTATGATAACACCACACACAGGGCTACCACCACTATGATAACACACCACACACGGGGCTACCATCACTATGATAACACCACACAGGGCTACCACCACTATGATCACACCACACACAGGGCTACCACCACTATGATAACACCACACACACAGGGCTACCACCACTATGATAACACCACACACAGGGCTACCACCACTATGATAACACCACACACAGGGCTACCACCACTATGATCACACCACACACAGGGCTACCATCACTATGATAACACCACACACAGGGCTACCACCACTATGATAACACCACACACAGGGCTACCACCACTATGATAACACCACACACAGGGCTACCACCACTATGATCACACCACACACACAGGGCTACCACCACTATGATCACACCACACACAGGGCTACCACCACTATGATCACACCACACACACAGGGCTACCACCACTATGATCACACCACACACAGGGCTACCATCACTATGATAACACCACACACAGGGCTACCACCACTATGATAACACCACACACAGGGCTACCACCACTATGATCACACCACACACAGGGCTACCACCACTATGATAACACCACACACAGGGCTACCACCACTATGATCACACCACACACAGGGCTACCACCACTATGATCACACCACACACACAGGGCTACCATAATTATAATTACAGCACACGGTGAAGGCTTCACTTACATATAATTATCATTCAGGAGAATTGAGCAATTTTTTTTAAAGCTTCTTGCTAATGTTCCAATATTCCAGGAATGAGCCGAGAGGATCCCATTTTACTTCAAAATAATATAGCCTGGTTGTATATAATTTGTATTTTATTGGCAGGTAATATACAACATGACGGTATATCGAGCATATACTTTAGAAATAATTATAGCTTTCATGGTGGATTATTAATTTATGAACAAAGATATATTATGCAAGACTTTAGAGGCTCGCGTCATTGCTACTGTTCCAATTTATCGCTCGAAAATCACGAGTATTTTCACAATTATGCAGCATTACCTCAGTCCAACGCCGACATGTTAATTACACGACAATATATTTGTGTTTTAATTTGTATATATATATATATATATATATATATATATATATATATATATATATATATATATATATATATATATATATATATATATATACACACACATATTTTTAATGGTAACGTATTCATAATTTCTTTTAATATGACCTTGAACTTCTTGGCAGTATGTAGACGCTTCAATCAGTAATGGAGCCCAAATTGTGTTCGTCAGGAAGTGTATACCACCATGAATAAAGTTGGCTGCTTGTTATTAGAAGGCTCGTAGCAGTTCAAACACGAGAGCAATATGTAATAACTGCTTCTCGCGTGATAACGCCACATTAGCGGCCTCGGGCTGAAATCGCTCTCGTGTGCGTCAATGTAAAAGAGAAAAAAAATACTAAGTTATCCTCGCTTGTTTTCGTTTTCTTTTATGACTTCACGAGAGAAAATGAACTGGTGCGAGGACTGGCCGTCGATATCACGACCGAGACTGCGGAGTATAAGTATATTATTTATGATTCATCTTTGAGGTCTCCACCAGAAGTCTATCATTCCGTGTTAAGATTTCTGATTACTCTAGTGAATTTCCGGATTGAAGCGGACCGCGAATGGTGGCTTGACAGAGCCGCATTCCGTAAATATTTGCCCTATTTTTTTTTGTCAGTGAGAAATTTCTGTATCAATCAGGTAGGAAAATTTCATTTGGGTACGGCAGTAAATTTTGACGCGTGGCGCATGAAAATAATGTGTACGAAATAGCTGTAATGGCGTAAGATTGATAGACGGGTGACAAATTTACCATCTTAAAAAAAAAAACAGCAACAAAATTCGGAAGAATTTGTGTATAAGGGTAGAGAGTTATTGAAATGGCTGGCCAGTGGAAGTAACCGACATTTTCTGACCGCCTTGGGAAGACCTTCCATATAACAAAATATTCAGAAATAATTCGACCATGACCGTCTGAATAATTAACCATATATTACCCATATAAATAAAGGGGTCCCGGTAGTATAGTCGAGTTCGTTCTCGATGCATAATTCCGTGTTCAAATCCCGGGCGGGACAGAAACGGTTGGGCATATTACCTTTCATCTAACGCACCTGTTCACCTAGCAGTAAGTAGGTACCCAGGAGTTAGTCAGCTTGTTGTGGGGTTGCATCCTGCATGGGCGGGGTCAGTAATTCGACCTTCAAGAGGGTCGAATTACCTCGAGGACCTCGATAAAAGCCTAACGTGTATGAATACACTCTGGCTTCCTGTCCCCCGTCACAATAAATTATTATAACCCACAAGGTCAAATATATTCAAATCACTGTCTAATGCAAGTTGTATTGAATTATTAGCAAGAAGAAGAAAGTAAAATAAATAAAACCGACAGTGACGGTTAACTGGAAACGGACACTTGAATCGACCAATCAGTGATCGTGAAAAAATAATGATATATTAATGGACCAATGGGAAAGCGCGGGTGAGTCTTTCTTGCAGTTGCGGCCAGACATCGTCTCTCTCTTCTGAGAAATTCCAATATTAAATTGTATTTAAGAAGCGTCACCGTGATCGAAATTTCATTTGATTAGTGCGCGAGACGAAATTTTGATGAATCGAAAACAGAAAATATTCGCCAGAGACGGGTTAATGGCGCATTCAATAATGGATCTTGCAGTGGGTGGTGGTTAGATGGTATTGGTTGTGGTGGTGGTGGTTGTGGTGGTAATAGAGGTGGTGGTAGTGGTTGTGGTAGTGGAGGAAGTGGTATTCGTTCTGGGAAGTCGGATCTAGCTCTTCATACCCCGCCTAATAGCCTTGTTGCAACTTATAACTTAACTATTCTCACGTTTGAATTCTTTGTCGGGTCAAGAGCCAGAAAGATAGAGGTGGCTCCCCCCACTACAGTTAAGTGAACAGAGGCTACAGTTAAGGCTTGGCGCTCGGTCAATCCTCCCCGGCTAGGATACGAACCCAGGCTAAAGTGCTCGCGAAACGCCGGCCGAGTGTCTTACCACTGCGCCACCAAAACATTTGTGTGTATCAACGTTGCAAAGGACGTTATTAACATAGGGAGGGGGGGGGGCGAGGGTTCGGCTTGCAACAGTAACAACCACGTCAGCTGCTGTGCGACAAACACAGTAATTCGAACTTAACTTAACCCCTGAACTTAACATCGCTGATATATTTGCTAAAATCACGAGTTCCACATTTTTCCTCTCAACCGGAAAAAAACAAAAGCAGCAGCAGAAATAAATAAAAAATGACAAATAAAACTCTTACTAATTACGGGGTCTACGGATAAATGCTCATTTGACCGGATTATGCTAATTCTATGCAGATACACAATTGTATATACACAACAGATCAAGCGAAGCGAGAGTCTTTTTTGGCCAATTATAGGATCATTTAGGATTTTTTTTTTCAAATTGTAGTTCTTGTCTTATTTAACATATTCCAATATGGTAGAAGAGGTGCTGACTTTGGCAGCTCATGGCACGAATTTATATCCCACAAACTATATTCCCTCCCAAACTTTGTTCCACGCAAACTTTATTTGCCACGATCAGTTTCTCTTTCTCGCAGCCAACATCCGATTTTCTGAGAGGGGGTTACCATGGCAACAACACATTTGCACATCACAAGCCGAAAATAAAAATAAAATTTTTATAGTGCTAATTAACCAAAACATCAAAGCGGCATAAAAATGGAGGAAGAACAACTCTTCCTGCACGAGAGAGAGAGAGAGAGAGAGAGAGAGAGAGAGAGAGAGAGAGAGAGAGAGAGAGAGAGAGAGAGAGAGAGAGAGAGAGAGAGAGAGAGAGAGAGAGAGAGAGAGAGAGAGAGAGAGGGGGGGGGGGGGAAGGAGGGAGAGAGTATATTATTACGATCACTAAAAACTGTAAAGGGAATTATTCCAAATATTTCAATCATGACTCCATGAAAATCGCATTTGGAATGGGGGGTTGTTTATAATTGCTAATATTTCTTAAAGCATTAAATTTACTCCTACCCCGACCACCCTATGTCCGTCCCGTACCCCAGACTATTCCCCCCGCAAATTTGTGTGAGGCCAGCCACTAGCGTCTGGCCTCCAACTTTGGACAAACGGACAGACAGATAGACAAACACAGACAAAGAGACGGACCAAGACGCGCTGGGATCTGACGCAGGCAGTAACACACCTGTAGATCACACACACACACACACACACACACACACACACACACACACACACACACACACACACACACACACACACACACACACACACACACACACACACTCAAGCCCAGCAGGTGGTCGAGTGCCCGGCACACCGGCCAGTCTCCGCCCCATTAACCTATCAGCCGCCATAACAAACCACGTTTTCATACCGCGTGCAAACACGAGGATCCAATCCATTAGCCAAAATGTCTGCCAAACATCGTGAAGGTGGGGGAAGGAGGGGGAGATGGATCATTACCATTGGCTGCGATGTCGCGCACAATTTCGCTAACCTCCATCGTCTTGATATAGTTGTGCTGGAGACATCTCTAGACGACAGGACTCACGACAACTGAGCTAAGATTGGTGGCTACACCTC